>NC_060138.1:630376606-630685356 GCF_021461385.2 Schistocerca piceifrons | reverse complement strand
TATTGCAAATACATAGAAAGAAGGATGTACTGTATGATTATATGATAGCGGAACAAACACTGGTAGCAGTTACTTCTGTAAAATATCTGGGAGTATGAGTATGGAACGATTTGAAGTGGAATGATCATATATTAATTGTTGAGTATTGCTTATCAGTGTGGGATCCGTACCAGGTCGGGTTGACGGAGGAGATAGAGAAGATCCAAAGAAGAGCGGTGCGTTTTGTCACAGGGTTATTTGGTAAGTGTGATAGCGTTACGGAGATGTTTAGCAAACTCAAGTGGCAGATTCTGCAAGAGAGGCGCTCTGCATCGCGGTGTAGCTTGCTGTCCAGGTTTCGAGAGGGTGCAAACCATACGCGACTGGAACAGAAAAGGGAGGTAATGACAGTGGCACGTAAAGTGCCCTCCGCCACACACCGTTGGGTGGCTTGTGGAGTATAAATGTAGATGTAGAAGAGCTGCGAAACAGCCAATCTGTATCTGAGCTGACTAAATTCATTAAAGAATCTTCAGCAGAATGTGATCAAGAAAATATTAATGAGTGGCTCAAATGTGGTGATGATTATGAAACAGCCAATCTGTATCTGAGCTGACTAAATTCATTAAAGAATCATCAGCAGAATGTGATCAAGAAAATATTCACAAGTGGCTCAAATGTGATGATGATCATGATGGTGACCCTGGCGATTAAGTATTGTCACATGATGAAATAACTGCTAGTGTAATCAACTGTCAAAATCCTAGAAATGATGATGAGGAGCATAAAAACAATAAATGTGCTGAAAAACGACCATATTGAAAAGACAGCTATGTGCTGATGTGTTTAAAATGTCTACAAGATTTAGAAAGAAAAAAAATTATGAAAATAGACTGTAGACCAACTTTACTGGCCATTTACAACTTTTCAAACTTAGCTATGTAGTCAGTTCTTTTGTAATTTGCAAGATGTGTGACACAAAATATATATGTACAGTTGTGTGTGTAACTCAGTGCGGGTCTGTTTCGTATTCCTATGAACACTGGTACAACACAATTTCATAAAAGACTAATTATTGGCAAAATCAGTTATCAAAATCCTGTTGTGCATAACTGATGATCTACTGTACTGACAATACAAAGTTGAAATTTCAATAGAGCTCAATTTACTTACGAAAGCCATGTGGATTTATAATTGTTTGACCATTAGAAATGGAGAGGAAACAGGAATCCATCATTGCCTCCAGAAATTGCAAAATGCAGGACACTAAAACAGCAGTCAATATAACGGCCGAGTATTTTAACTCCTACAGAAGAACTGATGGCAATGCCCTCAGTGTATCATGGAGGCAAGGGATTTCCATGAGACTTTCATCTCATCAGAATTTTCAAAATGACCATGGTCATAAGTTAGAGCTGATTTACTCAAGTAAACCAACAAACGGAATTTATTAACAACTGATTCCTGTTCTCATCTAGAATTTGGGCTGCTGTAATTTAACACATGTCCAACATTGTCAAATATTTTAAGTTTACATTTCCACATTGTCATAAACCACCAGCCGAAGTGGTGAGTTACAATACGACTCATTTTAGACCATTACTTACACAGCTTTTGAAAGAATGCTCATTCAATCTTAACAACAACTTGACCAAAATTTTTGAAAAGCAATGCTTTTATCAAAGCTGGGATAAAAGTAACTGAGTCTCAAAAATATTGATAACTACAGAATTTTACAAAGCAACTTTGCCTCCCACAGATACTTTCAATGGTAAAACTGGTACAGGACTCAGCTGGAACCAAAAGTGCCAGACACAAAAAATTTCTTATACATGAGAAAAAATAGATTAAGGAAAAAATATTATTATGAAACAAGTTATCAGCCGAGAGATCTTCCAGTGTTAAGAAAGTGACACAAAATGGATAATAAACATATGCAGATATAGATGTGATGAAAAAAAGCAGTTCGCCACATTATAATGTCATTGAAACAGATGATGCTGAGGTTGAAGATGGGTTCTTAGGAAAGGAGTTTTCATCACTGAACAAAGAACACAAAAAAACTCTAGAACAGATCAAACAGCCAACTGTTAAGACAACCCCAAGTAAATGAGAAACAGCAAAACATAACATGGGATATTCAGTAAGCATATAAAACATTTCATAAAACTACGAATAAATACATTTGTCCGAAAGCATATGTTATTGTAACATAAATGCAGAGCTCTGAAGCCCAGACACCGTTTCACAGGATGATATATTCAGAACCAAAGAAAGCTTATTGAGGAAGCTGATAAAATGGAAAAAGCTAACTAGCACCTCTGATGGGTGAAGTTCGACAGTACTACTGGTCCGGCTAAGCTCCTTTAGGAACTGACTAAACAAGAATAGCAGAACGAATGAAGTCACCACCACACAATGATGGTACCCAACTGCTGAGGATGCTGCTGTTGGAGAATACTAGTGAGAAGCCTCTCATAAATAACCCCCCCCCCCCCAAATCAGACCATCATTCTCAGACATTTTCCAATGCTTGTCAGTGTTCTCTGTGCATGATCGTATCAAGGTGTGTATGTGATACTGACCACTGCCATCTCCATCAGGTACTGAGTTCGAGGTGGAGACCACTGCAGCGCCATATAAGGTATCCAGTCACCTACCAAGGACCTTGTCTCCAGTAGGAGCAGGCAACTGCCTGAGCTGGAGACCATAAGCGGGTGACTTGATGCTGAATCACCTGCTGAGTGACAACCACCTGCTTGTGGCCACTTCCCTAGTAATACGCACATTTGAGTCTGGGCTGGGAGTGGTCTGGTCACTATGTTACTGTAGGCAGATTTCTGAAGGCTTGTATCGTTGCTGATCACAGCCCAGTGCCGGCATACCCTTCGACTGTGTCTGAGCTGAATATTACAATTTGAACACCACTTATCCGGGTGTGATGCGTGGTGACCATGAGTGAGTCAGGCTGCTAAGAGCTGTGCTTTGGGGGCAGCTTCACTGACGCTACTGCCTGTCGCCCCTGGCACACGCTGTACTCGCTCGTGAGCTGGTAGTTGCTGACTACAGCACTTGGCACCCAGGGTATCACCAATTTCATTAAGGGACAACAACGCCCTGCACGCTGTAATCTCCTACCTGCACTAAAATGAATAAAGAGCTTTTGTAAAGAGGGATGTTTCATTAATGGCCTGCCCAAATCCAATCGCATGTGTCGTCACCCCCCCCCCCCCCCCCCCCATGTCCCGGCGAGGAAGTAGCACCTTTTCCTGACCTATGAATGGTAGCGTCCTCCGCTGCCCTGTGGTTACATCCTGACCCAAACATTATTTGCACATAAACAACAAGAGGCTGAAATTTAATCCATTATCTTCTTCACTGCTGTCACAAATATTTGACAGTTTTTTTTAAAGTGTCGTGAATTACAATGTTGTGGTGAGGCTAGGACATAATACAAGATCCTAAATTTCCACGAGTGAAATGAGCAGCAATTAAATTTATAATTGTGACTGTCACAAATGTTTGATTTTTTGCCAAATAGCTCACAGGTTATGAGGTGTGGTTAGTCTGAGACCTGCTAGTATTGCTTAACTTAAATCAATAGTTTTGACTCTCCAAATCTTTGCCTGTTTCTTTCAAATGCATTTTGATTTCAGAGCCTATAGTATGCTGACTGGAGACTGTGACACTATTCCTTCAACCTTTACTTTGAACTACATTGTCTGTCTGCTTCTCTCTCACTGACTGCATAGAACGAGCAGCTGACACACCTCTTTTCATTCCCTTTATAGTTTATGGCAAGCACTGGCAACACTGCTGCACGAGACACACAAATACACCACCTGGCCTGATCTAGACTTTTAGCAGTGATTAAAGAAGTTGGAATAGACTGGAATAAAACGTCCTAAATTTACTTAATCATTACTGAACATTTATTCATTATTCTGAAGCACTGCACAATGACAGTGACATTTAGTGGTGTTAGAGCTGTTACTAGTTGCACACAACACAGCAAATCAGCAAGGCAAACATTCCTTCTTCAGCAAGGCACAGACATGCCGTCTTCAGAGAATTTGCACCACTCGGAGATGTTGCTACTGTTGATACAGTCTTCTCTATAAATATCTGGCATATCCAGGGATAGCTCACTTGGGATTTGCCCTTATACTCAGAATAAATAAACTACATCTTTCTGTTGTTCAAAAGTGACAATAACAAGTGCAACATGTTTATTCAGTAGTTCACATTTCTGTTCTAATGTCCAGACACCTTTACACATGGCAATTGTTGCATGACACCATTTCTATAAAAGCTAAATGTTCCAGCCACAACAATGTTGCACAAAATAATTGCTGTGTTTCTCTTAGTGATCCAATTTCATATGACATTATTCTGCAGCCAGGAGAAATCATACTTTTCCTCACACAACTGTGGAAGAGAATGGTTTAATTTTTCATCTAAATTGTGAATTCTCTTCGCATCAACCTAACAGTAAGCAAAGATTCTTGAGCTTTAGATTAACAATAATGTACCTTTTTTCCCCAAAAGCATAAGCCTGAACATTAGAAATAAATACATTACAACATGAAAAACACATTTGCAAAGTGACTTACAGGAGTAATGCAGTTGCTGTCAAAGTGGCTCTCCTTTGGTTTCTCTGGTGGCAGGAAACAACCCTTTGCTGCCAATTCTGATCGAATACGAGCCATTTCTTGAACTTTCTCAACACTTTCCTTAGAAGCTCTGAAACGCCGTGACCGTTGCTGATTCATTTTAGCCCGAGGTGCCTGAAATTTAAATTGCATGGAAACTACTTAGTAACAGATGATTACAAGGTTAGCAATAAAATTCCTGTGACTTAGAAAAACAGCAGCACAAAAACCTTTGCATAAAAACATGAATATCAACTGCAATGCTTCCAAAACATTAAAGTATATTATCAGAATAGCATGAGTGCAAAAAAATCCAGATTAGCTGTCAAGTTGTCTCACAGGACTGCAACAGCTAATTTTCTTGTTTTGGAAACTGTTTTCTTAATTTGCAGATATTCAACATTATTCTTACTACAGTTTCAGTAATTCTGCTTCCCATCTTAAGATTTGAGATTGACGGCATTATGATCATTTCCTTTCAGCCCTGTGCTGAAGGAGACTATAAAATGAGTGTTAGGAATGAATACTCTGAGAAGATAACAGTTGAGAGAAATCCAACAATGCATCAATCCCAAAAGGCAACTGGCGAATATAGCTCAAGACCATTAAACTTATGACCACTGTATCTTTCCCTACTTTGTATCCACTATTTTCAAAACAATGATGTTACATATTTTTTATTTACTATGATGACTACAGTTTTCAGACAAATTTGTCACTAACAACTGCGTCCATTTACAATCACTGGGCATCAATTTTTGAAAGCCGTATGGCATAGTAGGAAAGATAAAAATAATGATAAAGTAGAAAATATGCCACTATAATTGGCCAAATCATGAAAATAGCATTCTTATGTCAGATAACAGCAACACAAATAAGAAAATATAATGCTTTAACAAATTTTTATACTTAAATAGATATGAACCTACTGCTATGTATCTTCATGGCACATATGACAATAACATTCTCTAAATTTAACCTCATGTCACTTCTTCCATTTGCTAACTTCAAAAATTGACTTTAAAGGAAAGAAATCTTTGTTAAATTAAGCATTTACTTCCTCTCCGGGGGACACCACATTGGCGAAGCACTGTCCGTGTGGTTGGAGAGGCTTGCATATTCATGTGAAGCTGAGGGCAATGCCGAAGGCCTTAGCTGACGGATCAGACTAAGAGTGCCCTACAACATCCTGTCTTCCTTATCCACTCCTAGTCCTTACCTAATTCCCTTCCCCAACCCAAGTTGTGATGCAATCTGTTCCGAGGGGTGCGTGGCAGATGGGAAGATGTGTCACAAATGGAGCCTCAGGGATACCAGGCGACCTCCCTGAGTAAGTAGCCTTACACTGTGCGGGGTTTACATGGTGTGGACCATGTAGATCCCCCAAATCTTTTGGGACCAAGATGGATACGACAAACGAAAATAAATTGAACAAACTGAGGGGCAAACTGAGACCTCAGACACCCAAACATCAGGGTCAGGGCTGATGGAATGCACTCCCACTACTGAATCAGGGTCTAGACCTGAGCAAGAAGTGGGAACTGTAACTGAGAAGTTGGACCAGATCAACATTAAAGCCTTATCTGGGGCCCAGAGGAGGAAACTTCTCAGGGAACAGAAACAAAATTAAGGAAAAGAATGGCTTCCCAAACATAAGTGGGGGGAATTAAAAGGTCTGCAGTCTCGGTTTTTAAGATGGCAGTTATCCAGGAAGGTTGTCCACTGGTAGGCATCACCTCGCAGCAGGAGGAGCTCATACAGATGGGCATCTTTGAGAAGATTGGGTGGGAGTGGACGGGGTTGGGGGGGGGGGGGGGGGGTGGCGCTGGTCCAGGACCCAATTGCAGGAGGGTCTATCAAGATTGCAGTGCCCTCATTTTTGTCTGTAAGGGGGTGCATATGGTGGAATGGCTCAAGGACAAAGTGTCTATAATATCTCCATGGGAGATGCGAAGCTGCTGGTCAAGATGGCAGCTGAGCTGCTTAAGACGGAAAAGGTATCAATATAGGTACCAAAGATCCTTAAGGATGTCTCTCCAAAGACTTTGTTCGAGAAAATAGGGGTCCAGAACCCAAAAGTCTCAACAGAGGGCTGGAGAGTAATCAACCAGAAGGCTGTACTGGAAGGACAAACCCTGGTGGTGGAGGTCGGAGAGAAGTCCCTGAAGGCGATGCGAGAGCAAGATCTGAAATTGTTTTTAGGGTTCTCACATGTAAGCTTCAGAGTAATCAAAGATCTAAAAGTCAATGATGGCAGCAAGAGGGAGACGGGAGGTGCTGCAGATTAATCTGCAGCACAGTAAAGGTGTCACTGCTGACCTGAGCCATTGCCTGGGGAGACAGGAAGTGGACATGGCCCTGATACAAGAACCCTACTTATACAAAGGGGACGTATCGGGGCTCGGTGGCACTGTATGTAAGTTGATTTAGGCTAGAAATCTAAGAAACTCGTGAAAAATCGAATTTCTTTCATGCCATTGATGGATTTCTGCTCCAGGGACCTGGTGACTATCAGGATGCAGCAACGTGAGGAAGATATCACGAGAGAAACAGTTTTGGCCTCAGCAAACCTTTCTTCAGAAGACAGCTCTCTTCCTCCTTTGGAGGTGAGAAGACTGACAGATGCTTGCCATCAGCAAGACAACCAACTGTTGGTTGGATGTGATGCCAATGCTCACAGCCTAGTGTGGGGCAGCAAGGACACCAACAATAGAGGTGAGTACCTTGTTGAATTTCTCTTGTCTAACAACTTGGAGGTCCTGAACAGAAGTCATGAGCCTACATTCAGGAATAGCAGAAGGGAAGAAGTAACTGACTTAACCTCTAGTTCCATGATGATGGGCAGTTATGACAAACAATGGCATGTGGCATTAGAGCCATACTCATCGGACCACATGTATATTAAATTCAAGGTTGACATGGGAATCAGACATACCACAGTCCATAGGAATCCCAAGAAAACAGACTGAGAGACATATAGGAGGGACTTTGACTTAAGCTTACCGGAAATTAAAACCTCGATGAGGAATCCAGTAGAGTTTCAGAAAGTAGCAAAGGTTATCACCTCTGCCACAGCAACCTCATACCAGGACAACTGGGCAAGCACCAAGAAGTGCACAAACAGGAGTGTGCCTTGGTGGAATAACAACTTGGAAATGCAAAGAAAACAGGTACGAAGACTGTCTAACCCTGCAAGACATAAAGGACGATGGGCACAATATAATGAGGCCCTTGTCAACTGCAACCTTGCAATTAGACAAGCAAAGAAGACATCCTGGAAGGCATTCTGTGAGGAAGTGGAGGCACAGCTGCTCAAGCCAGACTTCACAAAATCCTCACTAGAGTGCCAAACAGGTATGTTGAGGAAGGAGGATGGGGAATACACAAAGGCAACACATGAGATGCTGGAACTGCTCCTCAAAATTCACTTTCCTCAATATGCTCTGGCAGATAACACACACCAGAATGTGATCTCTGAAAGACAATGGTTCTCAGGCACTCAAAGAGAGGACTGGGAATCAGCCAAAGAGTATGTCGACTTCAATAAAATCCAATGGGCGGTGGGAACATTCCAACTGTTCAAGCCACCTGGCCCAGATGAAATCTTTCCACCTCTCCTGCAACCGGCAGGAGAGAATCTCATAAGAGTCCTATGCAGGTTATTCAGGGTTAGCCTAGTAGTAGAAATCATTCCCAATGTCTGGAGGGCAGTGAAGGTTGTTTTTAACCCAAAGCCAGAGAGAATTGATCATACCAAGGCCAAGGATATGAGACAAATCATTCTGTCCTCCTCCATTCTTAAAACATTGGAAAAACTGGTTAATGTACATGTCGGGGAGAGGAGGCTAATTAGGGCTCCTTTACATTCAAATCAACATGCATATCAGCCAGATAAATCATGTGAGAGAACTCTGATCAACTCGTTGGGAGGGTGAAGAAAGTACTTCACTTTCACTTTCAAGAAATAGCCCTCTGCATCTTCCTGTACATCGAGGGGGCTTTTAGTAACACAAACTTCGATTCCATGGTTAGGGCAGCAGAGGTTATGTAGGTGGACTAGGGCCATGCTTAGTGGAAGGAAGGTAAAGGCTACCATGATGAATGAAAAGATGGTAATTGACACCACTAGAGGTTGTCCCCAAGGAGGAGTTATGTCCCCTTTATCATGGAATCTAGTGGCGAACGAACTCATTGGGGAACAAAATTCCAAACAATGCTTTTAGCAAGGATGCACAGATTACCTTGTCATAGTAATACTTGGCAAATTTACTGACACAGTTAGGAATACAACACAAGGTGCATTGGACACTGTGCAAGGCTGGTGCACCAAACAGGATCTAAGGGTTAATCCTAAGAAGACTGTTGTGGCACCATTCACGAAGAAGCATATCCAACACTCAAGTTGGAATCTAAGGCTCTTCGATGAAACTCTACCAGTTAAGGGGATAGTGAAATATCTAGGGTTAACCTTAGATGAGAAACTAATATGGACCCCTCACATTAGGAGCATCTGCTCCAAGGTGAAAGGTACTCTAGTGATTACCCAAAGGGTTTGTGGCTAAAACTGGGGCCCAAGCCCCAACAGGTATTTCCTATGAGGCCTTAGTGTGGTGGAAGAAGGTAGAACAGTGAGCTGCAGCTACGGAGCTTGCTAAGGTGCAGAGACTGGCCTGCTTCGACATAACAAGCGGAATTAGCAGCACACCAACTGTTGGGATGGATTCCATGCTGGACATGCCTCCACTACACCTTTGGATCAACATGAAGGCAGCAGCTGGTGCATACACACTCAAAACTGGTAATAACTGGATCTCACTAGGATGTCCACAATCACACACTAAAATAGTGAGTTAGGTAAATATAGGAATGGATGGGGAAATGCAGGCCGACTATATAACAACTCCCAACTGCTTCAACAAATCTTACAATATAATAATTGGAATCAGGGAGCAGTGGGGAAAAAAACAGTTAGGGCACCAGCTCTCTAGGAAAACTGGCCTTGGTATGCCAAGCTGAAATTACTGCAATCAGGGCTTGTGTGGAGGAGAATAGGCGTGGGTGTTACAAGGACCGTAGCATCTACATTTATTCATATAACCTGACAGCCCTGAAATCATTGGCAGCTCCTGCAACGAGGTCTCAGATTGTTGCAGAATGTCACACGGGTCTGGTGGAGCTAGGGGGAAGCAATAGGGTAAACCTAGAGTGGGTCCCTGGCCACTCAGGGATCGGTGGCAATGAACAAGCTGACAGACTGATCAGGATGAGAAAAAGACTCCATTCATTGGACATGAACCTGTCCTGACAATGATCAAACAAGAACTACAGAACTGGCTTAGAAGACTGCATGCAGATTACTGGAGCAAGGTCTATAAACAAAAACATGATAAGGTAATGATACCAAATGGTTCAAATGGCTCTGAGCACTATGGGACTCAACTGCTGAGGTCATTAGTCCCCTAGAACTTAGAACTAGTTAAACTTAACTAACCTAAGGACATCACAAACATCCATGCCCGAGACAGGATTCGAACCTGCGACCGTAGCGGTCTTGCGGTTCCAGACTGCAGCGCCTTTAACCGCACGGCCACTTCGGCCGGCGTAATGATACCAAAGCTGTGTTTTAAAAGAAGCTCTGTAATCCTGGGCTTGAACAGGAAAGAGATTAAACTCATGGTTGGACTGATGACTGGCCACGGGAATTTCAAAAAACACCTGCATACAATGGGTATAATGGAAGAAATGTAGGATCTGTGATGAGAGTGAAGAAACTGTGTCACACCTAATCTTCGAATGCACGACATTGTAGAGCAAGAGACACAGAATTTTTCGGCCAACTAGACCTTAAGAAATTGTCTAACAAAAAACTGGTAAAGGGACTCCTTGCACTATTTAAGGACATTGGTTGGCTTTACTAGATATGCAGGGGGCAATACTGTACAATAAACTCGGTTTCGGTACAGGGAGTGGCGGGTTAGACCAAAGCTGTTTTAGCTTCCCTACCAAAATCAAATCAAGTGTTTACTTTCATTGTAAATGGCTCTTATGATAGGTTGTAGACGTATTTCATTTATGGTGGAGTAAAAAATTGCTTCACTGTGGCAAACACAATGTACATTATGTTCAAAAACAAAACTTTCACAAATTACTCTTCTTTGCTACAGTTTTACTACACTTACAAATCTCATTTTGTTAGTACAAAGTGATGTAGAGAAACTCCGAATGTTACCTACTACTGCCAACAGTAGAGATCACTGTGCCTTACCAACACTGAATGTCATCATCATCATGATCATCATCATCATCATCATCTGGACAAGTAAATATTTTGAGAAGAGGCATTTGTGAATGAGACTTCTTGTATTATTACACTGCAACATATTATGGGGTAAATTGCTATGACACTGATCTTGTGTGAAAGACAATGGATGAGGTATGATGTCAGCAAGGGATTACACTCCATCATGCTGGGGCACGACAGACCATACGGTTTCATACCCTGGGTGTTGGAATAATCTCTAAGCACTGTTACAGATACGCTCCCACAGTCAGCCAGTGCAGCATAAAGTGTAACCATATCATTTCCAGTGCCAACTGCACCATACTGCTGGAATTTTGGTATTTCTCAGTGTGTAGTACAGATGTGCTCATGGCTTACTTTCTATCATGCTGTCAGCTTCAGTCACTGTTTTGTCAGTTTAAACACTGTTTTAATGCCACAATGGCTTATTTTCTTTCCTTGTTTCTACATTTAGCAACTGCCCTCGAAGAGCAATTGGGTGTCTGGGGCAAAAGCTTTGGAATCCTATGTGCCAGCTGAAGGTGTCAACACCAATGACAACTGTTGACCAAGTTCGGAAGTTATCTCGAGTTACTTTAGATAGTCTAACCTCACTTGATGGGTGGAAACATGAATCATTCCCAGAAACAATCACAGTTCACACAGTACTATAGTCTGAGAGGGGAAGCGGTTTAAACCAGAGAACCAACAATTCTGAAGATGATGATAGTTGCAGATTTTTTCCCCTAAACTACTGAGTAGAAACTGTGCCATCCCACGGCCTTATGGCCAGCCATGTACAGTACTCATATCTCCGTGACTACTCTGCAATTCAACCTTAAGCATTGAGAGATCAGCAGATTACCTCAATTATGGACAGGAAGAAAAAACTAGTGATGTGTTATAGCACAATTCTATTGACTACCCTTTACTCCAAGATGTGAGTGAAGCTACTCATTACTTATCAAAATATGGTCCAAAAAATGTGGCAGTAATGCTTTAACCCTTCGGTGGGCGCGCCTGCGGCAGTTAGTCACGAGATTTCGTTTTCTGTTAGTATCACAAATAGTGTTACAGTTGTGTCCATGTCCAGATATGTATTTGTTATTCTCAACAGATGTCACCACTTACTACATTTGTGCAATTCATGCTTTCAGCAGTTTGGTCACTATTGTTCTTTGAAACATGAGTGTTGCATTTGCAGTGTGTTTGCCGCTAAGCGCCTTGCGATGTAAGTACTTTCTATACTTGGGTTTTTCTTTCGCCTCAAGGCATTCTTTCTTTATATTAGTATATAATGACTATAAAAACGTGCTTCATTAGGTGTCATAAAAGTGTGGAAATTGAGAAAGAGACAGCACTTGACAGGTACCGTCTAACTGTATGTCCTGAAGACTATGAGAGAGAATTGCAAGAATTGTCAGAAGAAGAATTACAAAAATTGTCAGGTTCATGTGAATCTGAGTCAGAAGAGGAAGTTATCAAAGAAGAAAACCACAGCAGCGACTCCGAACAATCACCAGAGGAAACAGATGACCACCTGGTTCAAGAGGGGAGACAACAACCAGATGATTACCAATTTTACGTAGGAAAAGATACAGAAACTATTTGCATAAGTGAAAAATACATTTTAACCATTTATTATTGATGGGATGATTGAAAACATTGTAGAAAATACAAACCAATACATCCAGAAAAGTAAAAGAGCTGAAGTTCAATATTCAAGAGAACGAGACTGCAGAGACATCACAAAACCAGACATAAAGGCTCTTTTAGGTGCATTATATCTAATAGGTATAAAGAAAGGAGGACACATGAATTGCTGTGAACTGTGGGATGCAGATGGTACAGGAATGATTATTTTACAAACTCTCTTCAGCTATAAGAGCTTTCACTTTCTGCTTCGAACGACCTGGGTACCTGGAATAAAAGAAAACAATGTGACAAACTAGCACCTATTCAGGACTTCCATCAAGAGTTTGTCAACAACTGCCTGCTCACTACAATGTCAGCAAGTTTGTCACTATTGACGAGATGTTGCATCCTTTCAGAGGACGCTGCGGATTTGTACAGTCTATCCCTAATAAGCCTGCAAAATATGGGATCAAGATTTGTGCCTTGTGTGATGCCAAAACATTTTACACCCTGAACTTCGAAATTTACTATGGCAAGCAGATGCCAGGACCCTATCTGAAGTCTAACAAGCCTGATGACACTGTGCAAAGATTAGTGACACTAATTGAGGAAACAAACAGAAATCTTACGACTGACAATTACTACAATAGCTACCCTCTGGCTGAAAATCTCCTTGGCAAAGGTTTGACTTTCTTGGGAACCATGAAAAAAATAAGAAGGAAATACCTCAAGAATTCCAAGCAAATAAAACCCGAGAAGTAGTCATGTCTCTTCAGTTTTCAAAACGATTTTTGTATGGTCTCACCAATGTACAGCACAAATGAAACATATCAAGAGACTAATAAATTGAGAGTGACTTTGGACTACAATGCTACCGAAGGAGGAGTAGACTGTAGATCAGATGTGTTCATCCTACAGTACTTCCAGAATAATGCGACAATGGTTACTTGCACTTTTCTACAGACATCTAGATATTGCTGGGATAAATGCAAACATTATTTTCAAATTCAACAATCCTGATAACAAAGAAAGAAGGCGAATTTTTTTCAAACATCTTGCTCTGGACCTAATGGAAGAACATTTGAATCAATGAGTGTTACTTGAGACACTTCCCAAGGATATTCACGCCTTCTTGACCAAGTATAGGCATGAAGAAGAGAAGACCAAGGAGCCAACAAAACCTGGAATTTGTTACATATGTGGCAGGTATTTAAAATAGCAGAACCAAAACAGTATATATGAAATGCAAGGAAAATGTATGCAAGAAACATAGTGTCATAGATACAAAATATGTGCAATGTGTAAGTGAGCTGCAGATGGAGTTGACTAGTTTATTCACAATCATAAACAGGAGAGGGAGTTTATGAATGCTCCATTTCATAATGTGTTCCCTTGTTACTATCTTTTCACATGAATCAGTGCAATTAAGTGATATAATTAAAAGAACCATGAATGCAATAAAGTATATTGGTTTGTTATAAATTACAATGACAATAATAGAGAATTGTGAAGGCAACAAATAAATAAAAGATTATGTTTATAGGGACAGGTAATGTTATGTTTTCACCAATAAAATGTAACTGGAGATTATATATAAAGATTATTTTTCCTTACATTAAAAATGTAATACTAATTGCGGTGTAAAAGCCATAATGCACCCACTCATGGCAGTATGAAAGGCGTGCCCACCGAAGGGTTAAATAATGGCATAAATGGCCAGTTTTCTGGCCCAAATGGCTATTTTTCTAGCCCCAGGATTTTTCTAAGTGAACAGTCTCCAACCTCTTAAAGTTCTTAGTACATTAAACACTTAAAATATTTTTCCTGCAATCCAAAGAAAAAATACAATATGTCACTGGCTATACAAACCAATTGTTTCACCAACGTAACTTCCCATGAATGCTCACGATAAGTGTCACCAACAAAAACATTGTGGATAGATAATAGACACACCCTTCTAAAGTTTTACAGTTCTCTTTTTTCTTCATGGAAAATGAGTGCACATTTACGTCAAATAGTTCTTAAGACGGCATTATAGAAGCGTCTGATTCCACCTGCCTGTTATGACCCAGGACAACATCAACAAGGCAGAAACCACTCCTTTCACGGTATCCAATATGGCGACTGTGACATCACTACATACAATTGGCAATAAATGCAAAACACTTATAAATGACACAATAATGTGTCACTCCAAAAATAAAAAGGAACTAATGGGACAACTGCAGGAAGCTGTGGGATTTACGGGGAGAAAAGGGGGGAGGGGACGAGCTAAATAATATACAACAAAACAATAAAAAAACGCTGCATGATCCCAAAATAGAAAATATCAAGAAATCAATTTACAGCATTCCGCAACACCAACAAAAAGCACAGGAATCGGTTATCTCCCTTGACCTATATAGCCGAACCATAGCTGTACCACGAAAAATGGAAACGGACGTTTCCCTTGACCTAAATAGCTCAACTGCAGCTGTAGATACCAAAAAAAACCATCACCTGCAACTACAAAAACTGGAATCGGACAATTCCATTGACCTATAAAGCTCAATTGCAGCTGTGAACACCGGAAAACCAACACCTACAACTATGACAAATAGAACCAAAACCCCAAAACCTCAACAATCGAAAAATCGGACATCATCACTACACAAATTAAAACACAATCAACCCACCATAAATACACAAAACATCACAATTATTACAGATTAAATCCAAAACAAAAATTATTTACCAACAACAGAATCTGGATTGGCCACCACAAACACACACACCACCAACAAATAAAAAACACAAAATAAACCAAAATTAAGCACGTCTTAGAAAACACAAAATAAACCAAAATGAAGCACATCTTACGAAACAACAAAAACTGCAACCAAAATGGTCCTCCGCAACATAATCATAAAACAAACTATTTATCGTCCATGTTTCACTTCCATACATGACTACGCTCCATACAAATACTTTCAGAAATGACTTCCTGACACTTAAATCTATACTCGATGTTAATAAATTTCTCCATAAACGCTTTCCTTGCCATTGCCAGTCTACATTTTATATCCTCTCTACTTCGACCATCATCAGTTATTTTGCTCCCCAAATAGCAAAACTCCTTTACTACTTTAAGTGTCTCATTTCCTAATCTAATTCCCTCAGCATCACCCGACTTAAATCGACTACATTCCATTATCCTCATTTTGCTTTTGTTGATGTTCATCTTATATCCTCCTTTCAAGACACTGTCCATTCCATTCCACTGATCTTCCAAGTCCTTTGCTATCTCTGACAGAATTACAATGTCATCGGGGCACCTCAAAGTTTTTATTTCTTCTCCATAGATTTTAATACCTACTCCCAACTTTTCTTTTGTTTTCTTTACTGCTTGCTCAATATACAGATTGAATAACATCGAGGAGAGGCTACAACCCTGTCTTACTCCCTTCCCAACAACTACTTCCCTTTCATGTTCCTCGACTCTTATAACTGCCATCTGGTTTCTGTACAAATTGTAAATAGCCTTTCGCTCCCTGTATTTTACCCCTGCAACTTTTAGAATTTGAAAGAGAGTATTCCAGTCAACATTGTGAAAAGCTTTCTCTAAGTCTACAAATGCTAGAAACGTAGGTTTGCCTTTCCTTAATCTTTCTTCTAAGATACGTCGTAGAGGACCTATAACAAAAGTAATAAGCCAACAAAATAATCCCCCTCATGGCCAACCTACATTTCTCGAACCAGGCACCAAGTCCTATCGACCGCCAGATGTTATCCTGCTGACGCTGCCACATATAAGTGTCCCTGGTTCGATACGCTGGAACTCTTACAAGCCTCATATTATGAGCCCACATAACTGCAGAAATTTAATAATAGACATCATGTCCTCCCCATCTCCGCATGCAATGATGCACTATTGAATTCCACTGTCACATCCATACCTAACAACGGAAACTATACAACAAATTAAACTTCGTCCCACACAACAAACATGAAACAACTAAGACCTAACAAAAATGCTAAACTCATAAACACAAAAAACCTTAACTCACGGGAAACGCCTCCAAACCACATTATGCCACCAACTACGTACACTCTCAACAACATTGCAACTGTCACAACCAAACCTCAAATGAACCCAATACAACACATTACACTCAGCACATACACCACCAGAAGGCACCATCAAACACAACCTACTCAAAAACTCAGCTTCATAGTGACGTCACACACCAGAACACCATTATGTCACTGGTCAAAGCAGATGAGTGGAATCGGATGCTTCTGTTGACTCCTTAAAACTTTTATGCTCGAATTCTAATTCTTTAAGCTCGTCCTTACTATTAGCCACTATGGTGATAGGGCTATTATATTTTTTTTTTTTTTTTTTAACAATTTCATTACTAATCCAAAGGCTCTTGACATCCAATATGTCTGCCTGTCAAAAGGAAGTGAACAGGAATGAAGAAAATGGATCAGAGGAATAGGCAGGAAGAATTAAACATATCAATAAAAAAGAGGGACACAAAATGAACAACAAAAATCTGCCACATGTCTTTCAGAATCATTCCTTAGCTCAGTACATTTTCAATCTGGATTGCTAATAGAAATAAACAAAATCTACTGGAAGTGAAACATACATACTGCCAGTGACCTACTTAGAAACACTCAAGATTTTTAAGAAGGCCTATCACAAACATCCAAATGTCTCTGTTCCTCAGTCATGATACTGGTTGTTCCTTGCACGTGGCTTAAAAACAGTCATTTATTAACATAAAAGTAAGTGGTTTTCAATCCATTTACTGAAGCACTGGTATATCTGAGGAATTCCAATTTCCTTGTGATTGTGTCCCCCCCCCCCCCCCCCCCCCTTGTATCACTTACACAACTCTTATTTCACTTCAAACATGTTAATACTTTAATCTACTATTTCTCCATTTCTTTTCATTAAGGATTTTAATATTAATGATCACTGATAACCATCAAAATGCCTAAGGTATCTGAAACATTACTGCAAATAAGACACTGTGGGCTTAATTTTTCTTTTTTTGCCTTTCATAGTGCATTATAGTAAGACTAATTCAGTTTCAGTCCGAATTTTCGGTATTTGATAATGGTCTGCTTGACAGAGTACTTTAATTTATAAGGCTGCATTTCAGTTCTCAACCCAATCATTAAACCAGAATGTTTGCACCATACAGTAAATAACATCTGGTAAACTTACCACACCATCAATGGCCATGTACAACAGTTTGCGTGGGCGCACAATGTTGAATAATCGATCAATACATTCAAAGATAGCAACCATCATCTCATCTTCATCCTTTGGTGCTGGCCTATCAAAAGGAAAACAACATTTTTATATATATATACAAACAATTCGGCAATATTAAACACTGTCTAGCAATATGAAAACAATAGCATGCTGCCTCACTTATGTATAGTCTCAGTCGAGTCACAATAAAAATCCATGTTATAACATAACATCAGCATGAATTATTGTAGTAACTTTGCTGATTATGTGATTCATATGCACATCAGACAGGAAGAGGTTTCAGAGCAAGATAAAAAGACAATATACAAAGAAATTATAATAGTTATAAAGACTAAAAAAGTTCTGTATGAAAAAGTCGATAACTAAGTTCAATTATGTCAAAGACAACTGTGGCACTTCAGAAGCACATTCTCTAAATGCATCAACTATAATTCATACATTTATCATCGCATAATTAAAAGTGACTTCCTCCAACTCATAATGTGTAGCCTAACTGCTGTGTAACTAATTCAAAACTCATGAGTCACATCTGATTTATCAGTCTGTATCTGCAGCACTTGGGCATTATATTACAAGTATATGTATGCATCAAGGGATTTATTTCCAGGTGTAATGAGTATGTAAAACACCAATTCTGTTTTCATTTTTTGTTTATGCACAATTAGAAGTGCAGTGTCCACCTACCCCGAAGAGTTTTCTTCTTCACAAGGAGTACACAGCTGCAAGAACAGTAAACAAAGTGCATAGTTTTTGTCGTAGAAGGCGTCTGACACATACACACTTCCAAAATGCATAGTGTCCACAGAAATAGACAAAATAAAAACAGTGATTGACATGGAACACATGTAATTTCTTTTTCAATAAAAAAAGGGAGTCACTACATCTAACTCAACACTTGTTCTGCAGGAGTTGTAGATGAACAAGCCACCAGCGTTGCTGCTGACTTTGAAATAGTTAAGTTTCCTCATACAGAACAGCCTCAGGATTAGAAAACTACTGATAAACTTTAAAAATATTTAGTCTCTACAATATTCATATATAATATATCTGAAAACAAATTACCATAATCCTCAGAATTATAAAATTTGAAAAAAGCGTCTAAAACTGAACTTACAGCATATCCAAATAAAAGTAATCCATGATTAACCCAACAAGAGCAGTAAAAGAAAACTAATAAATGTGTTGTAACTGCAGACACATTACTGAAAGTCTTTGATACTGCTTATCCAACTCTCAATCAAACTGTCTCTTTTTAACATAATCTAAGCCTCAAGCTACACTACGGATCAATACATCACACCACAACCTGCGTTCCAAAACATAATGAAGACACAGAAACAACAAATTAGTAACATGTTGTGTATAACTGTTCTATTGCCTTTTATGAGTACATGACGAATATATATGGATTGACACACTAAATATAGATGCACAGTTCCAATGTTTTATTTTTACAGCCCCACGTACAAACCACTAATTGTTACATTACAAAATTGCTTCATTTCTAACAACAAATTAAACCCCTATCACTTCAAAAAACAAATCGAAAGGCACATGCTCCTCTTGTGTGTTGCATCTAGATGACAGTAAATTCTCAAGGCAGATTCCTATTAATTTTCATTTCTTGTCACTAACAAAATGGCATATTAGTTTAACAGTTTACTTTATCTCCGACACTTCATATATTTTTCATAATGAACCTACCATTTAAAACTGTTTTTGATTTGTTTCTCACCTTCAAATTTTTAAGTTGACGAATATGCCGGCACTTAACATACTAATTACACGACTGTTTACTATAACACGTATTGTCGCAAAGTCCTGTAAGTAAATGTAATCAGTCCATGGCAACTTACTTGTCTTCAGGATGCGTACAAGGATGAATAATTCCATTCATATCTAGATAAAGGTTATCAAATTCGACGCCATTTGGATTCGGCTGACTCGAATCCGCTTCAACTTTCAGTCCGTCTATTTCTTTAGCCTGTTCACACAGAAATGTATGCATATTAGGTGATGTCTTGAGTAGCCACACCAAACAAACATTTGTACAATGACAGAAAAAGAAGTTACCTTCTCTTCAATACATGTCACAATGACTGATGCATATTTTCTGCTCAACCACCGAAAAAATGCTGGCACTCCCATGGTCCCACTTCGGTTTTACAACCTGAAGAAAATTTAAAAACGGTGGACTGTTTATGTCTTCATGAGTACAGTACACTTGTTTTCAAACCTGTCGATACACCCCAAAGAATTTCTACATGGCTCCGAAGCTCGTGTCACCAATTACCAAAGATGTACATAGACAGCAGAGAGGACCCACTTCACGTAAGTCGGTGTCATGACCAATGCCAGCTTTGTGTAAGTGGTCTACTACTACAGCAGGGTTCACACAGGCAACAAAAGTATCGCCACTCCTAATGGCGAACTGCAGTTACTTTGTAGTTGCATGTGTGAACTCCTAGTTTTCAGTGGCGCCATTTAAGAAGCGCAACTTTTGTCACGCCACAAAAAGTTGAACTTGGTTCTACTTTGTTGCACCATTTTGCCTTCTCCACAATCGAATAACGTCATTCGATTGCTACCTCGCGGCTGGATTCAAACCTCTCTAGTGCGTATTCGTTCGCAGATAGTGCTTTTGCTTGTGTGTTTGCTATTAATATGTCGAAAAAGTGGTCAACAGCGACAATTACGAGATTCTTGGAGGTGTATCAAGAACGAGAATGCCTTTGGAACCACAAAAGCGAATCATACAAAGACAGAAATTTGAGAGATGCTGCATTAATTGAAATAGTAAACAGTATGCGTGAATATGTACCTGGAATTGATGTAGCTACAACAAAATTAAAAATTTGAAGCATTCGAAATGCTTACATGAATGAACATAAAAAAGTACTGAAATCACTTAAGAGAGGTGCGTCTACAGACGGTATTTATAAACCCAGCCTTGCTTGGTTTGAAGCTGCAAACCGGTTCTTAAAACATGTAGTCGAGACAAGAGAGACGAGAAACACTTTGGTAATTAATATTTTACATTTATTATGTTTCCTAAACATCTTATTTAGTAATATGTACAGGCGTTTAATCAGCTGAGACAGGTGACGCCATTTTGCAAACTGCGCATTTACGAAGAATTTGTGGCGTCCTGTGTGAACAGTAGCTCACAGCGCCACTCCAGAATGACTTGACTTGTGCCGATACTTTCGTTGCCTGTGTGAACCCGGCTTAATGCAGTACTGTATTGAGGAAAATACGAGCTGCGATCGTCTCGCCTTTAATTGTTGTAAGATGTGCAAAGTGTGGCAAAATGATTGCCCAGTAGTCCAAAGACCGCTGATCTCTCTGTAAAAGTGAGTTATCTTCCTGATTTGTTATTACAGAAACGACATTAGGAAATATTATGAGAGCATGAAGACACAGGATAAATAGCGTAGATGAAAGAGATTAATAAAAATGTGTTACTTATAGCGAATATGTAGTATTATTAATTAAATAACATTTTTCAGTCGCCCTACAAATGTGTTATGTACGTGCACCCCATTCATTCTCCACTATACTTGAAAGCATCTTGCCACCTATCACCACATGAGAGTACCTAATGCAACTGGGAACACTGTCGAACATCGTCATTTGATGGTCCAGATGTTAATGAGGCATATTGTTGCATAGGTGTACTGACCTCCAAATATTTGAACATGGTAAATTCAATGTTATTGTGAAACTATACTCCATCACCATGTATGTGGGTGCATTCAGCTCCCACTTCATTTTCATGGATGACAATGCGCGACCACATCGAACAGCACTGGTGGAAGAGCACATGGAGTGAGAGGATATTTGGCGAATGGACTGACCTGCACGTTCCCTGGACTTAAATCCCATCAAGGACGCGAAGAATTTGTTGGAGGCACATGTTGCAGGCATGTCCACATGCGCCAACAACCATCCAGCGGTTCTAAACTCTTCTGGTGGAGGAGTTGAACGCCGTACCAGAACAATTCCTTACTGCACTTGTAGCTTACATGGGAGCACACTGCTGTCCATGGTGATCACACACCCTATTAAAAACCATAACCCACCTCTTGTAATGTTCAGGGGACCATAATAAATCGTGGTGACTTCACGGTACCAGTAAATACTGTATTTGAATAGAAGTGTCATTTCTATTCATCTCACTGTGCACTTCCTTCGGTAAGTTCTGTACTATAATGTAGTAGTTCTTTCTTATTGTGGTCGAGTTTTCATCGATTTCTGGTACTTAGCTGTCACACATCATGCTAAAGTTACTTTCATCTCTAAGTTTGCGCATCAGTTACTTACAGTGTACCCAGAAGAGTTTAAGCAATCTCCCTTTCCCCACTCCATACATGAATGAAACAGAATGTAGCTCTAATAACTTGTCCGAAGGAAACTATCCTCTGCCAAGACCTTCACAACAGTTTGCATCTTATGAATGTAGATTTACAAGCAGAACTATGCCGACATACTTTAATTATTGTTGCTGTTGACAGCAGTGAGCTGGTTGCACAGTTTTTTTTTTTTTGTCTTCATTTTCTGTTGTGTGGTGCACTAGATATTTATGTTCTATGTTCATTCTGTGACATTATAGAATTACATCTTTGTTTGTTTTCCTTTTTTTTTTTTTTTTTTTTGTTCTGTTGTTACAGTTGCGGTGTAGCTTTTGGTTGTAGTAAAGAAAGGAGCAATAAGTTGTTTTTACTCCAATATACAGTATTTCCCTCTGTAATTTTCTGCCAAACACAATTAAAGACATCCGGTTATGGGCCCAGGTAAACGCATACATACAGTATTTGTTTCTGTTCTGTGAATTCATTGCTTTTAACGGAGTTTTATTCACGTGAACTGTGACGCTCAAGTTCTGGAACCGTCGTATTTCATTGGTCTATTGTGTAAAACCTTCGTTTTCATTTTAAACTGAGTATTATAAGTTTGTCTTACATTCAGCCTACACGAAGATGGATAAATTGAAAACGTACAGCACCCAGGAATTTGACAGTAAAAATTTCCAGCTGTGAAAATATCAGTTGCAAATTATTTTTCTTCATGAAAAAGTGCTCGACATCGTTGAGGGCAAACCGAGGCCAAATGAAGCTGGTGGGAGTCAAACCGCTTGGGACGACCTAAATGTGAAGGCGATGCTCATTGTATCTACTGTGATGGAATTTGACCAATTGCTATCTGTTACGACGTGCACAAATGAAGCGGAAATGTGGGCCAGACTAACGACTATTCTGAACAGCGAACTGCAGTTAATAAAATGGCCTTGAAGCATAAAGTTTTTGATTGCAGAATGTCGCCAACAGACATAATTGTACAACACATCAGTCAAGTCGAGTCCTTGGCACGAACATTAGCTGGTGTTGCGGAACCTGTTACAGAAGCTGACAAAATGTCTAAAATTTTGGGAAGTCTGCCAGCAAAGTTCGCAGTTTCTTCAACTGTACGAGACTCGTGTGCTGAAGATCAAAAAACTTTCTATGATTTGGCTTTAAGGTTATTGAAACAAGAACAAAAACTTTTACAATGTGATGAAAACTCAACAGCCTTTGCAGCAGTTAATGTGGACAAAACATGCAAGTTCAGTTCCAATACCAGTATCAACAGTCCGTTTATCATGGTCAGTAGAAAAGACACTGAATGTTAGTACTGTCACAAAAAGGGACATTTTAAATCTGAGTGCAGAAGACTTTTAGCAAAACTTAATACGAAAACTGATACATTTGAGCGCCAATCTTTGCATGCAGAACAAGCATATGTTTTTGCTCGAGGTTTTGACAACATTTGGTTAGCTGAGAGTGCTATGTCAAAACATATGACGTCACACAAAGAGTGGTTCAACACATTTAAGCGAATTCGTTCCGATGACTCATTTGTTCAAATTGACGTCAACTCGATCGTCAAAGCAGAAGGCATTGGATTAATTGAAGTATAGTCATTAGTTGAGGGCAAATGGTAACCTCGCACTTTGGAAAAAACAGTATATATTCTTAAGCTAAAGAAAAATTTATTTTCAGTGGAAGCAGTCACAAAAAGACGAATTAAAGTTATTTTTGACGACAAGGGAATGGAAGTTCTCAGTTCAGGTCTAATTGCAGCAGGAATTAAGGTGGACAATCAGTGTTATCAAATGTTGTTTAAACATCCAGATGTACTACAGGCAAATCCTGCTTCCCTGAATTCCACCATGATCTGGCATGAGGGACTTAGGCACATTAATTTCAGTGGCCTCAATAATATGGATGATCTGAACTTAATACCTGGTTTCAATATGTAGAAAGTTGAAAATCTTCCTTGCGAACCACATCAGTATGCAAATATCAAAAGAAAATCGTTTAATTCAGATTTGGAATCAATATCGAAAGTTCCTGGCGAATTTATTCATGTATATTTGAGTGGATGGATAAGAAAACCGTCTCTTGGAGGTGCACAATTGTACATAGTTTTCAAGGATGATTGCACTTCATACAGGTTAGTGTATTTTCTTAAAAGTCTGCATGATGCTTTCCCTGTGTTTCTGGAATTTCAGAGACTGATGGAAAGACAAACTGGAAACAAAATCAAAGTTCTGAGAAGTGATAATGGAACCGAATTTATAAATAAGCAATTTGAAGATTATTTCAAGGAAAATGGTACAATACATGAGAAAACAAGTCCGTATACACCACAGCAGAACGACCAAATTAAAACAGGTCCGTTGTTGAGTGTGCACACACTATGTTATTAAGTGCTGACTTGTCTCACAACTCTGCTGCATACATTATCTTAAATCGCCGACCGTGTAAAGCAAACAACAGTGTTACACCATATAAAAAATGGCTTGGAAAACCTCCTTCTTCAGAACACATGAGGATGTTTGGATCAGCATCATACTTTCATGTTCCTGATAAATTTGGATCAAAATGGATAGTAAATCAAAGAAATTGATCATCATCAGCTATGGTGGGTATAGTACCAATTATTGCGTCTACAATCCTGAGTTAAAGAAAATCTCCTGCAATGTCTCTTTCAATGAAGGGCAAACCCATAGCTTCAACACAGAACAAAGATATACTGAATTTTACCTGGGAGACTATGCTGCAGAAGATGTTCGAGAGGAATCTGAAGAAGATGATACCGGTGAACAAATGAAAGAAAATCAAAGGATGAATCTGAGAGATCGGTCTAATCTGTGAGCACCTCCTTGTTTTCAGTACCAAGATATAGATTGCCCTGAAATTATCTTTGAACCTCAAACTTTGGAAGAAGCAATGGCATCGAAAGAGTCATCAAAGTGGAAACAAGCAATGGAAGAGAAAATGAAATCCCTGAAGAAGAGCAAAACTTGGGATCTAGTACCATTACCATACAACCGCTAGGCAGCTGGATGTAAGTGGGTCTATCATGTGAAGCAGAATTCAGAGGGAAAAATTCAACACTTTAAAGCCAGATTATGTGCGAAAGGTTATTCACAACGAAAAGGCATTGCACAATTTTGGTAAACATTTTTGGAATTCAGTGACCAATTAATTGTTATATTTAGATTAATGTTCAGTCTTGATCACGTTATGTCTGTTTTAATGAGTAACCGGTTTCGGTTTTTTCTATAAAACCATCATCAGACCTGTGAATAAATTTTAAGAAATACTTTAAAGATTGGTATCTAGTATTTCTTAAAATTTATTCACAGGTCTGATGATGGTTTTATAGAAAAAACCGAAACCGGTTACTCATTAAAACAGACATAACGTGATCAAGACTGAACATTAATCTAAAGAAAAGGCATTGATTATGAAGATACATTATCTCCTATGATCCGATATGATTCAATAGGAGTTTTATTAGCCTTAGCAGCTTCACAAGATATGGAAATTAGGCAGTTTGATGTTAAGACTGTATTTCTGAATGGGGATTTGAAAGAAGAAGTTTACATGGAGCAACCAAAAGGTTTTGTTGTAGAAGCCCCAAATAATATTTCCAAACTGAAGAAGAGTCTATATGGACTCAAACAATCACCACATTGTTGGAATCAAAAATATATACATTTTCTGACAATGTTTGGCCTTGTGCAACGGAATGCAGACAAATGTGTTTTCCATGCTTTAACAGATGACACTGATGTCTACTTGACACTTTATGTGGACGATGGCTTGCTTATTTGTAAGTCTCCAAAAATACAGTAAAATGTTTTAACAGCACTGGGATCAATGTTTGAAATTACTGTGGGCAATGGAAAATACTTCTGTGGATTGTAAATCTAACACTGCCCTTCTTCAAAATAAATCTGTATAGGCCAGCAAAGATACATCAATTGTTTACTTTAGAAGTTCAACATGGATGATTCAAAATCGAACTCCACTCAGTTTGAAGTTGGAACCATGTTGCACAGTGGCAGTCTCCTGCAAACCAACATGAGGTAAAGGAGATGGACAGCAAACCTTATCGCCAGGCAGTTGGCAGCTTAATGTTTGTAGCAACTGTCTCATGCTCAGACATCATGTTCACTGTGAGTATGGTGAGTAGGTTTTTACATAATCCGGGTCTCGATCATTGGCAAGCTGTTAAAAGGATTATGAAGTATCTACAGGGGACCAGGAACATGACCATAAGGTACAAACATGACTCTACTGGACTGGTGGTGTACTCAGATGCCGACTTCTCTGGTGACTATGACACTCGTCGGTCAACAACAGTCTATATGAGCTTGTTAGCAGATGGGCCTGTGACACGGTGTTCACGTCGGCAGAAATGTGTAATCCGATCAACAGTGAAGGCTGAATACATAGCACCTTCATAGGACCTATGTTGTTATTGTTGTTGTTGTGGTCCTCAGTCCTGAGACTGGTTTGATGCAGCTCTCCATGCTACCCTATCCTGTGCAAGCTTCTTCATCTCCCAGTACCTACTGCAGCCTAAATCCTTCTGAATCTGCTTAGTCTATTCATCTCTTGGTCTCCCTCTACGATTTTTACCCTCCAAGCTGCCCTCCAATACTAAATTGGTGATCCCTCGATGTCTCAGAACATGTCCTACCAACCGAACCCTTCTTCTAGTCAAGTTGTGCCACAAGCTCCTCTTCTCCCCAATTCTATTCAATACCTCCTGATTAGTTATGTGGTCTACCCATTTAATCTTCAGCATTCTTCTGTAGCACTACGTTTTGAAAGCTTCTATTCTCTTCTTGTCTAAACTAATTATCGTCCATCTTTCACTTCCATACATGGCTACACTCCATACAAATACTTTCAGAAACGACGTCCTCACATTTAAATCGATACTCGATGTTAACAAATTTTTCTTCTTCAGAAACGCCTTCCTCGTCATTGCCAGTCTACATTTTATATCCTCTCTACTTCAACCATCATCAGTTATTTTGCTCCCCAAATAGCAAAACTCCTTTACTACTTTAGGTGTCTCATTTCCTAATCTAATTCCCTCAGTATCACCCAACTTAATTCGACTACATTCCATTACCCTGGTTTTGCTTTTGTTCATGTTCATCTTATACCCTCCTTTAAAGACAATGTCCATTCCGTTCAACTGCTCTTCCAAGTCCTTTGCTGTCTCTGACAGAATTACAATATCATCGGCAAACCTCAAAGTTTTTATTTCTTCTCCATGGATTGTAATACCTACTCCGAACTTTTCTTTTGTTTTCTTTACTGCTTGCTCAATATACAGATTCAGTAACATCGGGGATAGGCTAAAACCCTGTCTCGCTCCCTTCCCAACCACTGCTTCCCTTTCATACCCCTCGATTCTTATAACTGCCATCTGGTTTCTGTACAAATTGTAAATAGCCTTTCGCTCCCTGTATTTGACCCCTGCCACCTTTAGGATTTGAAAGAGAGTATTCCAGTCAACATTGTCAAAAGCTTTCTCTAAGTCTACAAATGCTAGAAAGATAGGTTTGCCTTTCCTTAATCTTTCTTCCAAGATAAGTCGTAGGGTCAGTATTGCCACATGTGTTCCAATATTTCTACGGAATCCAAACTGGTCTTCCCCGAGGTCGGCTTCTATCAGTTTTTCCATTCGTCTGCAAAGAATTCGCGTTAGTATTTTGCAGCTGTGACTTATTAAACTGATAGTTCGGTAATTTTCACATCCGTCAACACCTGCTTTCTTTGGAATTGGAATTATTATATTTTTCTTGAAGTCTGAGGGAATTTCGCCTGTCTCATACATCTTGCTCACCAGATGGTAGAGTTTCGTCAGGAGTGGCTCTCCCAAGGCTGTCAGTAGTTCTAATGGAATGTTGTCTACTCTTAGGGCCTTGTTTCGACTTAGGTCTTTCAGTGCTCTGTTTAACTCTTCACACAGTATCGTATCTCCCATTTCATCTTCATCTACACCCTCTTCCATTTCCATAATATTGTCTTCAAGTACATCGCTCTTGTATAGACCCTCTATATACTCCTTCCACCTTTCTGCTTTCCCTTCTTTGCTTAGAACTGGGTTTCCATCCTTGTGATTTTCATGCACGTGGTTCTCTTCTCTCCAAAGATCTCTCTAATTTTCCTGTAGGCAGTATCTATCTTACCCCTAGTGAGATAAGCCTCAACATCATAACATTTGTCTTCTAGCCATCCCTGCTTAGCCATTTTGCACTTCCTGTCGATCTCATTTTTCAAACGTTTGTATTCCTTTTTGCCTGCTTCATTTACTGCATTTTTATATTTTCTCCTTTCATCAATTAAATTCAATATTTCTTCTGTTACCCAAGGGTTTCTACTAGCCCTCATCGTTTTACCTATTTGATCCTCTGCTGCCTTCACTATTTTATCTCTCAAAGCTACCCATTCTTCTTCTACTGTATTTCTTTTCCCTATTCCTGTCGATTGTTCCCTTATGCTCTGCCTGAAACCCTGTACAGCCTCTGGTTCTTTCAGTTTATGCAGGTCCCATCTCCTTAAATTCCCACCTTTTTGCAGTTTCTTGAGTTTTAATCTACAGTTCATAATCAATAGATTGTGGTCAGAGTCCACATTTGCCACTGGAAATGTCTTACAATTTAAAACCTGGTTCCTAAACTTCTGTCTTACTGTTATATAATCTATCTGATACCTTCTAGTATCTCCAGGGTTCTTCCATGTATACAACCTTCTTTCATGATTCTTGTACCATGTGTTAGCTATGATTAAGTTAAGCTCTGTGCAAATTTCTACCAGGCGGCTTCCTCTTTCATTCTTTCCTTCACCCCCATTCCTTATTTACCTGCTACATTTCCTTCTCTTCCTTTTCCTACTATCGAATTCCAGTCACCCATGACTAATAAATTTTCGTCTCCCTTCATTATATGAATAATTTCTTTTATCTCATCATACATTTCATCAATCTCTTCATCATCTGTGGAGCTAGTTGGCATTTAAATTTGTCTACTGTGGTAGGCATGGGCTTCGTATCTATCTTGGCCACAATAATGCATTCACTATTCTGTTTGTAGTAGCTTACCCGCATTCCTATTTTTTATTCATTACTAAACCTACTCCTGCATTACCCCTATTTGATTTTGTATTTATAACCCTGTACTCACCTGACCAAAAGTCTTGTTCCTCCTGCTACCGAACTCCACTAATTCCCACTATATCTAGCTTTAATTTATTCATTTCCCTTTTTAAATTTTCTAACCTACCTGCCTGATTAAGGGATCTGACATTCCACACTCCTATCCGTAGAATGCCAGTTTTCTTTCTCCTGATAATGACATCCTCCTGAGTAGTCCCTGCTTGGAGATCCGATTGTGGGACTATTTTACCTCCGGAATATTTTACCCAAGAGGATGCCATCATCATTTGACCATACAGTAAAACTTCATACCCTCGGGAAAAATTATGGCTGTAGTTTACCCTTGTTTTCAGCCATTTGCAGTACCAGCACACCAATGCCATTTTGGTTAGTGTTACAAGGCCAGATGAGTCAATCATCCAGACTGATGCTCCTGCAACTACTGAAAAGGCTGCTGCCCCTCTTCAGGAACCCCACATTTGTCTGGCCTCTCAACAGATACCACTCCGTTGTGATTGCACCTACGAAACGGCTATCTGTATCGTTGAGGCACGCAAGCCTCCCCACCAACGGCAAGGTCCATGGTTCATGGAGGGGGGGGGGAAGATATATTACACATGTATTATTATTCTGTCATTCAATGTACAGAAATGTGCAACATAAAAAGAATATATATACACATAAAACTAGTTCACTTAGTTTACACCACATTGGTTTATAGATCACGCTGAATAAAGTCTTGTATACTTTAGAAGCAATGCTTTGTTCACAGTGCTCTAAAAGTTTATTTTTCATTTTGTAACTTCTTGAAGAATCTCTGTTTCTTCCAGAAGATGGTTATAAAGTTGATTCCCATACACTAAACATTGTTACTGTACAATTTAGTTACATGGGGAACTAACCTTAACAATCTCTTCGACCTTGTGTGGTGACTATCCATGTTCCAGACCAGCCTACTGATATTTTGTTTAACAAAGCATAGATGTTCAACAATGTATTGATTAGGGAGAGGCAGTACGCTTAATTTTTTAAAGAGTAGTTTACATGTAGGTTTTTTATTCTTGTGCATGATTGTTCTAATTCTTTTTTTTTTTTTTGCAGTTTGATTCAATATTACGACCCCAAAAAATGATCCTATAATTTACTGGTGAATGGAAAAGAGCATGATACATACAAGTCAGTGTGCTAGTATTTAGCTCATCCCTCACTGAATGAAGCATAAAACAGACTTTGCTTAGCCTACAACTAATCATATCAATGTGGTTTTTCCATATGAGTGTGTCCATAATGTGGATCCCAAAGAATTTTGTCTCTTAAGCAAATTTAGTATTCCTGTCATAATGGGCAAAGAAAAATGCCTTACTGGTTGGTAGAGTGGGGAGGTCATTTATATAATGAAGCAATAACAACAGACCTAAAATTTTATGACTTGTGTATGAGAGTTCACCACATTTAGGACACATACCTGATTTACTTTATTTATATGAACATACTGCATTCAATCTTTAATGTAACTACTGATCCAGCCACAGGCAGTTTCCCTCATCCCACACCAATCCAACTTTTGCAAAACTATGTTGTGATTAACCATGTCAAAAGCCATTGCGATGTCAAGAAAGACCCAAAAAGCTTGTCATTTCTTGTCAACTATGTCTAGGTAGAATCATGTATTGCATCACTAGTTGTTTTATTTTCTTTGAGAGCATACTGATCAGAAGACAGAATGTTATTTTTTCTAAGAAATTAATGTAGTCTGGCAGCCATTGCATACCATAATATTGTACTAAATGAGAGCACTGCAACTGGATGGTAGCTGCCAGGATCTTCTTTAGATCCCTTTTTATATATGGGTATGATTTTTGCTGTTTTAAGTTTCCTTGGAAATATTGCATCGGACAATGAGGCATTTATTACGTGAGACTGTGGCTTACCAGTAACTTTACCTCATCTATGGAGAAGGAAGCAGGAGATCTTGTTCCTCCCTGCTCATGAGGCTTTCTTTATTTTACTACTGATTATATTTTCTTCTCTGCTCCCGAAGTAGATAGTTGTGTTATTGAATGTATTGACGACTGATTGAGGAACGCAATTACTTTTTACATGTTCTGGTAGTTTTTCTACAGTTTCGATAAAATATGAGCCAAATTCCTGAGTTACTTCCTCTTGGTCAGTAATTAATGCTGAATTTATTTAAGTTTAGTGTTACTTACACTTTTCCTATTTCTACCTGTTTCTGAATTGATTAATTGCCATATGCATTTGCTTTCATTATATGAAGACTTCAGAAGGATGTCATTTTGTGGTTTTTTAGCAGTTCTTTTGTATGCAGTGAAGTATTTCTTAGATTGTTCCCTGTTGCTAAGGTTAGCCTTGCTGAGGGACCAAATTCATCCATTACTTCATCATAGTACATTTGTTGTGTTATTGCAGAATTCGTGGAGAGGACCGCAAGACTGTTGACTCAGTCCTGCGACATGGATGTCCTCTGATAATTCTGGAGTCTTTTGAGGTGTGAGATAGAGCAATCAGCTGGACAGTTGGTTGCAGTGGATGACAAAAATATTCGTAATGAAATCTCCAAATTGAACATCGTTTTCATGCAACAGTTTATACAATATATCTAAGGGAGGAGGTTTTTATTTCGTTCCTCTTATGTATGCTTTAAAATGAATAACGTCATCATTCAAAATTCTTCTAAGTCGTCTTTGGCATGCTGCTACAGTTCTCTAGCACATTTCAATAGTTCACCGCTATCTTGAAAAATTACTCAGGAGCTCAAACTTACTATAAAACTCTGCCAACATTTTTTTTCTTTTCGATGATTCAGATATCAGTCTCTGCATAATAACCAGAAATAGATTCACAGGAAAATCTTCCTTTCCTTCAAAAGTAGCATCGAGCTCGGCTGTTTCGTCCACTTTCAATTTTCTTAACTTTTCCTTTTTGTGGCTGTGTTGTACATATTTATCTTATTCTTTTCGATGCCAGAGTCTTCATGTGTGGCGTACATGGAACGATTCTCTCGAAAGTATTCCAGTAAAGGATCGTACACCTTTGTTAATCCTAACGTCGGTATCAACACTCTGTATCTATTTGTAGCAATTAATCTCTTCAATATCACTGCCCAAAAAGCTGTAATTATCACAGTTTCCAGATCTGGAGACTCCTCAGCATTCCAGTCACCTTACATCTTAGTGAACCCTTTTGAGATAATCCTGAATAACTTTCAAAGCTGATATTTATACTCAGTTGACAATGAGACTATAGTAGACATTTTGACTCACTGACTGGCGTGTTTCTGAAGAGATTGAAGTATTTGCACTGATGAGCCAAAACATTTTGACCACCTGCTTAATAGCTTGTTTGTTCTTTTTTCGAACGAAATACATCTCTAATTCTGCTTATGAGGGATCCAACAGTTTGTTGGTATGTTTACAGAGGTATGTGGCATTAAATGTCTACGCCCTGGTCATGTAATTCGCGTAAATAACGTGATGTTGATTTGCATACGCGGTGATGGCGCCGATAGCGACCCATAGGATATACATCAGTTGACTTTCGTCGTCGAGACGTCAACATGAGTTCGCTACCATTCTCCTCAGATCACTGCAGCAAGGTTCTGCCTCTGAGACACGGATAATTATACTGGTAAAAGATGACATCCCATCATAAAAGACATCAAGCATGAAGGGATGCAGGTGGTTCGCATGTGTCAGCGTGTCTTCGATTATTATCACAGGTCCAATGCAAGCACAGAAGAATGTCTCTCATAGCGTAGTATTGCTCCCACCAGGCTGCATCCGTGGTGCGCTGCTCGTTTCGAGCCGCCGATCACCTCCATGACGGCGTTTGTGGAGAAAACCATCGACCTATTGTAGCAGAAATGTGATTCAACCGAAGACCCGACACGTTTCCATTGATCGACGGTCGAAACCTGATGGTCCCATGCCCACTGCAATCGTAACTGATGATGCCGTTAGGTCAACATATGAACACGTAGGTGTGGTCTGCTGCAGAGCTCCCTGTTCAACAATGTTCAATGAACGGTGTGCTCTGGAAACAGTTTTGTGTTCACTAGCATTTTGCTCTTTCGGCACAGATAACACAGATCACCATCTCTTCCACTTTACACAGCAGACAAGCCACCGAGTCCTTTGTTCTGTGAAGAGTCATGGACTTCCAGTCACTTAGCGCCTAGCAGTAGTTTCACTGTGCTCCCATCTCTTTCCATAGTTGCTCATGACAGTGGCATGTGACATTCGACCAGTTTCGCCATATCTTTGGGATTAGTAACAGAACTGTGTGTGATTTACATAATTTAGTGACCGGACTGAAACATATTCTCCACATCCACACAATTCGAAACTAAAATGAGAATGAGGTAGATGGCTTAGGAGAGAGCATTGGGGACAAAATTGTATTGCAGACATCTTCAGTAATGCAGGTACAGGGTGGAAATAACGCTGACAACATAGCTGTTGATGTCAGGGTAGAAGTGAACTCAGTTTCAGTCATATGTACTGTTAGGACTCAATCTACATTTGACAGCTCAGAAAATAAAAAGTAGAGAAGGTGTTGTGTTAGCTTAAAAAAAATACTGAAAAGAGGCATATGCTCCAGAGAGGTACAAATATTTTGAAGAATGTACCACAGAATTATTTGATGTGTACTGGTTTGATGACAGAGCGATGGAATGAAAATTAGTTGGGCGTATCCAGATTACAATAGGAGATCTAACGATAGAGTGAATGGATGTAGTGAGAAAATGATAGCAAATTAAAACAGTCAGACACTGCATAGAAAGATGAAATTTAGCTGAAGTGTTGATGAAGGATTTGCATTATCAGAAGAGCTGTAGGTTGGGAGGTCAGAACTGAAGTGGAGACGAGATGTTATCGCCGCTTATGGTCCAAGACATGCAGTGAACTGGTTTTACTGCCACACGCACGCACAATGCCCAAGGAAGAGGCTTGGGGACGGGAACGTGACGGAAATTGACAAGAGTTGTTTTTCAGTGACATACGTTCATTTTGCTGTACCTCGCTAGATGTTGCAAGCAGACTCGTGGCTTTTAATGTCCGTACTGGTGCCTTGCACTGGTGGTTGTTGTTGTTGTTGTGGTCTTCAGTCCTGAGACTGGTTTGATGCAGCTCTCCATGCTAATCTATCCTGTGCAAGCTCCTTCATCTCCCAGTACCTACTGCAACCTACATCCTTCTGAATCTGCTTAGTGTATTCATCTCTTGGTCTCCCTCTACGATTTTTACCCTCCACGCTGCCCTCCAATGCTAAATTTGTGATCCCTTGATGCCTCAGGACATGTCCTACCAACCGATTCCTTCCACTGGTGGTATGGTTCCATAATTGATCCTGGATGGTACACTCTCCTTGATAAGCATGTTGAGCGACTGTGCGAACCGTGCAAAACAAAGGTCGCGTCACCGAAAGGTCGGTTTTCAGCGCGACCCGTGGAGCGTCGTGTCTTTCGCGGATGGATGACAGACACTGTGAAACTAACTAGTTCACGAGATTTTGCTACGCGCTTGTGTGGAGTTGCATTAACTCGACCCACACGGCCTGTGGCAAAAAAGATCGGAGACGTGTGTCACGTCCTATTGTCCAGATCACACTCACTGCATGCTTTGTCTCATGCGGGCTGGCCAGTACGTGTCGCACTGTTGCTAAAATTTTGTGTAACGGTAAACCTTCCCTCGGGGGCCAGTAAATGCCAGGCGCAGTTTGCCTGTGTCGGATGTGACCATAGTTCTCTCGTTCTCGCATTTCTGTGGTACAGCCGCCTCACAGATCCCCCCTTAAAGGGCGGAGCTCCGTAGCCGCGAGAAAGGGGCGGCGATGAGTCTGTGGAGTAGATGTGTTTAGTTAGTGCCCTGCGTAGTGACTTCAGTATATCGTGATGGCGGTGGGTCGGTCACCAGTGGAAGGGCGACGGCCCGTGACGTCAGTGCGAGGGACTTGATGAGAGTGCAGGGGTGTGTGTCCCCGCGCGGTCGACTACTGACAGCAGCAACAGCCAGTGCTGGCTACAAAATGTCCATAGCAGTGTGTAGTGTAGGCTCCATAGCTGCGAGTCACGTGGAAAGATGTCTCGAAGGTTGACACACTGGTAGCTTAATAACGACACAGAGTTTTCACTAGTGCTACAGTTAATGCAGTACAACAGAACGAGAAAAATAACTAACAAAGGTTGAGGCCAGGAGAGTGACAGGAGTGTAGGATATAGTGCAGGGAGAGTTCCTGCCTACACAATTCAGAAAAGCTGGTGTTGGTGGGAAGGATCCATATGGCAGTGGCCCATTGTGGCCGGTTATTGTGCCCCCACTGCGATAATCTCTGCTGTCATAGACCAAAATCTTCAGCATATTACTTGGACCCTACCCTGCAACATAAAAGATACCAACTATTTCCTCCACTGACTCTCCACAGTTCCTGTCCCTTTACCACACACTGCCCTGCTCGTCATTATTGATGCCACCTCCTTTTACACTAACATCCATAATGCCCATGGCCTTACCACTTTTGAACACTACCTTTTCCAGCGCCTGATGGATTCCAAACCAACAACCTCCTTCCTAGTCGCCATGACCAACTATATCCTCACCAAAAATTACTTCTCCTTTGAAGGCATTACCGACAAACAAATCCAGGGTACACTACAGGCAACCACATGGCACCATCCTATGCCAACCTATTCATGGGCCATCTAGAGGAATCCTTCCTCAACACCCAGAATGCTAAACCCCTCTCCTGGTTCAGATTCTGTCATAGCTCCTGCACCTGCGTCGTGTACTTGTGCCTCCACCACATCAAACGTTGAGGCCAGATAGACGCCAATGATGGTTTTCAGACTCACATTCCCATCAAGCTCTGGACGTCGCCTTCGTGCCACCAGGCTTGTCCATTGCACCTCTGGGACCTGCATTCGAGTTGTGGTGACACTGTTCTCATGCAGGTTCATACTTACTGTGTAGTCCCTGTTCATTTGAGTCTCGAGCATTGAGTTTGGATCGAGTGCCGCGCTGTGGTTCCACAACTGAGTCTGTCAGTGAACTTGTAGTACAGTGCAACTCCAGAACATTGTAATTCTCTTTCTGGATGTCATTCTGAACAATTCAAAGATGGTAGATCAGTACCTCTGCCCATATCAGACATACTAACCATATGCAATATCTCCACTGCCACCTGTTCCATACCAAGAAGTCCCTTCCATACTGTCTATCCACTCATAGTTCTCGCATCTGCAGTGATGAGCGGGCCCTCTCGAAATATACCGGGGGTTTCTCTGACGCCTTCACAGATCGTGATTATCCTCCCAACCTTGCACAAAAAAAATCGCCCATGCCTTATCTTTCCAGTCTCCAACAACCTCCCAAAGTCTCGCTGTCTGGCCACAGAGGAGCATTCCCCTCGTAACTCAGTACCGACCTGTCCCATTCATCCTCCCACCAACACCTACTCCAGTCTGGTCACAAACATCACCTGTCCCATCAAAGGTGGGGTTACCTGTAAAACCAATCATGTAATCTACAACTTAAGCCGCAACCACTGTGCTGCATTCTATGTGGGCATGACAACCGACAAGCTGTCTGTCTGCATGAATGGCCATTGACAAACTGTGGCCAGGAAACAGCTGGACCACCCTGTTGCTGAGCACGTTGCCCAACATGACCTTCTTCATTTCAATGACTCTTTCACAGCCGCTGCCTTATGGATCCTTCCCACCAACACCAGCTTTTCTGAATTGCGTAGGCAGGAACTGTCCCTGCACTATATCCTAGACTCCTGTCACTCTCCTGGCCTCAACCTTTGTTAGTCATTTTTCTTACCCGTCCAGCCCTTTCCCTGTTCCCATTCCAGCACTACACAACCCTCTTCTACCAACGCACACTGTTTTTACTTCTCTCCTTTTTTGCAACCATCCCCACTCCTACCTCTCACCTGCCCTCCATCTAACCTCCTAACTGCACCTAGCTGCCCTACCCTCTCTCAACCTCATCCTTGCACACTTCCCAGCAGCACTTCATTGTACCCCACCCCTACATGCTATCCCTCACTCTCCCCACCCCAGGCTCTTCCTTACCCCCACCCAGTTGCCACTCTCATCATGCACTGCTGCTGTTGCTCACAGTGTGGCTTCAACGGCCAAAAAAATGGCTCTGAGCACTATGGGACTTAACATCTGAGGTCATCAGTCCCTTAGAACTTAGAACTACTTCAACTTAACTAACCTAAGGACATCAGACATAACCATGCCCGAGGCAGGATTCGAACCTGTGACCGTAGCGGTCACGCTGTTCCAGACTGAAGCGCCTAGAACCGCTCGATCACCAGTGGCCGGCTCAGCTGCCAAAGGCTACAGTCATGTGTGTGTGCATTGTGTTTGCGTGTATGTGTGTTTGTGTATCTGTCATCTATTTTTGACAAAGGCTTTGATCGCTGAAAGCTTATATAGTGACAATCTTTTTGTTGTGCCTATCTGTGACTCAGCATCTCCGCAACTTCCCTTTTCATAATATTGTTACGTTCCATCTCGGATTTTCCACTGTTATATTATATTTAGCAGTTTCAATTCTTATGGTCTTTGGGTTATCTTTGTAACCACTCTCTTAGTATGTATTCCATGGCAGAGTTGAACAGCAATGCTGATAGACGGTGACCTTATCTTAAGCCTATTATTATAAAGAACGGATCAGAAATTTCTCCTGTAAACTTCACTTTCGGTTTGGTGTTGGTTGGAGTAAGTCCTATTAATTTACTTAGTTTTAGATGAAGTCCCAGATTCCTTAAAATTTTTAGTATTGATTGCCTAAGGAGGCACTCATATGCTTTCTTAAAATCTACAAATGTTTGTTCTGTTTCATGTAGTATGCCATAATCAATTTTAAACTAATGCTCTGCTCTGCTCTGCACAGCTTCTCTATGGTCTGAAACCTCCCTGGCATTTCCCTAACTCCTGTTCTACTCGTTCCTTGATTCTTCCTTATAGGACCATGGATAAAATCTTGCATGTGTGGTCTAAGATAGATTCCTTTGTAGTTCTCTGGATTGCTCTTAACCCCCTTGCATTGTAGTGGGTGGATGGTGACTGTGGTCCAGTGTTCAGGGAATTATTCTGTTATTCAAATTTTTGTTAGAGACTTGTGTAAGGAGGTCTTGACAGTGTCTCCTGAATGTTTCTTCATCTCAACCAAAATGTGATCTTCTCCACATGCCTTATAATTTTTTTGTTCTTGGAAAGTTGGAGGTTCTAATTTTTAGGTTCGGTTTTAATTGGGGTATTTAAGTCAATGTGTAAGAGTTATTTGGGTTCTTCACAATTCAAAAATTTAATAAATGCGTTTGCCATGATTTCAGCATTTTCTTTGTTACTGTGTGCCAGTCTTCCCTCTTCACCTTTCCATATTAGCGTCAGGGGCTCATACCATTGTAGTTGTTTCCCAAAGATATTGCAGTAGTTCCTTGATTTTGTGTTAATTATTTTCTGTAGAGTTATTATATCTTTATGGAATCCTCTCCTAATTCTCCTGATGTTTTTTGTGAATTTTTCCATACATTTTTGAGGTTGATGGCATTTACCTCTGTTTTATTTGTTTGCAACCTTAACCATGCTTGGTATCTTTCTTCATGGAATTTATCGCATTCTGGAGTCCACCTTGCATGTTTTCTTTGTGGGTTCAAGGGAGCTAGATTCATGGCTTGGTTTTTGAGATTTGATACCAATTCTTCTACTTTGCCTGTTACTTTAATGATTTGTGTTATTTGTTGGTATTTGTCATTTTTAATTAACTTCTTGTTTTATTTCTTTTTTCATTCTTCTTCTTTAATGGATTGAATTTGATTTCATGTTAATTGAGTACTGGTCTGAGCCTGTTTCTACTCCTCTCAATTCTTTAACGTTGTGTATTTACTTATTAAAGTTTTTGTCTATACAGATATGGTCTAGCTACCATTCACGCTTCGTTCAGTCTGGATATTTCTAGTTTTAAGTTTATTTCTCTTCCTCTTGAAGTATGTTGATTATATATACTGTTGTGTTCTCTGCAAACTTCTTCAAGTCTTTGACCATTCTTGTTTGTAAATTTATGTGGACTCCATTTTACAATTATACCTTTATATATCTTTTCTTTTCCCAGCTGGACATTGAAGGGTCCCAATAAGGTTTTGCATTCCTTTTATTTATTCTATCCACAGTTTGTTTGAGAAGGTTCCAAATTTAATCTACTTTTCCCTTTGTTTCTCTTAGAACTTTTTTTTCATTTGTAGGAGCATGTGCATTTCTAATTGTATAGGTTTTTTTCATTGTTTTAAAAGTCAAAGTTGCAATTCTCGGCGATACTGTTTGAAAATCACTTATTGAATGTATTATTTTTATGATCACTATAAATCTTGTTCCAAACTGGGAACATTGCTTCATAAACCTCTGTCCTGGCGACCTATTATAAATACTATATCCTTGTGATTCAAATGGACCCTCTATCATGTTTCTCATTTCTTGGAGCATCGATATTAAAATTTTTTGTTTGTTTAATTCATCTGAGACATTATTGAGTTTTCCAGTCTTAAGTATTGAGTGTATGTTGCTAGATGATTTATTTGATTATGTTGCATCTTATTTTTATGTGTCAGTACGCATTTTGGTGACTGAAAATGCTCCAATTCATTGCTGCATTCAGTTCGCTATCCATCGAATCTGATGCAGCGTTTGCCTGCCGTTTTGGACAGGACAGTGGTATCTTTTTCCCAAATGACCTTTTCATATTTCACTTTCAAAGGTAATCAACCTCAGGTGGAGCAAGCCCCAATTTACAAATAAGACTGTTAAATGCATTGGGTGTCTTTGTCCATGAGAGTTATTTTATTTCACTAAAGTCTGCTGGTAAGCAAACTAGGTCCACCCCCCCCCCCCCCCCAAATCTGTCACCTTGGACGCACCACGTGGGAGAATCACCTCTCCTTCTACTATGACAGCATAGTAGTTTCCTAGGATTTGGCCATTAATAGTATTTGTCATTATTAGTTCCTCAATTCTGGTACTATACTGTGATATTTAGTATTAAAAATGATAGGTCAGAACCTCACTTTAGCCTTTCAGTACTGAGCTAAGGGATGTGATGTGACATGACATGATGGACCGTGCGAATAAATGCTTAGGCGATGGTGCCTTGACATGATGTAAGCTGATTTTACTCATCAAAGCTACGAGCCCAGTTTGTTCCAGGTAGTAAATGCAAATTGTTATGCTGTCTATAAAATGCCTATACCAAATCCACAACACCTATGAAGCGAATTTGTCTGTATTAACGATATGACGACATTCACAACTTATAGGATGCATTATGAATAAACCTATATCATACACCTAGATCATGCGACCATATTGGACAATCTAGGTTGACAACAGAAGATCAATCCTGTGTAACTGAATGCTCACACTGAATGCTCACATTTCCACACTATGCTGTAACATTCGGATATTAATTCCTGAATTACCACCAAAGTCAAATTTTGACGATTACAGTTTCAGAGAAAATGAGTGATTTACTCAAGAGAAAGCGCTTCACAGATCGAACAAGTAAATAACACATTGTTACTGGCCCTTATCAAACAGTTATTCAGCTTGGTATTGATTGACAGACTTGTTGGATGTCTCCCTGATGGCTAACGTGTCATATTTTGTATAGTTAGTGGGTTAGAGCGTCAAATCACAAATTTGCGACCTCTTGCATTACAATTGTATCCTTATGGTCCATGGTCCAGAATGTTGTTGCTGTATCTACACAGATTATTCTCAAATTGTTCCAATGTATTCTGTGTTAATTACATATTAACTAAAGACCGTTTTCCATGTCTTGCCGGATTTCACATCTCTGACTGCGTTCTGTAATGCAGCGTTAGTTGTGAAAGTTGTAATAACTCACCAGCTATTTCTGAATGCAGTGGACGCTATATCCTTCACCGTGGGTTGTCCATCTTCATCTGGAGATCTTGAATAATAATAACTGTGTTTGCACAGCGAAGTGCCATCTTGAAATGCTTTGATGGTGCAGTTGCAGCCACACACTTACAAGTATTTTGTGCAATTCTTGTGAGTGTGTGCAGGAATGCAGAATTAAAGCATAAGCTGTTGTTTTTGTGAGAAGTTTTCCACAGCTTTGAATTCCATATGGACATTGGTAGGATCCAAATTTTGCAGGTTGATTCTGTTTCAAACATATGACGACAATGCGAGCTAACTTTTTAAATTCCAGTGGACTGACCATTTATTTATTTATTTATGTATTTATTTATTTACAAGTCTCATTCGGCAGGACAAAATTTGAGGAGCAAATCTCCGAGGTCATGGAACGTGTCAGTACTTGAAATTACAACATAAATGTAATAACAGATAAAATAAAATGCTTGTGAACCCCAAAAAAAGTCAAGCCATAAGTTCAAGTAAACGCAATGAGTAATCTAACATAAGGATCAGCTTAGTTTTTCTAGGAACTCCTCAACAGAATAGAAGAAGTGACCTATGAGAAAATTTTTCAGTTTCGATTTGAAAGCACATGCATTACTGCTAACATTTTTGAAATTTAGTGGTAGCTTATTGAAAATGGATGCAGCAGTATATTGAAGACCTTTTGCACAAGAGTTAAGGAAGTGCGATCCAAATCCAGGTTGGATTTCTGCCAAATATCAACTGAGTTAAATCTGCTAATTCTTGGGAATAAGTTGATGCTGTTAACCAGAAACGATAGTAAAGAATATATATATTGAGAGGCCAGTGTCAGAACACCCATACCAGTGAACAGGGGTCGACAAGAGGTTCATGAACTTACACCCAAATTCCATTCCTGAGTCAAAAATATCCTTTTAGAATCGAAAGAGTTATCCCAAAATATAATACCATATGACTTAAGCGAATGAAAATAACCAAAGTAGACTAATTTTTGTGTCAAACGATCACTTACTTCAGATATTATTCAAATAGTAAAATTGGCAGCATTAAGTCTTTGAACAAGACCCTGAATGTGGGCTTTGTATGACAGTTTACTATCTGTCTGAATATGTAGCAATTTGACCAATCAGTTTCACCAATCATATGCCCATTCTGTGAAATTAAAATGTCTGATTTTGTTGAATTGTGTGTTAAAAACTGTAAAAACTGAGTCTTACTGTGATTTACCATTACTTTATTTCCTACAAGCCATGAACTTATGTCATACACTGCAATATTTTAAACCAAGACACTGTCACACACAACATCCTTTACTACCAAGCTAGTGTCAAAAGCAAACAGAAATATTTTAGAATTACCTGTAATACCAGAGAAGAAACAGAGTGGTCCCAACACTGATCCCTGAGGCACCCCCCCCCCCCCCAAATTTAACCGTACCCCACTCATCCTCCACATTACAGTCATCCTCAACACTGCGAATAATTACCTTTTCTGTCTGTTGTTAAAGTAAGAGGTGATCCATTTGTGAGCTACTGCCCGTATTCTGTAATGGTCCAACTTTCAGAGCAGTATTTTGTGATAAACACAATCTAAGGCCTTAGGTGAATCAAAAAATATGCATGGTGTTCGAAACCCTTTGTTTAATCCATCCAGTATCTCACAGAGAAAAAAGGATATAGCATTTTCAGTTGTTAAACGACTTATAAAGCCGAACTGTATATTTGATAACAAATTATGTTAAATAAACTGATCAATTATACTTACATGCACAGCCTTCTCAATTACTGTAGCGAACAGTGATGGCATTGAAATGGGTGTAAAGTTGTCTACATTGTCCCTTTCTCCCTTTTTATAAAGCAGCTTTACTGCTGAGTATTTAAATCATTCTGGAAACTGACCATTCTTAAAGGAAAAATTACAAATATGCTAAGTATAGGGCTAACATGTGTAGCACAGTACTTTAATATTCTACTAGGCACTCCACCATTTCCATGACAGTCCTTAGTCTTCAGTGATTTAATTATTGACTCAGCCTCCCTCTTGTCTGTATCACAGAGGAGTATTTCAGACATCAGTCTTGGAAAGGCATTTTCCAAGAGAATTATATGATTCCCTGTAGAAACTAAATGTTTATTTAATTCACTAGAAATACTCAGAAAGTGACTGTTAAGTACTGTACATATATCTGACTTATCAGTAATAGAAATATTTTTACTATGAACTGACTTTATATCATCAGCCTTGTGCTGCTGTCCAGGCACTTCCTTCACAACTGACTATATGGTTTTAATTTTACCCTGAGATAGCTTTTCTGTTAGCATACCACATACTCTTTGATTTCCTAGAAACATTTTTAAGCACCTTACAATACTGTTTGCATAGGTGCTACTGTAACTTAATTGTGACTACTTCTTACATTTTGATACAGTTCCCACTTTGTTTTACATGATATTCTTATCCCAATAGTCAGCCACCCAGACTGCCTTTTACTGCTAGTACCCCATTTAGAACGTTCTAATGGAAAGCAACTCTCCAAGAACATAAGAAATGTGTTCAGGAAAGCATTATATTTGTCATCTATGTTATTAGCACTATAAACATCCTGCCACACATGTTTCTTAACTGGGTTTAAAAAACTCTCTATTGCCATTGGATTAGCTTTCCTACATAGTTTGTAATTAATTGTGACATTTGTTTGAGTATAAAAGCCTTTTAGCGTTAAAATTTGTGCATCATGGTCTGAAAGGCCATTTGCCCTTTTACTAACACAATGCCCATCTATTAAAGAAGAATGAATAAACATATTGTCTATGGCTGTGCTACTGTTCCCCTGTACCCTAGCTGGAAAAAACACAGTCTGCATAAGATCCTATGAGTTTAGTAGATCTATCAACATCGTTTTCCTTGAACAGTTATATACAAAATTAATATTGAAGTCACCACATGTAACTAATCTCTGGTATTTCCTATAAAGTGAACCAAGAACCTTCTCTAGCTTGAGCAGAAATGTTCTGAAGTCAGAGATATGGGACCTATAAACAACAATTAGAAGTTTAGTTTCACTAAATCAACAACCCCTGCACAACATTCAAATATATGTTCAGTGCAGTGCCATGAGCTCAAACTACTGTTTTTTACATACATGGCCACTCCCCCACTCCACAAGGAACTCCTTGAAAAACAGTTGCACAAAATGCGCATTGATGCCACCAGTTTGAGTAGTTATCTTACCAGATCACCACCTGCATCATGTTTCCCGTCCCTATCAAGACTATTCCCTGCTCCACCCACAGTCGCTACCTGATCCTCTTTCGTAAAATTCTACATAACTCCCCTACGCTGCCAGTCACCTGAACCACCCCTGCTCTAGGATTCAGAATGCTGGTGACCTGGTACTCATTCCCCAACACTTCCTGGCTTTGCTCGCCCACACCTTTACACATTGAACCAATTCCACATCATAACCCACTATTTACAAACCTATGACAAAGCCCACACTTTCACTCATGGTAAAATTTTAAAGTTACTGAAAAAACGAAATGTCTACATTACTTAAGTTCAATCACACCAGTAGAACTATTTATAGAACTAACAATAGTGGCCTCGAATTTACCTCTCTACTAAGAAAGCAACAACTTTTATTGATACTAATAAAACACAACTAATACCGATGCCAACAAACATTCACACAACTTATTAGCTAAAACCAAACATTCAAGCGGCCGCTGGAACACTCAACAAAGTTAAAACAGTGAATGAAAATTTTACTGAAATATTTCACCAGACACAATATGAAACATCAGCTGAAAACTACCACAAGAAATTTACTAAACGACTTCAACATACAGAAAACTCTAAAAAACACAGTGAACGAATGTTTCCAAAAATTTATTAAACCATTATTTTGCCACAAACCGCACGAGATACCGTTGAAAACTACTAAATTAATAACTGTGTAACAGTGCACATGCATCCAGAATTTTTTTTATGGTCCTCATATATCTAACGGCAAACTGTAAACGTTATAACTGCAATCCTGCTGCATATTTTGATAGGGAGAGATATCCGAATTTTGGTATGCTTTGGTGTTAGTTAAAAATTGACAAATAACATTTTGGGTTCGGTATTCCGTCAGTCTGGGAATACTCAAAAATCTGGGAGTGCCAAATCACCTCAGTCATCTCATAAGGAGCTTATACTCGGATCAAGATTCAGAAAGGTGTACGGCAAGGCTGCGTATTATCAACTTACTTATTCAGTCTGTATGTGGAGCACATTATGAGGAACGCTGGGCTAGATGAAGAAGAAACTGGAATTAAAGTAATTGGGATAAGTAAACAACCTGAGATACGCAGATGATACTATACTGTTGGCAGAAAGTGAAGAAGAGATAAAGACACTCTTGCTGAAGGTGAAAGACGAAGTGAAAAAGCTGGTCTTAGGTTGAATGTTCAGAAAACGAAAATTATGGCAACTACACCTTTCATTTCATGGCATATAGGAGGAGAAACGACAGAGGTAGTGTCTACATTCAATTACCTCAGTTCCCAGATTTCTGCTGATGGTTACTGCAGCCACGAAACCAGGAGCCGCTTGCTGCTAGGTAGAAAGGCAATGTCAAACCATGACAAGGTTTTAAGGAGAAGAGATATAACATTAGAACAAAGATTCTTATTGTAAAGGCTATGGCGTTTCCAGTAGTGATATATGGATGTAAGACCTGGACCGTTAGAAAGGCGGAATTGCGCTGAATAGACTTCTTTGAATTGTAGTGTTGGAGGAAAGTTCTTAGCGTCCCACAGACTGGAAAGAGAACGAATACGACAATATTAGAGCATATAAAACCAGAGTGCTCCCTGGAAGGTCTGATACTAAAACAAAAGCTGACCCACTTTGGACACATCATGAGAAGACATGTTTCACTGCAAAAAACACTAATGCTGGGGAAAATCGAAGGCTCTAGAAGAAAAGCACGTCAGGGGATGAGATGGATCGATGGCATCACAGAAGTAATGTGATTCAACCTGGAAAGCGTTCAGAAATAAGTGCAGGACAGAACAATCTGGCATGCCTTGGTTCATGGGGTACAGAGATTCGGAAGCGAAACCGACTAAACGAATAGAGAGAGAGAGAGAGAGAGAGAGAGAGAGATTCTGTCTGTCTGCAGCATGAGTATGACGAAATAAGGCATTTTTAGTTGAACTGCTGTTTTAATAAGCCATGTTCGTTGTGGAGCAGTATAAAGTACAGCGTATGTAATCAGTTCCCTTGAACAGAAACTTAGAGGCAATTGAAAGCACATGCTCATTATATGTAATATGTTAACTGCTCCCCATTAAATAATGAGAAGTAAGGTGTCTTCCATACATGGTTATCGATCACAATCTTATTATCTTGCACATTACTCGATCCTTGACTGTAAGCATTGATGTCTGTTGCATTTCGTACTAAAATACTCGTAAGTTCTTGTTTTACATTGATGAGAGGTGTTTCATGCCTTCAAAACATTCCATTAGCAGTTTCAACAGGATGCATGTGCCAATCCCTTTGCATTTGTCTGTCGACATTCTACAGTTGCATTGATACTCTGCAGTCCACCTTACAGAGTGTGGTGGAGGGTACCCTGTACCACTACTAGCGATTTCTGTTCCTGTTCCACTCGCAAACGAAACTAGAAAAAAACGACTGTCTATGTGCCTCTGTATGAGCCCTAATTTCTCATATCTTCTCTTCGTAGTCCTTACGCACAATGTATGTTGGACGCAACAGAATTGTTCTGCAGTCAGCTTCAAATGCCACTACTCTAAATTTTCTCAACAGTGTTCCTCGAAAATAACGTCGCTTTCCTCCCAGGGATTCCCATTTGAGTTCTCGAAGCAACTCCATAACACTTGTGTGTTGTTTGAACATATCAGTGAAGAGTCTAGGAATCGGCCTCTGAACTGCCTCAATGTCTTCCTTTTATCCAACCTAGTGTGGATCCCAAACAGTCGAACAATACTCAAGAACTGCTTGCACTAGCATGCTATATGCATTCTCTTTCCTACTGCAATCATCACATGCTCGCCCCATCTCATAATCCGTTGAAACATTACACTCGGATATTTAAATGACGTGACTGTATCAAGCAGAACACTACTAACGATGAATCTGAATATTATGGGTCTGTTTTTCCTACACACCCGATTAACTTACATTTTTCTACATTTAGAACTAGCTGCCATTCATTGCATCAACCATAAATTTTTTCTCAGTTATCTTGTATCCTCCTACAGTCACTCAATTTCGACACCTTGTCCAGCAGACAACCACAGATTGCTGGCCACCCTAGCCACCAAATCATTTCTGTATGTATATAAAGAAGAATAGTGGTCCAGTCACACTTCCCTGAGGCACTGCTGGCAATAGTCTCGTTTCTGGTGAGCACTCGCCGTCAAGTACAACATACTGGGTTCTATAGCTTGAGAAGACTTCGTGCCATTCACACATCTGTGAACCTGTTCCATATGCTTGTACTATCTCTAACAGCCTCTAATGGGGCACCATGTCAAACCTTTCCAGAAATCTAGAAATACGGACCTGCATGTTGCCCTTCATCCATAGTTTGCAGTATATCGTTTGAGAAAAGCTGAGTTTTATACGAGCGATGCTTTCTAAAACCTTGTTGAATCGTGGACATAAGCTTCTTAGTCTCAAGAAAATTTTGTTATAATGAACTGAGAATATGTTCCAAGGATTCTGCAGCAAACAGACGTTATGGATATTGGTCTGCAATTTTGCAGATCTGTTCTGTTGCCCTTCTTTCACACAGGAGACACCTGCGCTTTTTCTGCAGTCGCTTGTGACTTTGTGCTGGACTAGAGATTCACGATAAATGCAAGCTAAGTAAGGGGCCAGTGTCTTATAGCACTTTATGAAAAACCGGATTGGGATTCCATCCAGAACTTGTGTCTTAATTGTTTTTCAGCTCCTTCAGATGTTTTTCTGCGCCAGGTATGCTTACTACAATGTCGTCCACACAGGAGTCTGTTAGATGGTCAAACGATGGTACATTTGTTAAATTCTCCTATGTGACCGTTTCCTGAAAGCGAAATTTAAAACTTCTGTTTTAATTTTTATATCTTCAATTGCCACACCATACTGCCTCTTAGTTCGTCTCAAACCATCCTGCACTTTATAAACCATTTGGTTCCACTTACTATATGAAACATATGTTTTAATGGTTCATGTAATCCCAACATTTCTCATGTGAGTGATTTTAACACCATTCAGTGGAACAGGAATTCGAATGCATTTTCACGAAGTTTTCTTTCCAGATAGAGGAAACTGTTCCACAGAACTGTTAAAGCATCCTGGTGCTGAATGCGAATTCTGACCTCATCATTGTTATTAAATACTGCCAAAGCACAAGGTTTGTGCAAGTACTATCTTTGTTGTATAACCCATTTATTGCGTGGTTTCAAGAGTAGCAGTTTAAGAACTTGTAGTTTTCTGTGTTAGTGCAATGTTTTTCCGTTGACACATTGTTGGCTTCATAAGTCTGTTTTATACTTTACTTCAATTCTGCAAGTGTACATCAAATATAGGTTCACTACGATTTCTTCACTGTGAAAGTCAATGAGATGTTGATCTTGGTCGAAAGTATTCAACTCAAATAAAGTCTTTTCAATCTCTAATGGCTGATCCAACTCACTAAAATGTTTATCAGGCTTCAGTCTCAAATACTGTACCTATCTTAAAGTTAAACAGAGATCCCATAGAACCTTCTTGTTCAAAGTCTATCTCTCTTGTTGCTCTTATTTCAGTTTAAACTAATTGATGGCTGAATGTATCTTTATCCCCTGTACCAACTGTTTTAAATATTATTTAAATCATCAATATTTCGTGCACCATAGCGTAATTGTACAATTTTATTGTCTGCTAGATCCAGTTCACAATTTGATTATGTAATGATCACTATGGTGTTGCAGGTTTTTAAATCAGTCAGTGCAATAGTCCTACTCTAATCCCCTCTGCTTAAACCAATAGGCAGAAAGTACATTGGAGGTAGAACTGATGAGCAATGTGTATGATATCACACCTAAAGCACTACTGGTAAATGAGATAATTTTTCATATTTTCTAGGAGTAGGAAAATGAGACACAAATGTCTGCATATGTATGTATCGAATTTTTGTAAGTTTTGAAAATTGTAGAACACATAGTTGTTGGCAAAACAGTCAGACGGTCATAGGTCTCCAAACGAATCAAAGTAGTAGATGCTATTTCAGTTTTTCTTAAACTTGTGCCACCATCCGGGTTCCTGATCCTTCCTCAAGATCTAAATTTACAATTTTACATTCTGGTTTCCACATTGTCTTAGGTGAAGTATTTTGCGTGAACACTCAGTGTGATCTCAAGATGCAGAAGTTTTTGACGAATTTAAGTAGGTCGGTAGTGGTAAACAGTCTGTTTGGTAGTATAGATGGAAACTTTTTTCTCCCATTAACCTGTCGGCCAGCCTTCATGGAAATCATCTGGTGGGGATGTGTCGTGGTAGCAGCTGAAGAAATAGTGTTGACTTCTTGAGTCTCCTGGGAGGCTGCAGTGTCACTCATTGTTGCAAGCTCAGCGCAGGCCAGTGGAAAACTGACAGGACAATGCTGCAGAGGTTCCTCCTTCTAGTGGTAGGCAGCCTCTAGTCGCTCCATGGAGACTGTCCCATGCCTGCCATTCTGGTCGGTCTTGAATATGTTCTTCTTTTTCGAAAGCACCCTGTAGGGCACGCATTATCATCTCTGAGTCAGACATGTGATGCTGCAAGCAGATCTTTGTCGACAAAAACGTTTCTCTCTCCATGCGTGAGAGGCGGGCCCGCATGCAGATGTTTCACCTGGGAGCTGAACTGTCATGCAAACTCTGTCACTGTTTCTGAAGTGGTCGACTGCTCACCTGTTAACTTGGTACATGCAACTGCTTGGCATAGACCAGTTTGGCTGGCAAACATTGCAGGTACTCATCAACTGATGTACACAGGCCTAACAATATTAGCAGCGAGGTGTCCATCCACGTTGATGAGTAACACATTAATGCAACCTTTAGCATGCAATACTTCGCAGCACCAGGGTTGTGTGTTCACTTTGGAGCAAGTCATGCAGCACAGTGTCCTCTTGTTGCTTGGCCGCTATCTCAGCATGATTTCATGATAGGCAATCAGCAACAGTTTGTTTCTACCTGAAACGTCATGCCCATCAGTTGCAAATTTGACTATATAGCCCGCTTGTCTACACTGCTGCAGAGAGGCATGATACATTGTGTGTTGGATGAAATAAGTTAGTGGTCTGTGGTCAGTAATAATTTTAAAATGTCTTCGTTTCACAGACAATCGAAAATGTTTAATGTCTGTTTGGATTTCCAGAAACTCACTATCGATAGCACTTTATTTCTTCTACTTTGGTGTTAGGTTCCGTGAGTAAAAGGCAAGTGTTTGCCACTGACCATCCATTCCCTGTTCCAGTGCTGCACTTATTGCATTTTCGTTCACGTGCACCAATAGAGCCAAAGGGGCACTAATGTGTGGGTGAGCCAGCCATGCTGCTTGTGCCAGACTTTGCTCGACTTTATGAAATACCGCTTTACTCGCTTAGGTCCAAGGTATCTTCCAATTACCAGTTGTATGCTTACCTGAAAGCAGCATAGTAAATGGTTCCAGCTGATTTACCAGCCCTGGAACGTGTCGCTGGCAGTAATTTAACATTCTCAAAAATCTGTGCAATCCTGTTGCCAAAGCCATGTCTTGCACTGCTGCCACACATCCAGGGATAGGTGACAGACCGGCTGATGAGACTACATATCCCAAAAATTACACCTCTCTTTTGCTGAAAACACCCTTAGTGGTATTAGTGATGTGCCATGCTCCTATAGGCGCAGGTGAGTCACATTCTTCCAGCTGTAGATGAAAATATGATGAAATCAGCCACGTAACAGAATGGGAATGGCAACTCACACAACATTTCATACACAAAATGCTGCAACATCTGCATGTCGTTTTACAATCCAAAAGACATGCACTTTTTCTATTATAAAAAAAAAGCTTAAAAGTTGTTATTACAACAGTTTTTGAACATCCTCTAACACTATCAGTATTTGCAAAAATGCCTTCGTGCAATGAACCACATTAAACACCTGTTAAAGTCAGTCACATGAGGAACGCGATAACAATAGCGAACTGTGTGGGCATTGAGTGCTCTGCAGTCACTGCATATCGCCAGGAGCCATCTTTTTTGCGCACCATGTATCGTGGGGACGCTCAAGTATTATCTGATCTACTCACAATACCTGCTTTTAACGGTTCCTAGAGCACTGCTTGAACAGCCAAGAGCTTGTGAGATGGAAGCCCCCTTGGATGAGCTGCAACAGGTTGACCAGTTGAGGTGTGGATACGGCGCATTGTCAAGAGGCGACACTTCCCATCAGTGGTGGCCAGATGTGTGAACACTGTAAAATAATTTTTGAAGTATGTAGCCAAGGATTGACAGCATTTATTATATTAAGGTTCCCATTGGCCATAAAACATTTTGCCCCATAGTCAGTTTCATGTAAGACACTCAGATGTTTTCCATGCTGTTGAACTGGCGCTACCTACTCCTCATTTACCATTACAGATGACACATTTGACAGATTGGCACTGTTACTGACTATAGTTAAACGACAGTTCACTAAATCCAGCACCAGATGGAAATGAGACAAAAAATCCGTACCAAGTATAGGATTGATGGCAATGGTGATAATTAAATGTCCAAGTAGGTTCATACTGAAGACCCAAATAGAATGTCATTCTATGTTCACTGTATTTCGATGCACAAGTCGTTCACTGTGATGAGTAAACTTGTATGTGTGTCGGTGGGGCAGGAACAACACTCACCCTGTTTAGGGTAAACATTCACTTCATAACTGGAATACACAAAGAATTTTTTTCCGAGGATTCCATCTTGCATGAATAATCACTGTGACTGGTTCAGTGCTAACAGCGTTGCATTTACATGCTACTTTTCTACCTTCAATTGCAGACGCCTACATTGTTCATGGTGAACGTCAGAGTCATCTAACATCCTTCCACAGCATTTGAATAACAGCAGGGCCAGGTGCATTGGTGAGCCTTATCTCCAAGTCGCCTGTAATACCAGCGCCACTGGTCAGTAGTCGTATCCAATCTACTATGATCATCTTTCCTGCGCACTGTACGCTGCTCGGGAGTATGCTCATAGCGGCGTGTAATTTGCACGGCTTTGCTGATAGCTTCAGGTTCGGCATGCAATTTGATCTTCAAACTGCTCCACTCTTTCCCCCTGTGTTGGCACATCTGCATTTATCATATGTGTTTTGGTGCTAGTGGCGGCACTAGCTACTTCAGTTTTCGTTCTGTGACAATCGTAAGATCAACAATCTCAATGTTCACTACTGCATCAGCCATTTCTGCCAGCGCCTGCAATGGCAAATCTTGATATGTTTCCACGACTTGCGAATACCAATTGATGACTTACAGAGGCACAGCACACATAGCTACTGTTCAGGCAGTAGATTAGGGTCAGATTAAGCATGTAAGGCTCGCAACATTTGAAATGGGGACTTGACGCCTAGCTGCTAATCCTTAAAAACTTTCTGCAGCCTAAGCTCTGACAACAATGTGTAGCGTCGTGTAAGTGCGTCCTTTAGGCTATGTGCAAATTGAGTCGCGTATAGCGCGTGTGGTGCGGCACAGCGCAGCGCGCTTTTTTGAAACTTCTCAGGTTCAAGTGGGACCGCAGAATTACGACGCGATGCGACTGGGACGCGACAGGACAGGCGTCTAAAGCTAGCGAAATGAGGGATGCTCAACTACCGGACCTACCGATAGATGGCTCTAGCGCGTGCCGGCCAAAGATCATATCATTGACAGTCCGCCATATCTGAATTTGGCGAAAAACGAAGTGTCAAAACACGGATGAAAATGTTTTTCGTTCTGCGCCCTGATAAGTCTTTTATATTGGATGTTCTAGATATCTACACATCAACATAATGAAGTGTTTCTAATCTAGTGAGAAAAAACAGTGACAGTTCTGCTATGAAATTCCTAAATTCGAGTGTGTTTTGGAAGTTTGACAAGCTGACCTATAAATTGTTTACTATTAATTTTATGAGTGCTTTACTTATATGCCCGTTTTAAAATACTATTTAAGATTCAATGGAGCTCAACAAATTACCTTGGTTGCCAAAGCTTTTAACTACAGGTATAATTCGGAAAATCAAGTGTGGAAAACAGTGAAGACGTGTCTTGAAAAAAAGTTGACATCGTTTGCTTAGGCGTATCTTTACTGACAACAGAAATTACAACTGAACTAATAAAGTATTACTTAGTTATAAAAAGAAAAACTTATTTTTCTTTATCTGAAGTGATGCATTACCGATCTCCATATATGCTGACACTGTAATTGCAACATTCACTTACGAATTTGGCTCTCTCTTTGATCAGAAATTTAAATGCCATGATTTTATTAATGCCTGTATATGACACAGTGTATTTTAACTGAGTGATAAGGTAGAAGCACCAGTTTTTGACAGTACTTCAGTTTTTGATATGAGACAAGAAATACATTTAAATGAGACAAACACAAAGGCCAACGTTAAGGCTCCTCTTAAATGCATAACTTGTATCATTTGGAAGTTAAGTGTAGTAATAATATTATATTGGACTGATCCATGATGATGTAGGAAGTGAAGGAACTTGTTGAAAATAACATTGATCACAGCTGTTAATTTTAAGGTTGGGGTGTCTTAAAACTGTAATTTTCCAGTCTGACACCCAAATAATGACTGGTACCATGGTTTTATTTTAAAATTGAATTCAAAACATGTCAGTGAGCAAAATTAATTACACTATGAATTACAACCATGGAATTTTATTTCTGTGAATCTTGGTTCCAGTCTTTGACATGGTGTCAATCACTGGAATGACTGGTTGTCATGATATGGCCCAAGCAAAAAACAAACCTGAAAGCGAAAGCTGTAGAAGCCGGCCACGCAGCCACCCCAATGGCTGCTACAATCTGTGTTAGACAAGGGTGACATTATATTGCAAATTTAGTGTAAAAAGTTCCATATTGTCTGAATTTGTTCTATACTGACAGGACATTCTAGTCCAGTCGATTTTCTTATCTGCAAAAGTACACTAGCCAATACCAGTGGTACAAAGGTAGTGCCAAATTACAAACTATCCAGTAACAACAGAAGTATTGCTGGACAATGTACAGTAAATAATATGTAATAACCTGAGACATTCAGAATTGGTTTGAAAAAATAGAACAGCATTTGGAAAGAGAGTAACATTTTGAAAATAACAAATGACACAAGTAGAGTTTTCAGTTCTTATGAAAGCTCGCTTACTTTTTCTTTTTTTTTTTCTTCCTCTCTCTTCTCCATTCTCAAGGGAAAAATGTGATAAAATAGAAGTGCAAGAAAGTTGTGTACAACATTGGAAATGATGAAAAAGAAAATCTCACTATGCTTTTAACAGCATATGCTGCTGTAAAGCTTGCTCCTCATAAGAACATGGTTTTCTCCCATCTCTCTCTCTCTCTCTCTCTCTCTCTCTCTCTCTCTCTCTCTCTCTCTCTCTCTCTCTCTCCCCCCCCCCTCTCCCCCTCCCTCCCTCCCTCCTTCCTCCATGTGAAGAGTATTCCTGTAATAATAGCTAATAGCATACCAAGAACATGAGGGTGTCACAGTGGAGATTTGTTTTCTGGTACAGACGTCTGATACAACTATTCCACAGCAAAACTTACTTTCAACAGGTGTGGTAGCAGTGCATTCCCATAGGATAACAGAATATTATGTCCTCCAGGAATCACATTGGGTACACCACTTACAGCATAAACTGTACAGCAACTACAATGTTTTGTGAGCAAGTAATGCCAGTCGGTATCTTTAATTTTAACATAAGTCTTGATTCCCTTAATTACCTGCTTATACATGTGCTTGTACTACAGGTTATTGGTAAAGCAAATACTTATTGAATAGGTCTTAACACTTTTAATACTTAGCAGAAATTCTGAAAAAAGTAAATTCTTTTATTACTGTATCACCTCTATGGTGAATTAAGAGGTACTGACTGGTTTCGTTGAACATTTAACAGAAGCCTTCTTTTTACCTGCTATTGATAAAGAGCCATTTCAAGTTCGGTACATTACAATCTCTCGCATTTTTCATGAGGTTTGTTATTCTGTACACTAATATTTCTTCTTCTAAATGGCAAATATTGCATTCAGACATTGTTGGTATTAAAGGTAATTCATGAAATAAATTATATTTAAACCAGAAAATTAAAGTTTCCACATGACACATGAAAAATACGTTGTTACACACATGTATGTACAGATTCCAAAATGTCTGTGAATTTGAGTTACAAACTTTTTTAAATAGAAATATGAAGATCACAATACTTTGGGTCTGCAATAACTCAAATGTAAAATACTTTAGTTCCCTATGGGAAACTGTTCTTTACGTGACTCATGCAACTGCTTTCACTCTTAATGGAAAACTGAATGGTTTATGTTAAAGTTAACTTGCAAAAAGTGTAACCATTGTTACATAATTTCTGTGAAGTAAGATTCCTTAATGTTAATTCCTTCCTTTGTCATTGTAACTTGATAATTTCAGTTCCATATGGGACATGACCTTAAAAAAAAGAAAATGAAATGCTTTTATTACTATGACCAAACAAAATCTTTTTAACATGTAGTACACAGTTCAAATCAGCAAAAAGTGTAACTGTATAATTAAGGTAAATGTTGATGAAAATTAGGCATGTAACATGAATACTGAAATTTCCTAATCCGCAACTTGTGGTCGTGTGGTAGCATTCTCACTTCCCGCGCCCGGGTTCGGTTCCCAGCGGGGTCAGGGATTTTCTCTCCCTCGTGATGACTGGGTGTTGTGTGATGTCCTTAGGTTAGTTAGGCTTAAGTAGTTGTAAGTTCTAGGGGACTAATGACCATAGATGTTAAGTCCCATAGTGCTCAGAGCCATTTGAACCATTTTTTGAAATTTCCAAGTGTAACTGTAATCACTGTATTCAGTACTTTGTAGTGCTAGAAAGATAATTCTATATGACTATTTGCATTCTCTTCCCCTCCCCCCTCCCTCAACACAGGAAAATATAATAGAAAGACCTCCAAGCAAAATAAAGACAAAATTAAGAAAATTAGGTTTTGCCTGAATCAGGCCCCGTTATTCTAGAATGGTTCTAAAGTAATAAGAATTCTTACGATCAATTGGAACATTGTGTTCATTCTAAAAAGTATTAAAACAAGAATTAAGAGAGTAACAATTTTATTGCTCTTATGTTTCAGAGTATCCACAAACATTACTGTTTGAAACATAGGGCCACTGCATACTCCATTAGATCACACCCATTCTGTGATTAAACTGTTTTCTTAAAGTGAAAAATTCAAGTTAACATAGTTATTGAGGGAAATATTTTCTCACACTGAAAGCTATCTGTCAAATAAGTCTCAGAACTTTTTTTCATTAATTTCACACAAATCACCTGTTTTTAATGCAAGTGCATATTTTGTAACATCTAACATCTTAAAATAAGCTTATATAATAAATAATTATAATTTTGTTACAATATCTACACAGGATGTAAAGAGTTAATTTTACTTCAATGTGATTCATAGTTTGAAGTTCATCATTATACAACAACAAATCTATGTACAAAATAGTTTTAAAAAATCTGTCAAAATGTCACACCCATCTGCACGAAATGTCCCAATACATAATCTTTTCCAATTTGAGCACTATACATGGTTAAACAATATGAGTTTATTTAACTTCTGCCTTATACTTGATTTGTTGTTTAAAATTTTCTCAGTGGGCTTTTTTTCCCATATGTTTTTAAGCATGTGCAGGAGTACAGGGATGCAATCTTACAAACAAGTTGAGTCTGATGTAAATCCTCAATCCCAATTTCATAATGGTAATCATGAGCAGGAGCAGGAAATGGGTAATCTACAAATTTAATTTTAACACAATGCAAAATCTTGGCCTGTATATATTTCTGACACATATCCCCAGCAATCACAAACATCTGAAACAGTTTCTGAGTATTCTACAACAGAGTACACGCAGTCACTTGTTTTAAACAGTTTTCCCCAGTTAACAAAATTTACAAATGCATTTTTATTGGCCATATTGGGAAAAGCATAGAGATAAATACATTCTAATGCAGACTTAACATTTCCTGCATGGAGCAGCAATGGAACACCAATGATTTTTAAGCTTTTGATATAATTTTCAGTGTCTGAAAATACCAAGCCAATAAGATTTGTTGTCAAGTCTCAGGGGGCCCTTATACCCTTTACCTAATGGATTTCTGGAGTTCAGAATATCAAAAATCCTATCAATATAATACAAAAATTCTACTGTTGCTTCACTTCCTTTAAAATTCAGATCACCAACCCTCCTCAAAAACTCTATACTATCTGCCATGCTAGAACTCAAAAAGTCTGTGCAGCTAATGAAACATTCATTTTTCTATTTACACTACTTATATGTTGTCCTGAGAGTTTGTTGGCAAATGTCATACCTTCTTCTTCTTGTACCTTGTTCAATTGCTCAATGAAATGCCATCTAATAATGCCAGTTGGAGACTCAATAGCAGATACTTCTGCTAGAGCATTTCTGGCAAACTTAATCATATGACACATGTCCAAGATACACTAAACATTGTATTTTTCCACAGGATGAGGAAAGTAGCTTTTAAAATCGCCCTTGGAAAAATTTAAGTACAGTCAAGTGAACGTAAAGTGCTTATATTTACCTTACAGCCATCACATGTAACACACCAAACCCTAATGCCAGAACTATGCAGCCTCTCTAAAGCAGATTTTATCAGTGTGGCCTGATTATTTGCCTGGGCACTGTTGATAAAGAAATATGCAATCAGGCATTTAAATTTGCCTTTAATAGAGACAAGCATGAAAACCAGAACCTCAGATGGCTCTATTACTTCTTTTACTGAGGCACTTCCACACCAAAGTCTAAAAAACCTGTGTACTGCTTAGTTCCTTGGTACCAAACTACTTGCTTCCTAATTGCCATACTGTCTACAATTAGACATGAATCGCTGAACTGGTCCCTTACAATGTACTTGAAAACATCTTTTAAGAAGCCAGGTTCACAGTCTATACTTGCCACCCATTTTGAAATCAATGATGTATGGGGCAGAGGCATTAATTTTTTCAGGTATTCATATGCTGCTGGTGAATAAATGTACACAGTCATCGCAAACATTTTCACATTTGTTGTGTATCTATTACCCTTTGATGAGACAGAGTTGTTCACTAAATTGCACACTAATTCCACTTGTGTTCCTTTCTGATGATTGAGGAAGTTATGTAACTTCTCAGGAAGATGCCCCTTCTCCTTGAATGAACTTATGATGTCATCCATGGAAAACACTTTCTTCTTCGAAGTTTTTCACGGACACACTTCAGTTTACGTTTTATTTCGTGCACAAAAAAACAACAAAAAAAATGCAAGTTTCGGTCGCCTTGTCTTCCATTTCTACTTTCGACTGTATACCACAATCAATTACTGAAGAACCAACTGCACTCTAAATAAGGAAATAATTTCGCTATATACGATTGAAATAACTCAAGGCTTGATGAAAAAATATTATAAGAAAACGTTGGGGGTGTGAAAACATCCTAATACTAACGTTTTCGACACAATTCGCAGCTTCTGCATTGGATAAGTGGGACATGTTTTCCACGGAAGAATTCTCATTGACAACATTCTCCACGCAATCAGTAGCGTCTGCAATCGGCAAATCGAGCACGGATTCCATGACAGAACGCTAAAAACAAAAATATGGACCTGTATTACAACATTGCTTAGACCTATGTAGCGTACGAAATAAATTCACAAAAGTAAAAAGCGCACACACAGCAAGGAAAGTAATTATCTACCTCAAATGTAGAATCATCGTTGTCACTCAAAAACCTAACAACATGTCGTCGTGGCTGTTTATTTGGTGCATCAAATGTGTCGGAAACTGATGGCACTGCTTCGGGTTTGAAACGTTTCTTCCACGTTCCAGGGCTCACTACGTAATCATCTTGTCGGAAACGGTTTCCGCAAAGAAAACTGCAAGACGTAGGATTAAAATCTTTCCGCTTCACGGAAGTAATCCACATCTTTAGTAGCTCTGGGTGCTTTAGAAGAAACCTGTTCAAAAACATCGAATTAGCAAACGCACTAAGTCTGTATTTTTATCGTATTGTATCGGTAGTCGTATTACCTGTGAAATGGTAAGTCACTCTCCTTACTCCATCGCTTCGTACAATTGAACGCGGAACAAGAAATCACCATTTCGATAATCCGTAATTCCTTATACACCGTACAGACCGAGAGAAACTTCTTGCCAAATTCGAATACGGCGGGCAATACAGACGACAGTAATCAGCTGGTAGAGCCATCTATCGGTAGGTCCGGTAGTTGAGCATCCCTCATTTCGCTAGCTGTAGACGCCTGTCGCGACATGCACCTGCGACAGGTAGCGCGGCGTTGTGGTTGTAACACAGTTTCTAGTGCCGCACGCCACGCGAGTACTGCGGGAGGGATGAGGCGGGTAGTGGGAAGGGAGTCCTGCCAGATGTTCACTTCGGCATGGCGCATATGGGCAGTGGAAGTATTACCCGTCCTAAAAATACGGCCTTACTGTATTATCACTGAGTAGTGTATCGTTTTTCGCCATTTAAGTTCTCCATCTCTTTTCGTTAGTACATAATAGTTTTCAGTTACATATATCTGTACAGTTCTTTTCTTTGTTTATACTTTTGTCAAGAACAATGCACACATCAATAAGTGGTGAGCCATTAGCACTGGGATTATATCTTCTGCCTCCACAATGTTTTCAGATCATAAGAAGGAATAGACGATTCATCGTGAAGGCAGTGAATAAGAGAGTAAGGAATATTACACAATCACATGATTTAGAAGCAAGGCAGGAAAGTAAAACATGTTTATCTACTTGCTGCCTGTTATGCTGACGCATCTCTATGATCTGTTGCAAAAAGTCGAGACGGCGTAATTTCCACAGATATGAGAAAATAGATTAAGGAAAGGCAAACCTACGTTTCTAGCATTTGGAGACTTAGAGAAAGCTTTTGACAATGTTGACTGGAATACTCTCCTTCAAATTCTGAAGGTGGCAGGGGTCAAATACAGGGAGCGAAAGGCTATTTACAGTTTGTACAGAAATCAGATGGCATTTATAAGAGTCGAGGGGCATGAAAGGGAAGCAGTGGTTGGGATGGGAGCGAGACAGGGTTGTAGCCTATCCCCGATGTTATTCAATCTGTATATTGAACAAGCAGTAAAGGAAATAAAAGAAAAATTCGGAGTAGGAATTAAAATCCATGGAGAAGTAATAAAAACTTTGAGGTTCGCCGATGACATTGTAATTCTATCAGACACAGCAAAGGACCTGGAAGAGCAGTGGAACGGAATGGACAGTGTCTTGAAAGGAGGATATAAGATGAACATCAACAAAAGCAAAACGAGGATAATGAAATGTAGTCGAATTAAATCGGGTGATGCTGCCAATTAGATTAGGAAATGAGACACTTAAAGTAGTAAAGGAGTTTTGCTACTTGGGGAGCAAAATAACTGACGATAGTCGAAGTAGAGAGGATATAAAATGTAGACTGGCAATGGCAACGAAGGCGTTTGTGAAGAAGAGAAATTTGTTAACATCGAGTATAGATTTAAGTGTCAGGAAGTAATTTCTGAAAGTATTTGTATGGAGTGTAGCCATGTATGGAAGTGAAACATAGACGATAAATAGTTTAGACAGGCAGAGAATAGAAGCTTTCGAAATGTGGTGCTACAGAAGAATGCTGAAGATTAGATGGGTAGATCACATAACTAATGAGGAGGTACTGAATAGAATTGAAGAGAAGAGAAATTTGTGGCGCAACTTGACTAGAAGAAGGGATCGATTGGTAGGGCATATTCTGAGGCATCAAGGGATCACTAATTTAGTATTGGAGGGCAGCATGGTGGGTAAAAATCGCAGACAGAGACCAAGAGATGAATACACTAAGCAGATTCAGAAGGATGTAGGTTGCAGTAGGTACTGGGAGATGAAGAAGCTTGCACAGGATAGAGTAGCATGGAGAGGTGCATCAAACCAGTCTCAGGACTGAAGACCACAACAACAACAACATGTATCTGGTAAAAAGCGTCAAGGAATGAGGTACATAAGTTTCACTATCGTTACTTGGATATTTATGTACTGTGAGACATTTTACTTTGTACATGTGGACATCACATTTCCACTTCAAGCTAGAAACAGTCGAAAAGCAGTCACACATAACAATGTTTTAATTGGCTCACTGTGTTGAGAAAAAGAATTTCAGTTGTTGCATACACACTTTCAGCATTAATAAACTAATTATACAACAGGCTCTGCAAATGAAAAAAAGTGGTCGGTATTATTACGAAAGTAGAAGTGGTGATTAGATATATTTGATTTGTTGAAATATATTGCTGAGAGAGGCAGATCTACTTTCGTGACAATGTTTTTCGAACTCCTGCTCACAAGGCACAAGTGGCTAGCTTTCACATTCCGTCATGTCCATTATTCTCATCTGCTGACGATACAATGACCATTGTGTTGTGCGGCAGATCAATTGTTTATTTTTCTCAATAACAACTATTTTTTTAGCGAATCACACATTGTCAGTTTGGCAAACCGTAGCTGGGTAAACAGCATCTGGCACGTGCCTACCATTCCGACTATCGCAAATGCTCATCATTATTTAATAATGCTCAGATCAAGAGAAGGAATAAAATCTTTCGGTAAGTTTCCATTTCAGTCGTTCAGTGTTAAAAATACGGTGGATTACGGGGATTCAACAAAAATTCCAACAGAAGTGGCAGTTTATTTTTGTGTGAATTGTTAACCTTTTCTCATTCGAAGGAACATCACCATTTATGAGTGAGCGCCACATTTCTTTTGTTGACAGGTTTGACTGCACTTCCTTTGCCAAAACACAGTGTAGTTTGCACAATTTCATCTCACAGAGCTAATGCGGCAGAATTCTGAAACAGAGTGCCTCATTAAACAAGTAATTGGTAACCAGGGAGCTCAATAGCTTAAGAAAAACCTCATAGTGTCTCCTCACAGTAACATAACAGAAGAATTTTCATGTTTATTTTCATAATAGGAAACTCTTATTTCATTAGCTGTCGATTACTCTTAAAAAATTACACTTAGTGGAGTGAAAAAAATAGATAAAAAGGAAGTATAACTACTGATATATGGCCAAACATAAGAAAGTCCCCTGTGTTTACGAACTGGCAAAGTACTCTCTTCCTTGTGTGCTATCATTCGCCAAATTCTCGTCTCGACGTCTCGAACGGTTTACGAGATATGAGGGAAGTTGTGAATATTTCATTCCGCGGGCGTGAGATCGGTAGTGAACGTGCTACATAGGATCCATTTTCTCGCGATCGGAGGCAGATAGAGACCTCCTCCCTAGTCTAAAGAAAAATTCAACATGTTAGCTAAAGTTTTCCTATTTTTCATTGCAAACTTTTCGAATTTTGCGTAGCGTGTTACTAAAATGTGTGTTCCACAATAAGTATGACCATTAGCGAGATGATGGGCACTTCGCCACGAATCTGACATATAACGGTACAAGCAAGGTAGAAATGAAATTTTTTACTGAATAGTTTCTGTCAGTGCAGAGCGTCGCCAACTGGCGCGCGCGAAATAAGTATACGCGTCTCATTATGCGTTGGACCCGCGCAACACGTGAGTGACGTGCGCGTCGCGCCACAGTGTCGTATCACGTCACGCGTGCTATACGCATCTCAGTTTGCGCTTAGCCTAGTGATTTGCAGAGTGTAGAACGTCTTCTATTTCTTCTATCATTGCTCCTTCTAAATGTGCAATTACGAGGACACACTTGTCATCATTGGTGCACACTCCGTGTTACTGAACGATCCACTCTACGTGCGCGAACAAGTTTCACATGACCAAAGCGAGTTGTGGGATATACGTCTTGCTGATTTATGTCGGTGGCTGAACTTTGTGGTGTAGCTGGAGATGATGTGGTTTGTTCCACTATGACTTCAGCCTCTGGCGAGACTGCGATGTCATGTGTGTCATTATCGCAAAAAAAAAGAAGAAAAATCTTAGTTCCAAATGCCCTTTTCAAGGTATCACGTTGAGGTCACCATCATGGCTAACTCGTCAACAAGAAATAATTCCTTTATAAAATGCAAACACGGTGATTACTCAATACATAACTTTATAACACACTAAATCATAACAAAGAATAATGAACAAAACTCTTACTTCGATAGAAAACTCTCCGTGCAAAACCAGCTATACATATTTTGTCTCTCGCGCCCATAGACCACAGACAACATAGACTGTGCATGATGTCATTTTACTGAAACCAACAGCTAAGTCACGTCACTCGGGGCACGAAGCCGAGCATATGATTACGCATTTATAGCGCACAATTTTTTGACATACCAACGAATATTTTTAACACTTCAAATTTCACACATACCAGATGCCGCAAAGGAAAACAAAGAATTGGAAAAACAAACATGGGGAATTTCACAGACTTAACAATCCTCCATCAAAACATGCAATCAATAAAGAATAAAATACAGCTATTAGAATATTAAAAATTGAGCTCCAATCTTTAAACTGCACAGTAGTTTGTGTTACTGAGCACTGGTGTAGAGAGAGAGAAATCCAACATGCAGTGTTATCATAGAATGAAAGGGCGAACTGTTACTGTAGAACTGCTTCAAGGGGTGGACAATCATGTGTTTTATCAGAAAAGGAACACAGTTCAAATCAAGACATTACCTCAGTACAGCAAGTGTAGACAAACACTTTGAAATATCAGCTATTGAATTAACAGGGTTTGATATCACCAAGAAATTAATTATTTTATGTGTTTATAGATCTCCCAGTGGTAGTGTAAACACTTTTTTCAATACGTTAACAGCAGTTCTAGATAAAGTCTCAAGTACAAAGGTCAACATAATTCTGTGTGGGGACATTAACATCAGCACTAATATCATAAATGAATCCAGCAGCACCTTCTTAAATATATTTCAAAGTTTTTGGCATGTGCTTATTGGTCAATAGTGCAACAAGGGTTGCTACAATGACTGCATCAGTAATTGACAGTATGGCCACAAATACAGACAGGAAAAAATGTGATGTAGCCGTAAAAGATCTCGGACTATCAGACCATCTCTGTCAAATAACAACAGTAAAATCAGGCATCGAATCATACTCTAAACTACAAGCCAACAAACAACATCTATCAGACATCAAAATGAAAGATTTTTCAAAGGGACTAGCAAAACAAAGCTGAGATGAAGTGTATAAGGAAACCAATGACCAATGTGAATACGAAATTCCCTAAATTCTCCACATTATTTAAACTGAACTTTGAAAAGGCATTTCCAAAAGTATGCATGCTTGTATCAACATTTCACAAAAACAGATGGATAACAGCAGGTCCTCCCAAACACTCAAATACCTAAGTTCCATGAAAAAGATTTCTAATGATCCAGAATTCTTAAATTTCTATCATAGATACAAAAAGATCTATAGGAAGGTGCTGATTGCTGCAAAAAAAGTCATTTAGTGACAAAACAATAAATAATGCAGAGAATAAAAGCAAAGCAGACTGGTATGTTACAAAAAAGGAAATGGGAAGAGGCAAAGAAAGGCAGAATAACATATTGATAACGGAGGGGGGTGAGGTAATAAATGATCCACAACACTTTGCAAACTATGTAAATGAGCATTTTTCAAGTACTGTGGAGACGTTACAGCAAAAAGTCCCCAAAACAAATATAACATCTGTAAATAATGCACTAAATACAATGATGTTCCTTCCAACCACAGAGGATGAAGTCAATAAAATTGTTCAAAAACTAAAAAATGAAAGGTCAGTAGGCTTAGATGAAGTACCAATGTGTGTAGTGAAACAATGCATAGAGATTATACAAGACCCCTTAGCAAATATAATAAATGAATCTCTCACATCAGGGGCATTTCCAGAGCAGTTAAAACAGGCAAGTGTTGCACCTTTGTTTAAGAAAGATAATGCAGAAGATATAGAAAATTACTGGCCCATTTCTCTGCTGTCACCATTCTCAAAATTATGAAAGACTGATTAATGAATTACCTGAATAAATACAATCTTTTAAGTGAATCACAGTTTGGTTTACGAAGTGGCAAAAATATAGAGTCAGCCACAGTAGAATTCACAAAGGTTGTACGTGATGCTCTTGACAAAGATGAGCATGTTGCAGCATATTTTTAGATCTTTCTAAGGCCTTTGATACAGTGAACCACAAGATTCTATTAAATAAATTAGAAGCATTAGGAATAAGAGGGGTAGCTAATGACTAGTTTCAACCATACCTAGCAGATAGCATACAAATAGTAGAGATAATACATATTTCAAATATATCTTAGCATTTATTAAAACACTTATCAGGACCAAAATACATTAATATAGGGGCTCAACAAGGTAGCATATTAGGACCAATACCATTCCTGATATACGTCAATAACTTTCTCAGTAGTGTTACTTACGGTGAAAAAATTCTCTTCGCTGATGACAACAGTATTATAGTTACTGAGAAAACAAGAGAACTCCTTGCAGAGAAAGCAAATGAAGCTCTCAGGGAAGTTTACGAATGGTCAATAAGCAATAAAGTGACATTGAACATACAGAAAACTAATGCCATGAATTTCAGTTTGAAGTGGAAAATGACAATGTTAAATTAAATGTAGATGGCACCTCTATAGACTGTGTAACAAATGCAAAATGTCTAGGAATGAATATTGATTCTCAGTTGAAGTGGTGTGAACACACAAAGATACTTGCAAACAGAATGTCATCAGCACGTTACGCCCTTAGAATCCTATCAACAGTGTGTAACATGCAGTGTCTTTTAGTTAAATATTATTCATATGTAAACTCAGTTCTTAGCTATGGAATTCTTTTTTTGGGGAACAAAAGCAATAAATATGAACACAATTTTCAAACTCCAGAAAAGAGCCATAGGAATCGTAACCAAAAATGGTAGACAAGCTCATAGTAAAGATTTGTTCAAAACACTGGAGATTTTAACTACTCCATGTGAATACTCTTACCAGTCAGTTGTACACATGGAAAATAACATTGGTAATTACTGCAAAAACAGTTCTGTCCATGACCACGGAACTTACATTTGCCAAGAAAAAATAAACATAAAACTCATAACAGTATTTTCTGCCAAGGATTAAAGAGTTCAATAAATTACCAAAAGAGATAAAAGAAATTGCAAAAATACACTTATTTAAAAAGGCAAATAGAAAACCTGTTATGCAATACATTTTTTACATTGAAGGATTACTTAGATAGACCAGAGTAGGGGTTTGATAAAAAAAATATACAAATAAATAATAATAATGATTATAAAAAAATACACAAATAAATAATGATAATGATTATTCCACATAACACCTTCACAATATGTTTTGTCCTTCTTTTTCCCTTTTCTAGAAAAACTTACTTCCAAGCTATGCATTGCATGCATTGTACAATACTAACACCTCTTCCTCTTTCTGAGCTCATTATCTTTCTCATTATAGAGGGATGCTGACTCAGTTTTTCAGGATAGCAAATGTGAAGTTGTAGTACAGAAAATGGCCCAGAGATCACCAGAGTGTGTGTGTTTGTGTGTGTAGTGAGTGAAGTGTTATGAAACAATGTGTGTATAGTGTGTGCAGTGACTGATAGTGAGATATGAGTGAACAGTGGGGCATTATATTATTTAATATGTTATTTGTATAAAAAAAGTATTGTATACCAGGAGTAAATCTAATTATAGTCTCTAAATAGAAGTCTGTAAATGTATGTGTACACGAATTAGCTTATTTTAAATTGGTCTAAACTTATAAAAAAGTCCTATATCCTTGTAAAAAGAGATCTATGGATGAATAAAGCTACAGTCTACTACTACTACTAGATGAAGAAGTAGAGACCTTCACATATGCTCAGATTAGATAGTTGTTTTGTATCCTACAGATTAGATAAAGTGATGAAAATGTCAGTTGTACAAATGAATTACTTTAAAAAGCTTGCAGAGGTATTTCCATAAGTTGAAAGGTAGCATGGATGTTGGTCCTTGGATGTAAAACTTCGTGAATGACTAAGATTTTGAGACGACATATCGTTAATATCAAGCTCACTACACCAGTATAATCAACATTTTGCAAATATATTACGCTTTCTGTCTTGATATCGTTTCGGTAACTGTACTGGATTAAGCAAAAGTCAGAAAACATACATGCTTATTTTGTGTAAATGCTTGACATTATGCATATATACGAATTTCCTTTCTTACAAAAGCTTACTAAAGCATTTCACTCATATGCTTGTGAAATAGTGAGAAAACTAATGCTATGCTCGAAACTGTTATTTTGTTTTCCAGTCATTCTGTCGCTTGCCAGAAGAACTGTCAATACGTTCCAACTTGACCAGATGTAAAAATAATAACCACTGCTTTTTTTATCAGGAATTTTGGAGAAACTAGGTTAACTGCACCCCTACATGTGTATGAGTAGTACTACAGTTCGTTGAATTGTCAAACTCGATGCTTGATTTCAACTATAAATGAGAGAAACTGCAACTGTCAGCTTCACTTGACACAGCGCATAATGACAGGAACTCGGTTTTCTGATAGATTGTGTGAAGATGATGCTGTCGTTTACCTTCTGGTAGAGTCCTCAGAGATCAGAAAGAATGTCAAAGTATTTCAGCCAAGATAACCATATGGTGCAAAAAGAGGCACCTGATCCTAAATAATAAAAGGCGTGATGTCGTCTTCACGCGTACTTAAATCCGTTAAATTTCGGTTATTTGATAATTCACTTAGATTTAAAGGATATCGATCCAGCTAAATACTTGAGGATCACAGTTATGACCAGCTTAAATTGAAACCGTGACATAGATAATGTTGTAGAGAAGGTAAACCAGACACTGGATTTCATGGACAGAACGTTTGAAGAAGCAACAAATCAGCCTATACTACACTTGTCTGTCCTTTTTGGAGGGTTTCTGCGTGGTATGGAACCTTTACTAGGTAGAACTGGGGGAGAACATTGAAAAAGTTCGAAGAGGTGACAGGTCGTTTAGTTTTATCGCGAAATAGGGAGAGAGTACAATGAATATGATAGGTGAGTTGGGGTGCCAGTCTTTAAAATAAAGGTGTTTTTCTTTGTGGAGAGTTATTTTCGTGCATTTACAATCATAAATTTTTGGCTCTGAAGGTGAAAATATTTAGTTGACTCCTACATCCTTAGGGAGAAATGACCATTGAGACAAGATAAGAGAAATGCAAGCTCACACAGAAATATTTTTTGTTCATTTGCCCACATACTGTTCGAGACTGGAATGGCTGAGAAGTAATCTGAAAGCAGTTCTAGAAACAATTTGCCAAACACTGATGTGTGAATTGGGAAGTAGTGATGTAGAAGTAGGTTACTTCCTTTATCACCACATGGTAGACGCTTTTCCAGTTTTCCTGCTGATCCACAAATTTAAAGTTGGGATGTATACTTAAGGCAAATTGTCTAGAAGACCACCACTACCGTATACAGCATGCTTGCTATTGTGCCTGCTATGCTACTACATGCATTTGAGAGCTTTGGCATCCATCCAGCTGTTTTGTCAAGGCAGAAACCCCAGCCATAGAACCAGTGCATTGTTCCCCCAAGATCTCAGAACACGCTGAACAAGGAATACATCCGGTATGCTACTCCCTGTAATTCTTCAGTGTGGAAACTCCCCGCTATTTTTCTCATGTTTAAAAGGTGTTATTCTGTTGCATCGTGGACTGACCTACTCTAAACACAATATTGTGGAAAGAAATGTTAATTGCTCAAAATTACAGATCAGATGAATACCCTTTGTACTAAGAAATGTACCATTAATGTGTTTTTTGATGTCTTAAAACACCAACCACCTTCAATGATGGGTATCTTTGTCATAGGCGATTTCAATTGCAGAAACACATCATGGGGATACCCAAATACCGACACAAATGGTACGGGTCTAGAAACATGGGCTGAGGCTCATGACCTACATCTGATCCATGATATGAAGCTCCCACCTTCTTTTAACAGTGGCAGGTGGAAAAGAGGGTACAACCCAGACATCATCTTTGTTTCTTCAAAGGCAGCTTCACAATGTATGAAGACTGTAGGAGAGTCCATCCTCCATACCCAACATAGACGTGTCACATGCACTGTGAATCCCATAGTAGACCCTGAAGAGGTACCATTCAAGAAGAGGTTTAACTTCAAGAAAGCTGACTGGCAGACGTTTAGTGAAGGGCTTGACTCAAAAGTGATAAACATTCTACTGCAACCTGAAATGTACGAAACCTTCATCAAATACGGCCAACAAGTTTCGAGGAAAACTATTCCAAGAGGATGCAGAACTCAGTATGTTCCAGGCATACCCAGTGACGACAAGCTGTTATTAGAAAGATACCTAACACTCTATGAAGAGGATCCATTTGCAGAAGAAACGATTCAAGCTGGTGAAATGTTGCTGCAAGCCATTTCAGCAACTTGCAAGGCCAAGTGGAATAACCTGATAGAGAACCTTGACATGAAGCTGAACGATAGACAAGCCTCGAAACTGCTTAAAAACCTGAGTGGTGACCCTGTAAAATCAGAAGACAATTTTATGAGTGTGACTCCTGACGAAGTGGCAACCGAGCTCCTGCAGAACGGCAAAATAAAAGGAAGGACGCCCAAAGAAGCTCTTCAGCGCGACCCAGAAACAGAGCATTATTTTCTTCTCCATTGCTGAACTAAAAGCTGCCATCTCCACTTTGAAGATGCATAAGGCTCCAAGTGTCGATGACCTTAGAGTTGAACAGATAAGTAACTTTGGCTGTAAAACGATGGAGTGGCTACTAAGCCTAATGAACACACATGTCGCCAAGCTACACATCCCCAAAATGTGGCAGGAGTCTCGAGTCATTGCAATACTTTAGCCTGGGAAGAAACCAAGTGACCCAAAACGTTGTCGACCTATCTCCCTTTTATGCCACACCTTCAATATATTGGAACGGCTGGCACTTAACCGAATCAGTGCCACCCTCGAAATGAAGTTCATCCCACAACAAGCAGGCTTTTGTGCTGGCTAATCATGTTGTAGTCAGATCTTGAATGTAACCCAGGATATCGAGGACGGTTTTGAGCGTGGTGAGATTACTTGGAGTCACTTTTGTTGATCTAACAGCTGCATACGACACTGTGAATCATAGGAAACTCTTAAAGAAAATGTATGACCTTACTAAGGACTACCAACTAACATCCCTTATTAGCACCTTCCTTCAGAACAGAAGATTCCAAGTTTCATTACAGAGTAAGAGGAGTAGATGGCGAACGCAGAAGAATGATCTCCTTCAAAGCAGTGTTCTTGCTCCAGCACTGTACAATATCTACACAAATGATCAATCAATACCAGCAAGTACTAGGCTCTTCATCTATGCAGATGACTCAGCAGTAGCTGTTCAGGGCCCAACCTTTAAAGAAGTAGAAGGAAAATTGTCTCTAGCAATGGATGACATCTCCAAGTACTATGATGCCAACCACCTGAAGCTCAATCCCAGTTAAACTCAAGTGAGCGCCTTCCACTTACGAAACAGAGAAGCTCAGCAAAAGCTGGACATCACATGCTGAGGAGAGCAACTGAAACACTGCCCAACACCAGTCTACCTAGGTGTCACACTGGACAGGGCTCTAACTTACAGGCAGCAATGTCTAAACGCGAAGCAGAAAGTCATTGCTCGCAATGGCATACTGATTGCCAGCAGCTGGGGAGCCAACCCGCACCTCCTAAGGATTTCTGCACTTGTACTTTGTGTATCAGCCGCTAAGTATGCTGCTCCTGTGTGGAACGCTTCAGCTCATGCTAAGCAAGTCGATATTGCGGTCAAAGATACTGCAAGGATCATCTCAGGATACTTGAAGCCAACACCCAATATCTGAAAGGCCACTGCTGCAGACAATGAGAGAACAAAGCAGGAGTATGACAGCCGACATCCTCTGTATGGTTATCTGGCAGCAAGATCCCACCTTAAATCCCGCAAGTGTTTCCTTTCTATGACTGTGCCACTGGAGGGAGTACCAAAGGCAATTCATTTTGCAGCAGGGAAGAGCTCACTGCCTTTGGATGTATCACCAAAAAAAGAACTAGCTCCTGGTACAAACCTACTATACCCTGTATAGAGGTCCCACAACCGCCTAAGAGTGGGCGTCCCCCAATGCAAGATCAACCTGAAGAAATGGGGAATCCTTCCAGCGAGCGCAGACACCTCTTGCGACTGTGGGGCCGAAGAAGATCCAAGCCAGCTACTTTTATGCCCCCTATTGGACAACCCGTGCACAATACAAGATGTTTACGAAGGAAATGACAAAGCTATCACAGCTATTTTTTGGAAATGCTGACTGGACACAGAAATGAATGAATGTCTTTAGTAGACATGCTCTCTCAGATAAATACTTATGTGAAGCAATCTACTCTGTGTTTTAAATGTAACCGTCATATACCATCATATCACCTACTCTGATTTGTACGATACCATGATCTTCTTTCAGTACGAAGTATGACCTAAAGGTCCAATAAAAACACAATACAAAAATATTTCATAAAATAACAAAGTTATTTATGAAAGTGGTGAGGAGCACATAACTAAAACTAATCAAACTTATTTAAAACTGAGAACCAGTGTGAAAGAAATAGCCCATTTATCAGTTAGTCGATGTGATACAATAAACTGCCAGACACCATAAAGCACGTATAGGAAATTGTACTTGGAGCGTAGAATCGTCCAGGTCAGGGCACAGCATGGCGCAGAAGAAAAATAGCTTACAAACCAGAATTAGAATGACGTACATTGTCTTATCATAGATACGGTATCTATCACTGCTTATCATTCATCGATCGCTTACCCAAAGTTGTAACTACAAATTTAAACGACCATCTTTGACGGTAGGACATCGTTAGTAAATCATATGTTTTGACTTTTCGTGTGTGTTTGTAAATACGTTCATGTTCTTTAACTGTACTGTGAATTTTCTTTTGAATGTCTGATAGCGAATTTGATTCAGCCACAGAAACCACCGGTTTAATGGATGCACATGTTGGTCAGAGCAGAAGCGAGATTTCTGGTGAAAGACCTGGCAGACGACAAAAGAGAAGGAGCACAGAACGTCGGACTGCTAACGAAGTAAGCAATTACCGGTTTCCGTTTCAAAGCCTATGAAGTGATATTTACACATCAATGAGTACCCCACTAAGTGGTCGTAATATATGCTATTTCACCAGCATTTTTTTGTTGCAGGACGAGAATGGTGCAATTCCCGAAGTCGTCATAGCCTCTAGTTCAGCAGGGAGTCCGTCTAATGGCGAATGGCCTAGCGAAGAAGAAGAAGAGCTAAAATATGGGGCAAAACATGTCATTAAGTTATTTGTCCCGGTTTCACTATGCATGTTGGTTGTCGTTGCTACCATCAGTTTTGTCAACTTCTACACAATCAAGGATTTATACTTGTAAGAAGTACTGTTATGATGTTGATTTCGTTTAAATAGGTTTTCATATTGCCCAAGAGTAATTTAACAACCCACTAGACCATAGCAACAGACGTGGCGATACCCCTACACTGTAAGAGCAACAACTGACACTGATAATTGACAAGTAAAGATGCAATGAGGGGTGTGCTTTCTTTTTCTTCCTTAAAAAAATCACTATGCTGCACCGTTCCACATCATAACGATTATTGTGAATGGGATCCAACAGTTTCAGCCCGCATTTGGTCTAAACATGGTTTCCCTTCCAACCTTGGCATTCATATCCCGTAGAATAACTTTCACATCATTTTCCACTATAGCATCATATGTGCCTTCGAGCTGTTCATAAAAGGAGTCTTTAGCTTCATCATTCATGTACTCTGCTGGAACATGGGTGTAAATCAATGTGACATTGAAGACATTCATTCTCAGTCTAAATAGCCTACTGTATATTGACTCAAAATTTGATATTTCCAAACTGTGCGCACTGCGTACTAGGAAACCAGTTCCAAGATTAGCTGTACCACCAATGCTGCAAAATATTGTGTAATGGTTTGGGCATTTGTCATGTTTCTGAGTGCCCCTGCTCTATTAAGAGTCAATAATACATTCCAAGTAGCCATTCTTAGATCAATCTGAGTCTGTCATCATTGTAGAGGCTGTCTGATTTCCATATGTGCTCAACATTTTCATGATTACATACTTTTTATGTAGCTGGGAAGTCACCCCTGTGCACTGCTAGCAGGGGGGCTGCTCCTTTTCAACCGATTGGGTGGCTATCTTTTCTGCCATTGTAGGTCCCTCCTCTTCCTACAAAGTGGCAGTTTCCTACTGTTAGCCTCTGTAGGCAAGTGCCCCTTCCACTTGCTCTGCCACATGAATAAGCTTTATCTCCACCTTCACTGGCATTGAGAAAATACTATGAATCCAGTTTTCCTTTAACACGTCACATCCAGTTTGCAAGTCTTTGATAGCTGTTTTTGCCTGTTCATGTGTAACTTGATTTATTACACATCCCTGAAACTCTCCTTCATGATATAATTTATAAATCATGGTATATGAATAAATAAATAAATTAAGACTGGTCTACTGGTGTAAGAAATAGCGACATTAATGGTCATACACTGAATGAAACACATGTGTCTAAAATTCTTTGGAGTCTAGCTGAATAACAAGGAAGGTGGAGTCCACAGACTGAAAAATTGATGTAGAGGCTCAGAGTTCAGTTTGTTATGTTTTATAGGTAGAAATATCTTTATGTTGTCCTGAAAACAATGATATTGTATTATTTTGCAATTTTTCATCTTACAGAATTCTCATGTTGGGCAGTACACCTAAAATAGGTAGTGTATTAAGCAAAAATAAGCAGTAGAAATACTATGTTTGATAGATAACCATTACTTGCAGAGACCTCTGTAAAGATTATTAGTGATATTTGTTTTTTGGGCATTAGGCCATGGTCCAAGGCATAAGTCTCTGCTTAATATTCTGTCTTCTGATGCTGGAGACATCATCAGAGGCTTTAATGGCTCAGAAAGCAGTTGCAGTCTCAAACAAGCTGAGCAGGCTGAACTGTTTATATGTATCTATGCGACAGTCAGTTCGTGGTGTCGTCAGACCACTGCCTGAGATTGCAGAGGCACACTAATTTATGTTACATAGGTTGTAGTGGGAAAGATTCTAAGTTGTTTGTTGTATTTGGTACTAAGGTCCACAACTTGTGTAATTTAAGTATTTATTCATTTCTATTAAAGTCGTTTTTGTTCTTTAGAATTTGTATGGTCTCTCCCTGGTCCCAGTGCATGAACTTCTACTGCCGATTTATCCATATTGCACAGGCAACAATTGCTCTTGTGTTCCTTAAAGCAGATGTTAATGCTTCTTGTAATTCATATGTACACTTGACTGAAAGTGCAAGGTATGTTATATACTCCTGTTGTGGCAAGCAGTGCGAATAGGTCCTTTGTATATTCAAATATTCATGAATTCTTCTTGTTGGTTCAAACACTGTACAGTAACATGTTTATTGAGTACTGTTGGTAAGAAAAAAGTTGGTTCTTTGGTGGGGTGTTGGCATGGTGGTTCTCTGCCGAAGATGGGATGGACATGTGCAGCAGCAGTAGGTGGTCCTGGTGAGGGTACAATAACTTCTTGTTTACTGTTCTACTAATTATATAGCCTGGACTCCACCATGTAACTGATCCGAAGTGGCTGTGGACAGCCATGAGGCTTCCCTGTAATACTGTGGTGCTGTAGCGGCAGGCAAGGTAATGGGCAAAGGTGCAGGATTGCGAGCTGCTTACACAGAGGAATCCTGACACAGCACGCTGACTTGATGGTGATGGTGCAGACACCACATGTGGCCTGGTTGCGGTGTGGAGCAAGGCAGCGACATCTTATATTTAGCAATAGGACATAGCATCCCAGTGACGCGGCAATAGCGCTGCCCTGTATGGAAGTCTGGACCGACGGCTGAAAAGCAGTGGTGGGCCTTCTGGTCTGGGCAGACAGGCAGAAGTTCGTGGACTGTGGCCCGATAGCGGCAGAGTTTATAGTGAAGACTCCAGGGCTGCATCAGCACAATTGTAGCTACAACTGACACGTGGCAAGTGCTGTGGATGGCCTTGACACGCCATATGTCATGTACTCAGATGGGACAGATGTAAATGCTAGTTCTTAGTAATGAGTCTGTGTAAGGGATGTGTGTTTATGGGTCACCATGAATCATCTGGAACATGGCAAGAGCCAGGCCCTGACGTAATCAGCATTGTGCATTGACAGTGTGGATTTTGGTCGAACTGGATTGGCTTCTTGACAGCTGGCCCCAGGACACCAACACACAGAATGGTGTCATGGAAGTCTGTCTCTAGTAAAGCCAACCAGTGCCCTTCAACAGTGCAAGGAGGTACTTTACCAGTGCTTTGCGAGACACAATTTCTTCAGGTCGGGTTGATCCGAATATTCTGTGTCTTTTAATCACTAATGCCTCGCATTTGAAGATCGAATGTGATGCGGTTTCCTCGCCCCCAATGCATATCCTACATTTGGGGTCTTCTATTATCCCCATTGTATGTAGGTGTTTTCTGAAATTACTGTGGCCTGTCAATAGTCCAACCATGAGTTTCATTTCTCTCCTGTTCAAATTCAGGATTGAGAGAATTCTTGGCTTTGGCATTAATACCTTGCCATGTTTTTGCTTTTGGACTGTAGCCCAATATTCTACATGCTGTCTCCTTCTCCAGTCTTGAAGTTTTATTTTGATCATAACATTGGAGATTGTCAGGACAGGTTCTGTTCCAATAAATGGCGTCATCGCCCCTATCCTGGCCAACCTATCGGTTTGCTCATTACCACTAATCCCTGAGTGACCAGGGACCCACAATAGGTTTACCCTATTGCTTTCCCCTAGCTCCACAAGGACTTTCTGACATTCTGCCACAATCTTTGATCTTGTTGCAGAGGCTGCCAGTGCTTTCAGGGCTGCTTGGCAGTCTAAATAAATGAAAATGCTGCAACCTCTGTAGCACCTCTGCAAATTCTCCCCCATGCTCTCCCAGATAACAGGTATTTCTGCTTGAAACACAGTGGCCATCTTCCCTAGAGAGATGATACCCTCCAGCCTTGGCTGCACCCCGTATACCCCGGCCCCAACACTTTGGTCTGTTTTCGAACCATCAGTGAACCAGACTATGTCCTCAGTATGGTGTCAAAATTTGTTCTCCCAGAGCTCTCTACTTCCAATTAATACATTTAAAGACTTGTTGAAGCAGTTGGGAGTTGTTATATAGTCGGCTGGCATTTCCCCAACCATACCTATGGTTACCTCACTCAGTATTTTAGTGTGAGATCCTGGTTACCCCAATGAGTTCGAGTTTTTGCCAGTCTTTAACCTGTGTGCTCCAGCTGCTGCCCCCATCTTTACCCACAGGTGTAATGGGGGCATGTACAGTGTGGTTTCCATCCCAGCATTGGGTGTGCTGCTAATTCTTCCTGTAATGGCTAAGCAGGCCAATCTCTTTACCTTAGCAGGCTCCTTAGCAGCTATCTCCTGTTCTAACTTTTTCCACCACACTATAGCCCCATAAGTGATCATAGGTCTTACTACCGTGGTGTATATCCAGTACATACTCTTGGGGCTTAAGCCTCAGTTTTTACCACAAGCTCTCCTGGTACTCATTAGAGTACCTTTTGCCTTGGAACAGGTGATCCTTATGTGAGAGGTCCATGATAGTTTCTCTTTCAGTGTTACCCCTAGATATTTCACTATCCCCTTCACTGGTACTGTTTCATTGAGAAGCTTGAGATTCCAATATGTGTGTTGGATGTGCTTTCTCGTAAATGGTACTACAACAGTTTTCTTAGGAGTGACCCATAGTTCCTGTTTCATGCACCAATTTTGCACAATGTTCAATGCTCCTTGTGCCATAGCTCTGACTGTACTTGAAAATTTGCCAAGTATTACTATGACAAGATCGTCTGCATATCCCTGGCATAAGTACAGTCTAGAGTTTAATTGTATAATGAGTTCATTCACTACAAGATTCCACAGTAGAAGGGACAGGACCCCTCCTTGTGGACAGCCTCTGGTGGTGTTGATTACCATTTTTTCTTCCATCACTGTGGCTTCTACCTTTCTAGCACTAAGCATGGCTCTAATCCACCTGCAAATGGTAGTCTTCAAGCTATGCACCTCTGCTACCTTAACCATGGATTCCAAGGTCGGTGTTGGTAAAAGCCCCTTCGATGTCCAAGAAGATGCGGAGGGCTATTTCCTGAAAGTGTAGTGCTTTCTCTATCTTCCCAACAAGTTGGTGGAGTGCAGTTTCACATGATTTTTCTGGTTGGTGTGCATGTTGGTTTATGTGTAGAGGGACCCTAGTTAACCTCCTCTCCCTAACATGCACGTTCACCAGTTTTTCTAATGTTTTAAGAAGAATGGAGCACAGACTGATTGGTCTCATATCCTTGACCTTGGTATGATGAATTCTCCCTGGATTTGGAATGAAGACAACCTTCACTGCCCTCCAGATGTTAGGAATGCTTCCTGCTGCTAGGCTAACCCTACATAACCTGCATGGGAAGCAATAAATGAAGTTCACTCCTGCTTGTTGCAGGAGTGCTGGAAAAATTCCATCTGGGCCAGGTGACTTGAACAGTTGGAATGTTCCCACCGCCCATTGGATTTTACTGTGGTCAACACATTCTCTGGCAGCTTCCCAGTTCTCCCTCCGAATACCTGAAAACCAATATCTCACAGGAACTCATCCTGGTCTATGTTGTCTGTCAGAGTACATTGAGAAAGATGAGTCTTGAGGAGTAGTTCCAGCATTTCATATGGTGTCCTTGTATACTCTCCATCCTCCCTCATCTTTCCTTAAAGTTCTTCCTGGATTAGATGGTATCCTAGTGAGGATTTTGTGAAGTCTGGCCGGAACAGCCATACCCTCTACCTCCTCACAGAATACCTCCTAGGACGCCTGCTTTGCTTGCTTAGCTGCAAGATTGTATTTGACAAGGGCCTTCCGATATTCGGCCCATATTCCTTTCCTTCTGGTGTTCAAACTCCTGCAGTCTCTAAGGAGTCAAGTTCTAATTTCAGTGCTAAGAAATATTACCCCTAATCGTCCCCCCCCCCCCCCCCCCCTTTGGCCACACCATGGGAGGAATGCCAGGCTAAGGAAGGCAGCAAAGCTTATCCACCCCGTTACCTTGTATGTACGAGAGTTGATGGGGAATATATCTTGTCAAGTTTTTTGTGGAGCATTTAGAGGACAAGTTTGGGGAGGTGGAGCGCTTGTCCAAAATGCGGTCAGGGTCGCTCTTGATTAAAACAGCATCCTCCGCCCAGTCACGGGCACTATTTGCCTGTGACAAGCTGGGGGCTGTTCCTATTTCAATCATGCCTCATAAGAGCTTAAATATGGTCCAGGGTATCATATTTCACAGGGATCTTCTTTTGCAGTCTGAAGATGAGTTGCACGCCAATTTAGAGCGGCGAGGTGTCCATTTCATCCAGTGCATCCATTGGGGTCCGAGGGATAGTCAGGTTGCTTCAACTTGGCCTTTGAGGGTGACACATTACCCGAGAAGGTCAAGGTGATTGTCTATCGCTGTGACGTAAAGCCATATATCCCACCCCTGATGCGGTGCTTTAAGTGCTTGAAGTTCGGCCATATGTCTTCCCGCTGTACTTTCAGCCCCACCTGTCAAGATTGTGGACATCCATCGCATCCTAATACTCTCTATGCCCCGCCTCCCATCAGTGTCAACTGCAGAGAGCACCATTCACCTTGCTCACCAGACTGCAGGATTCACCAGAAAGAAAGAAAAATAATGGAATACAAGACCCTGGACTGACTGACCTACACTGAGGCTAAATACATCCTGTGCATATGACGTCAACCTACGCCGCCACTATGACAGTGGTTCTACCGTCTTCATATGCTGCATACAATTGGCTCTCAGAGCCATCAGACTCTACCTGTTACCTTGGTGGTGGGGGCACATCTCTCCCTGTTGCTTCTACACAACCTACTTCAAGAGCAACACCCCCCCCCCCCTCCCCCTCCAACCATTGATGACGTCAGTCCCCACTTCTCAGCCAGAGAAGCGTAAGTCTTCTTCGGCTCCTCTCACGAGGAAGGGATCCCTTTGGTCACTCCCTTCCCAGGTTCCTACCAGTGACAAAGCTGACACCCGTCAGGAGCTGAAGCAACCACAGATAGCTGGTCATAGGGCTTCACGCTCCTCCTCAGTCCGTGAGACGGAATCAGTGAAGCCCTCCCAGCCGTACAAATCTAAGGAGCAATGAGAGAAACCTAAAAAGAAAAAGACCCCCCAAGAACCAAGGCACTACAGTGGCACCCACACCACCACTACCTACAAGCTCTGTGTCTGAGGATGAGGTGGAGATTCTGGTATCCGCGGAGGGCCTAGATCTCTGGGCCCTCAGACACAACAGATGTTGATTGCACAGGTACTCATCTGGTGGCCGCGGGTGACCCTGAGGCATAGACTGCCTCATTGAGTGTTTCATGCCTTCCCAGTCTCACGATCACATAATCCTCCAGTGGAATTGCGGCCGTTTTTTCCACCACCTGGCTGAGCTACTGCAACTGGTAAGCTTTACACCTACTTTCTGCATTGCCCTCCAGGAATCCTGGTTCCCGGCAATGCGGACCCCTGCCCTCCGCTGCTGTAAGGGAAATTACAGGAACTGTAGCGACTGTAATAGTGTGTCAGGTGGAGTTTGCGTCTATGTCCTGAACTCAGTATCTAGTGAACCTATGCCCCTTCAAACCCTTCTTGAAGCTGTGGCTGTCAGGATGAGGACGACACAGAAAATAACTGTCTGCAATGTATATCTTTCTCCAGATGGTGCAGTACCCCTGAAAATATTGGCTGCACTGATTGATCAACTCCCTAAATCTTTTCTATTTTTGGGAGATTTTAACGTGCATAACACCTTGTGGGATGTCACCATGCTTACTGGCTGAGGTAGGGAGGTCGAAAATTTACTGTGACCACTCGACCTCTGCCCCTTAAATACAGGTGTCCCCCCACATTTCAGTGTGGCACATACCACATATTCGGCTATTGATCTCTTGGTTTGCAGTCCTGGCCTTCTCCCATCTATCCACTGGATAGAACATGTTGACCTGTACGGTAGTGGCCACTTCCCCAACTTCCTGTCACTCCCTCGGCGTCATGCTCACGCACGTCTACCGAGATGGACTTTAAACAAGGCAGACTGGGAGGCCTTTACCTCTGCTGTCACCATTCAATCTGCCCCACATGGTGCCGTCGATGTTGTCGTTGAGCAGGTCACGACGACGATTGTTTCTGTGGCGGAACACGCAATCCCTCATTCTGTAGGGTGCCCCCGGTGAAAGACAGTCCCTTGGTGGTCGCCGGAAGTCGCTGAGGCAATTAAAGAGCATCGGCGAGCTCTACAGCGACATAAGCGGCACCCTTCCCTATAGCACCTTTTAGCCTTTATGTGGCTCTGTGCCTGCATTCGCCAGCTTATAAAGCAATGGAAACAGGAGTTGGTTGGTTGTTTGGGGAAGGAGACCAGACAGCGTGGTCATCGGTCTCATCGGATTAGGGAAGGATGGGGAAGGAAGTCGGCTGTGCCCTTTCAGAGGAACCATCCCGGCATTTGCCTGGAGCGATTTTTAGGGAAATCACGGAAAACCTAAATCAGGATGGCCGGACACGGGATTGAACCATCGTCCTCCTGAATGCGAGTCCAGTGTCTAACCACTGCGGGAAACAGGAGTGTTGAAAGAGGTACTTTTCAACCATTGGGTGCTGTATGTCATCTTCCCAAAGTTTGGACGAAGATCGGACATCTTTTTGGGTTTCAGACTCCAAGAGGTGTCCCTGGCATTAACATCAATGGCGTGTTATCTACTGATGCAAACACGATTGCTGAGCACTTTGCTCGAGCCTCTGAATCAGAGAATTACCCCCCAGCCTTTTGCACCCTCAAACAGCATATGGAAAGGAAAGTCTTCTCGTTCACTACATGCCACAGTGAACCTTATAAACCCCATTTACAGAGTGGGAGCTCCTCAGCCCCCTTGCACATTGCCCTGACACAGCTCCTGGGCTGGATCAGATCCAGTCAAATGAGTAAACATCTCTCTTCTGATTACAAGTGAAATCTCCTCATCATCTTCAACCGGATGTGGTGCGATGGCGCCTTTCCATCGTAATGACAGGAGAGCACCATCATTCCAGTGCTCAAACCTGGTCAAAACCCACTTGATGTGGACAGCTAGTGGCCCATCAGCCTCACCAACTGTCTTTGTAAGCTGCTGGAGCGTATGGTGCATTGGCGGTTGGGTTGGGTCTTGGAGTCAGGTGGCCTACTGGCTCCATGTCAGGGCGGCTTCCGCCAGGGTCGCTCTACCACTGATAATCTTGTGTACCTTGAGTCTACCATCTGAGCAGGTTTTTCCAGATGCCAACATCTGGTTGCCGTCTTTTTGAGTTACGTAAAGCATACAACACGACCTGGCGACATCATATCCTAGCCACATTGTATAAGTGTGGTCTCCAAGGCCCGATCCTGATTTTTATCCAAAACTTTTTGTTGTTCCGTACTTTCCATGTCCAAGTTGGTGCCTCTCATAGTTCCCCCCGTATTCAGGAGAATGGCATTCTGCAGGACTCCGTGTATTGAGTGTCTGTCTATTTTTAGTGGCTATTAACAGTCTAGCAGCAGCCATAGGGCCATCGGTCTCACCGTCTCTGTATGCAGATGACTTCTGCATTTCGTACTGCTCCTCCAGTACTGGTGTTGCTGAGTGGTGCCTACAGGGAGTCATTCACAAGGTGCAGTCATGTGCTCTAGCCCACAGCTTCCAGTTTTCGGGTGCAAAGTCGTGTGTCATGCACTTCTGTCGGCGTTGCACCATTCATCCAGACCTAGAACATTACCTTAATGATGATCCACTCGCTCTAGTGGAGACTTATTGATTCTTAGGACTGGTTTTCGACACCCAGTTGACTTTGCTACCTCACCCTTGTCAGCTTAAGTGGAAGTGCTGGCAGCACCTCAATGCCTTCCGCTGCCTGAGTAACACAAACTGGGGTGCAGATCGCTCTACCTTGCTGCAGCTCTACACAGTCATTGTTCAATCCTGCCTTGACTATGGGAGTCTGGTTTACAGTTCGGCAGCACCCTCAGTGTTGCATTTACTCGACCTAGTGCACCAGTGTGGTGTTCGCCTAGTGACGGGAGCTTTTAGAATGAGTCCGGTGACCACTGTCCTGTTGGAGGTTGGAGTCCCTCCATTGAAGGTTAGGCGTGCACAACTGCTCGCCAGTTACATTGCACATGTTTGTAGTTCTCCTGCGCATCCGAATTCTTTTCCCAACCATGGCAGTTCATCTTCCACATCGGTGGCCCAGGTCAGGGCTTACAATTGCGGTTTATATCCGATCCCTTCTGGAGTTATTCCTGTTACCAACTCCCCTCAAGGTCCATTCACGTATACGTCCAAGGTGTACACCTAGGCCACAGATTCTTCTGGACCTTTTGCATGGGGCTACGGACTCCGTTAACTCTGCAGCTCTCCACTATCACTTCCTCTCGATTCTCGACGTGTACCGGGGCCATAAAGTGGTTTACACTGATGGCTCGATGGCTGATAGTCATGTAGGCATTGCGTATGTTCATGGAGAACATATTGAACAGCACTCCTTGCTAGAGGCTGCAGTGTTTTCGCTGCAGAGCTGGTGGCCCTATCTCTTGCTCTTGAACACATCTGCTCATGCCATGGTGAGTCATTTGTTCTGTGTACTGACTTCTTGAGCAGCCTACAAGCTATCAACCAGTGCTACCCTTGCCATCCTTTGGTAGTGTCCATCCAGGAGTCCATTTATGCCTTGCAATGGTCCCATCATTCAGTGGTGTTTGTGTGGACCCCAGGACATATCGGAATCCCAGGCAATGAACTTGCCAACAGGCTGGCCAAACAGGCTATGCGGAAACCACTTCTGGAGATGTGCATCTCCGAAACTGACCTGCATTCTGTCTTACACTGCAGGGTCTTTCGGCTTGGGAGACAGAATGGCATAACAGTATGCACGACAAACTGCATGTCATTAAGGAGACTACGAATGTGTGGAAGTCTTCCACGCAGTTCTCTCGCGGGGAATCAGTTGTCCTCTGCTGGTTCCACATTGGCCATACGTGGCTAACGCATGGTTGCCTCCTCTGTCATGAGGACCCACCTCAGTGTCGCTGTGGCTCACAAATGACGGTTGTCTACTTCTTGCTGGACTGCCCACTTTTAGCCGCTCTGTGGCAAACTTTTAACTTTCCCAGCACCCTACCTTCGGTGTTGGGCGGCAATGCTTCAAAAGCAGCTTTAGTTTTATGTTTTATTCGTGAGGGTTTTATCATTTGATCTAAGTTTTAGCGCATGTCCTTTGTCCCTCTGTGTCCTCCACACTAGTGCTTTTAGGGTGGAGGTTTTAATGTGTTGCAGAGTGGCTGGCTTCTCCTTTTTATTCTCATGATCAGCCAGCCTTGGTAATCTGCTCTCTCGTTTTGATCTCTTCTACGTGTTTCTTGCATCTCTCTGTGATTTTCTTGTCCAATTTTGTCCATTTAAGTGTTTGTTGCCCTTCTGTCATTCTTGTGGTGTTCTCCTTTCTTCCAGCTGTGTTTTGTATGTCTCGATTATTTTACTCCCACCCTCGTGGAATTATTTTAATTAGAACAAGGGGCTGATGACCTAGCAGTTTGGTCCCTCGCCCCTCTTTTAAACCAACCAACCAACATTATTAGATGCACATGCTTGTTACATCACTGAAAGACACATAGATCCAATGATGGCAGCATAGATCTGCCGAAACTGGTCATAGGAATAAAAAGAATTGCTAGTGATTTTGGCAGACTTGATTCTTCAAGAATAACATAATAAGAGATGCAAAAATAACTTTGTTTTCTTGCCTTGGGTTCACAGTGGACTAACATTCCATAGTGCAAATAAGTGCAACAAGCTCCCACATAACAATATTATGAAAAGGATAGTTGCGAAGTTGCAAATACAGACAACACACAGTAAGCTTTTGACCAACAAGGCCTTTGTCAAAAATAGACGAGACACACACACACACACACACACACACACACACACACACACACACAGAGTAATCTGGCTTCAGTTGCCGGAGACTAGTGTGTGTGTGTGTGTGTGTGTGTGTGTGTATATTTTTTATGGAGGCCTTGCTGGCTGAAAGCTCATTTTCTGACATTCTTGTGGTTGTGCCCATCTGCAACTCAGCATCTACCCTTTTCATAATATTGTAAAATTACATCCTGGATTGTCCATTGTTTTAAGCTCCCATGTAACACATTTCCATACTCTGCAGACTGCTGTATAGTGTATGGTAGAGAGTAATTTGTACCACTGCTAGCCATTCCCTTCCTTGTTCCTCTCACAAATGGTGCAAGAGAAGATATGATCATTTGTGTGCCCCAAAACATCATCTATTTTCGTTTATTTTGTTGTTGTTATTTTGGTCTTCAGTCCAAAGGCTGGTTTGATGCAGCTGCCCATGTCACTCTTTACTGTGCATGCTCTTCATGCCTGCACGGCTACCACAAACTATATCCATTTGAAACTGCTTATTGTATTCCTGCCTGGGTCCCCATGTATAAATTTTACCCCCCCCCCCCCCCACACACACACACACAAACACACACACAGCCTCCACAGTCTCCCTCCCTCCCTCCCCCCCCTCCCTTTGCCCCCCCCTCTTCATGCCTGCACGGCTACCACAAACTATATCCATTTGAAACTGCTTATTGTATTCCTGCCTGGGTCCCCATGTATAAATTTTACCCCCCCCCCCCCCCACACACACACAAACACACACACAGCCTCCACAGTCTCCCTCCCTCCCTCCCCCCCCCCCTCCCTTTGCCCCCCCCCATTAACAAATGGACTATTCTGATGCCCCAGGATGTGTACTATCAACCCATACCTTCTTTTTGTTAAGTTATGCTACAGATTTCTTTTTTCCCCAGTTCAATGCAGTAAGTTTTCATTAGCTATGTGATTTACCTGTCTTATCTACAGCATTCTTCTGCAGCATCACATTTCAAAAGCTTCTATTCTCCTCTTGTCTGAATTGCTAATCATCTGCTTTTCACTTCCATACAAGGCTGCACACCAGAAAAAGGTGGAACCCAGCAGAAGTCAGTCATCAGGAACAACCCAAGATAGCCTAAATATTGCATCTTCTGGATGACACCACCTGGCTCAATACCCAAGGGGTTTAGCGAGCATTAAACATTGTTATATTAAACACACAAGCATCTGGTAACACTTTTTCCTATCCACCCCTCTCTTAAATGATTCCCTTAACTGAGGTGGTGTTTTGCAAGAACAGAGAAAATGGGAAACCAGTAACACAAACATATTTCTGGAGGGACATACACAATAAAGATAGGACACTTGTTATTTGGTGATAAAAGTACTCAACAATTAACAGAGGCCTAGTATTTTTATAAGCCAATGTATTATAGCTTTCGAGTAATTTTTCCGTGTTGTATGTAACTTGTTTTGTTCACATTAAGAATCAAGCTGTTGATACTGAGCCATGAGCACATGGACTTAAGAAACTGATAAGTTGTTGTGAACTGAAATTCCTTGACATTCCTCACTATAACACTAGTGTCATCTGAAAATTATGTCTTAGCAGCAGTGTCTGAAGGCTGTGAGTCATTTTCATAAATGAGGGATGGAAGGGAGACTAACACACTACCTTTCTTTCCATCAAATTTTGACTGACTTTATGCTTAGAATGAGATGATGTGTGTTCCACAATCTTTGTCCTATTTTGCAGATTATTTTCTTCTCTTCTTATTCCTATTGCTTTCAGCTTATGTAAAAGTATTTCATGACTTAAGTATCAAAAGCTCTAGAAAGATCTGAGTTAATTCCAACAACATTATTTTGTTTTCTAAGTTTTTAGTTACTTCATCTATGTAATCCAGTCTACCTGTTCAAATGCCATTTGATTACTATACAGCAGCTTGTGGTGTTTCAGTATTTGATGATTTATTATTTCATTAATCTGTGGAATACTTTAGAGACTGCTGAGATGAGTGAAACAGACCCATTATTTTCAACTTCAGAGCTGTTACGCTTTTGAATAATGGTATCACTTACAAAATCTTCACAGCTGTTACTGCTTTTGAATAATCGTGCCACTTCCAAAATTTGTAATCTCTTTGGTAACAGTCACTCAATAAATGATAGATTATCTATTTGTGAAGAAGTTCGGATTTTCTCTGTTGTTGTTGTTGTTGTTGTGGTCTTCAGTCCTGAGACTGGTTTGATGCAGCTCTCCATGTTACTCTATCCTGTGCAAGCTTCTTCATCTCCCAGTACCTACTGCAGCCTACATCCTTCTGAATCTGCTTTGTGTATTCATCTCTTGGTCTCCCTCTACGATTTTTACCCTCCACACTGCCCTCCAGTGCTAAATTGCTGATCCCTTGATGCCTCAGAACATGTCCTACCAACTGATCCCTTCTTCTAGTCAAGTTGTGCCACAAACTCCTCGTCTCCCCAGTTCTATTCAATACCTCCTCATTAGTAACGTGATCTACCCATCTCATCTTCAGCATTCTTCTGTAGTGCCACATTTCGAAAGCTTCTATTCTCTTCTTGTCTAAACTATTTATCGTCCATGTTTCACTCCCATACATGGCTACACTCCTTACAAATACTTTCAGAAACGACTTCCTGATACTTAAATCAATACTCGATGTTAACAAATTTCTCTTCTTCAGAAACGCTTTCCTTGCCATTGCCAGTCTACATTTTATATCCTCTCTACTTCGACCATCATCAGTTATTTTGCTCCCCAAATAACAAAACTCCTTTACTACTTTAAGTGTCTCACTTCCCAATCTAATTCCCTCAGCATCACCCGACTTAATTCGACTACATTCCATTATCCTTGTTTTGCTTTTTTGATGTTCATCTTATACCGTCCTTTCAAGACACTGTCTATTCTGTTCAGCTGCTCTTCCAGGTCCTTTGCTGTCTCTGATAGAATTACAATGTCAACGGCTAACCTCAAAGTTTTTATTTCTTCTCCATGGATTGTAATACCTACTCCAAATTTTTCTTTTGTTTCCTTTACTGCTTGCTCAGTATACAGATTGAATAGCATCGAGGATAGGCTACAACCCTGTCTCACTACCTTCCCAACCACTGCTTCCCATGGATTTTCTCTAATGTGCCTAAGTCACATAAGGTGTATGCTGTGATGGGTCCTTTGAAAGAGGATGACCAATACCATCCCCATTCTTTCTTAATCCAAGCATAAGTGACACTGGTACTTCATCTACGTCTGCTGATATAGTTAGATACATTTAATCGCATTTACTCCTTCATGTTCACTAATTGGAAGTAGTTTCATGCTTTCAAGGATTTATAAAGTAATCATTTATATAATTCAGCAGGTCATTAGTGCCAATACTAATGTTGCCAGTGTTTTCAAGTGTGGTTTCCTGTTTCTCATGCCTGTTCTTTGTTTTACTTTTTATAGTTTACCGCAGATTTTTAGTAATTCTTACTAGCTACCATTTCTCAGCAGTTCTACTTTTACTATTACCTTTCATTATATTTTCTTGTGGCTCTTTACATATTCCATACACTATGGATCAGCAGATATCTTCATTTGAGAACTGTGATTTTTTAGGGTGCTAAGCGAATTTTGAGTGCCTATTGTAATCCAGTTACTAGATTTAGTGTCTCCACATGAATGAAATTTGAACAATTTCATTGGAAAGCACATTTCCAAATTTGTCATGAATAACAAAGGGAAAACATTATAAGCATTGTTAACACCTGATTGTGAAAGTGCTTCTGACCAGGGTTCTTCACTTAGAATATTTACAAAATTTGCACAGTTTTCCACATAGAAAGTTCATCTGTAGGCAGATGTAATCTCTCTCTTTCACAGAGCTGTCACACATTTGAAAAGACATTGTCTGTAAGACTTTCTGTTCTAATTGTTATTTATTTATAAGAGGAAACACATTGTAGTTATGCAATGCATTCAGAAATTGCTCCTGTGATGCAGTTTCATTCACAAGGTTTATATTGAAGTCCCTTCAGACAATTGTCTTCCCTTCACAGTTTTCTATCTAAGTTCATGAATCACTTCTGTAACATACTTGTATTGATGGAACCAATTGGTAACAAATCTAGCAGCACACCTCTGAATTACTTCAATGTCTTCTTTTAATTTCATGTGGTGGAGTATCCAAACAGGCAAGAGGTACTCAAGAATCAGTCAAACAAACATTTTGTACAGGAATATGTACATGTACATGAACTATACTTACACACGACCTTCCCAATACACAGCAGTCAGCCATTTGCCTTCCTTACATCTGATGCTGGGTGTTCATTCCACGTCATGTCATTTTGGAAGACTACATCTAAATACTTCAAATAGTGGAAACTCCAGGTTAGAATATCAACAATATGAGGAAAAGGTAAAATGCTACTCATTGTAAAGATGGCACATTGAGTTGCAACAAGGCACAACAAAAAGACGGTTACACACTTAGCTTTCGTCCAAAGCCTTTATCAGAAAAGAAAACACACACATGCATAATGGCGCGTGCGCCCACACACACACACACACACACACACACACACACGCACACACACACACACACACACACACATTCACATTCACATTCACACAAACAAGCACACCTCATGCACACATGACCACCATCTCCAACAGCTTGGACTGGCATCCTTATATAGGCTGTTGTCACGGTGAGGTCACCACTCCCAAAGGTATTTTAAAGCTACAAGCACCTTATGTCTGTGTCTACTACAATTGCATGGTCAAATGTCACATTGTTCCTTCAAAGTGTGTATACATCGTGTGTCTGAGGCAGAGTATGGGAACCGGCATTGTATTTACCTAGGTGGACGTGGAAAACTGCCTAAAAGCGACATCTAGACTTGATAGTTCACCAGCTTTTATCATTAATCCATAAGGCTGATTTGATCCAGGGCGGCACACGTTCCCATGTTGTGGAAACATGTACTTTAACATACTGGGCTATCGGGGCAAGTGCTGTGCACCCTTCCTGTTAGAAAGTGAATATACATGTAGAACAGGAGTGGTCCTATCACAGTTCACTGGGAACTATTGAGGTTGGCTTTGTCTCTGATGAATATTTGCCATACGGAAAATGTACTGACCTCTGTTACGCAAAAAAAATATGCTTTGTTTCTGTGAAACCTAACTTCCGTTGTTATTTCTAAATTGCTTGCTCGGCTCCTTCACTTCCTCTGCAATCAAACTGACCATTTTCTGCTACCTCTTCAATGTTTGTTTATTTTTAAACATTCTTTTGTTTGTCCTATCAACTTTTTTAGAGTTTAAGATGTCAGATTCACAGAGTTAGTGTTTCATGTAAATAGAATAATGAACACATAAGGTGGTTGGGGAGAGCTACCAATTAACCTATCTTAAATGCCTGGTAACAAGAAATATTTGTTTGTTGAAGCATATGCTAAGCTGAAAGTTCACACATTTTCCATATTTACAAGAGTTCAGAGCTTCTTATATATTACTTCAGTCAAATATTTATTGAAAATATGCCTGTTTGTTCTACTCTAGCATTTTGTTGTTCTTTGCAGCATTCATAAAATCATATCTAAACTTGTAATTTTTTTCTCACTATAATTTTATGAGGGAGACACATCTGCCATTGAAATTTCATAAATTATCCTATATTAGGACAAAATCACTATGATTACAGTGAGGTCTGTATAACAATCCACAGTAGTTTTATAAGGGATTAATAAAAAATGGCAGGCTGAAAGATGTGAAAAGTAGAGCTGTCTGCAAAAAAAAAAAAAAAAAAAAAAATATTTTATTCATTAAATATTTAAAAGTCTACATCAGGGCCACTGGTGTACTTACATGTTTCATACAGCAGTGTTATCGCCAAACGCTATAAGGTATGATGGGTGGGAAAAAGGATGCGTCAGCTGCTAGGTCTACACAGTCAGTGAGAGAGCAACAGGCAGATGACATATTTCAAAGAAATATTGTCACATACTAACATTAGTTCATCACAACCTCCAAAGTGCTAACAAATGTGGAAGGAAAAGGCAAATGTTTTGAAGATCATGAATTTAATGTATGTTGTGCTATTAGGTCTCAATCTAACCGCAACCTCATAACTCTTGACGAATTTGGAAAAAATTCGCATATGACAACAAAGATTATTAATTTAATATTTGTGAATAAATCTGTCATATTCAAATCTAACCAAGGCCTTGGGCTAAGCTGCCGGTATTTTAACTTTCACATTGACGAAACTCTCACATTCCAACCTAACTTAAACATCAGACTAAGCTACAGATCAATCTTTCTCCACAATCAGGTTTTTTTTTGTTTTCACATTTGTTGGCTTCACCAACTCAAACCAAACTCTCACATTCCAGCCCAACCACTGTGTTGTAATTCATGACACACTTGGAAAAAGATCAGATGTTTGTGACAACACAGATTATAAATGTAATTACTACTCATTTCACTTGCAGCAATTTAAGCTGCTCTGTCAGTTCCAAACCTAACACTAACTTTGTATTTTATCACACATTCAGAAAAAAATAGTAAAATATTTGTGACAACAATGAAGAAGAAAATGGTTTCTATTTTGGCACCAGATATCTAATGTTTTTTTCTCACCTCTCATTGGTTACGTGGAAGTGTCATCCCATTGGCTATGCGAAACTGACAATTTGACAACCCATGAGCGGTAGAGAAATACAGCCATGACTTATGCTAGCCCTGATTTTGACTTTAGTGCATTAATTTAATTATGTGTGGTTTATTGTAATAACAAGTAATGGTTTAAAATTAATGGTACTGACTAATGTACCTATAATTTGCTTTTCAGGCTTTATACCCCATTTCATGAAGATAGTCCTCATGCGAGTACCAAAGCATGGAATGCTGTTGCAAACTCTTTAATATTGATGGCTGTTATTGTGGTGATGACAGTTCTTCTGATTGTTCTATACAAGAATCGTTGTTACAAGGTGAGGATTTATATTGTTTGCCCCACTCCACACTGTCATGCAATAAATAACTTTAAAAGTCCATTCATAAGTGTAGAGAGGTATTTCAGAACTACATGGCAGTGTTATTTTCCGCCCTTTTGTTTGACACTAATCTGTTGCATCATTGCTTTTAATGGGAAAAAGTAATGTGATTACAATAATTTTTTGTAATCTTCTCTACCTTGTTTAACTGGTTAGATAAAAAATCTATTTGCCAAGTGGCATCAAGAGAACACACAATATAAATGTTAAGGAATTTTGGAGCCAGTGGCTCCTTCTTGCAGAACAATTGAAGGGGAAGAGAGAGGACTGACGAGATTCAGGAGATGGGGAGAGTTGGGAAAATTCAGCAGAACCCTGGGTCAGGGGAGACTTAACAGATGGGATGGAAATGGTCTTTCCTTCTCATCCCGTCTCATAAGTCTCCCCTGACCTGGGGTTATGGGCAACTTTTCCTAATTCCCCCCATTTCCTAAACCTCACCAGTCCTTTTTCTTCATACCTCTTCCTTCCCATCCAGTTTTTCTTCCAGAAGAAAGAGCTATTGGTGTGTGTGCTAATTGTGTGTCATTGTTTTGCAGCGGCTTGGTGAGTAGATTTTTTTATCTATCCATTTGCATTATATTTTCAAAAATTGATTATTTTTGTTGATGTATTAGCTCTACACTTCATTCTTAATTCTGTTTGCAGGTCATACATGGATGGTTGATAGTGTCTTCATTAATGCTGCTGTTCATTTTTTCATACATTTATCTTGAGTAAGTATACGCAAAAGGTATTAATTATCATGTGTAACATTGATTTCAAATAGTATATTTTTGTCTGACTCTATTACATTTTAAACTGGAATCAGATACCATAAAAAATTATTCTACTTATCTGTTGGCAGTAGAATTACATACAAACTAAACATGACTATTTGCTAGCTTCCACAAATTGAATTTTCTTAATTTGGGGAAGGAAATTGGCCCTTTCCTTTCCAAATATACTATCAGAATATCTAATCAAATCCATTTTGGGAAGAGGATAGCCACAGCATCATGTAAAATAAAGACAATATGAAACAGAGGAAAGAAGAAAACTAGTAGCCTCATAAATAAGAATTAGTAGATGGCTTTGAGGGTTAAATTATACACTGGAATCAGATGTGTGTAGCGTGGCAAAACTTTTTAACAAGCATTTAGTGTCACAACATTTTGATGAGTATTCTGCTTATCATCTTCTGCCGAAGTGTCAGGCTCATGACAAGTTTGTCCCTTTATGGTTACTGTACTGCAGAAGTCTCCATTCAGAACCCAAAAAGTGGGCCAGTCATATGCCTTTGGAAGTGATGTTGTAGTCGATTAGAGATGTCTCCCAAAAGGGTGGAGAGGGGTCCAGGTATCAAGTTGTGGTGCTGCCCGTCGATTCTGCCAATTGCCTCTGTCACTTTCATGTCAGTCAAAGCATTCTTGATATATTTTTGCTAATGTCACATCCCATGTGGAGCTCAAAAGGAGAGGTCCATCTATATGGTGCTGTGGGTGAGAGTCCCAGGTATCACACTCTGCAGCCATTCACCCTGGTCAACCCTTGTCAGCAACTAATTGCTGGGGGGAAAAAATCATAGTTTCGCATGATATTAGAGAGCCTTAAAAACATTAATAGTACACAGAGGTGTGATATTGGGATTATGGTATGTCCCTTACATGCAGAAGATTGTGGGTTCAAATCTTATTATGTGCTTCAAAAGTTTTCATTTTCAAATTCTTATCAAAATGACTTTGATCATTATTTTTATTCAATTCATTGATTTAAATGTAATTTTTTTTCAATTTCAAGTCCTTTGTTACAATATTTAAATCATCATATTAAATATTTCATTTTCTCTAATTTTGTCTTGAAAAAGAAAGGTAGGAATCTTTGTGCCAAGTGATATTAATTGTGTTTAACTATCTATCACAATATTTAATCATTTGAAAATACCATTCTATTGTTTAGAAAACAAAAGACAAAGTAATATATGTATGTTGGCTTTGCAATGGTGTCAAAAATGTATTTTTAATACAAGATGTACACATTTTGGATGGTAACATTTATATAAACCTTCAAAATACAAATTCTTCTTGCATTGTGGACAAAATAGTGCAAATGAAGATTTCAACAAAAGAAAGTATAATAAATAAAACAGAAATTCAAGCAGCATGAGAAATAGAAATAACGAATGCAATAACATGAACGAAAATATAAATATAAAGTAATAACACGGTAGAAATTAGTACACAAAAATACATAAAATCTCATGCACAGAGATTCCAAATGAAAAGCAAGAATGATTTGAAGACAGAATAAGAACAGTTGAAATAGTTAATATGATGATTAAAATGATGTGACACAGGATTAGAAATATTAAAAAAAAATACATTTAATCCAATTGAATAAACATAATGACCAAAGTCATCTTGATAGAGATTTGAAAATAAAATGTTTCAAATCAGCTGAGGAGACCATAACCTTCATCACCATAGATGGTTTCAAAAAGTCTATCCCACCTCTGAGGACCTTTCCTTGTCTGTTTTTAACCAACTCTTTGAGACAGCGAAATTAAGATTTAATGGCAATCTTCTCAACTGTAGCAGCAGATTCCAGCTGAGCTGAGCATGGGTTGTTAGCAAAAATACACCAGGAACATTCTGATGTGAAAATGACAGAGGCAGTGGGCAGGACAGACTGGTAGCACCAGGGCTCAAAGCCAGGACCTTCTCATTCCCCTCCACCCCTCCAGGGTCCCTCCCCTCACCACTGTCTGTGACATCTCTGCTGGAGGCAACCCATTGAGCACTCAACAGGGAAGTCTACGGTCCAGCAACTATAAAGGAACGAACTGGACACAAATGCAACACTTCATCTGAAGGTTATGCATAGAAAACTTGTCGAAATGTTGTGATAATGTGACACCACACTCAGCTGATAATTTGAGATTATTTCATCAGTGAAATTCACTGAGAAAGCTTATATTCCCATTTAATATTTGTTACTGAAAAGTTGGCGTCATCAGGCTCAGTAAGTGCAACCTTGGAATAACTGAGGTCAGCCTTTCCAAGTAACTCCAGTCATGTGCAAGCGAGGTACTATCCAAAATTTTTGGGACTGGTGCTGCCATCTGTTGAAAACCTTACCTTTGGACTAATGGTCACCATCACCCACTAAGTAGCTCCCATCCACACGTACACACTGGTCCCAGCACTTCTGCCACTGGTCAAACATTTTCTGGAAGTCCTGTTCTTTGAGGGTGTTTATCACCGCCAGCGATGCTTCTTGAATCCTGTCTAGACTGTCGAACTGATGGCCTTTCAACTTGAGTTTCAGTTTTGGGAATAGCGCAAAGTCACAAGGTGCCAAATCTGGCTAGTATGGTGGGTGGGGTACAACCGCCATGTTGTTTTTTTCCAAAAAGGTCCTGGTGAGCAAGGATGTGCGACAGGGCGTGTTTTGTGATGCAGCAGCCAGTTCCCTTGATGCCAAAGTTCGGGCCGTCGTCACCACACGTTTTCATGGAGCCGTCGCAAAACATCACAGTAGTTTGGTTGGTTGGGACGAATTCTTTGTGCTCAATTCCCTTGGTATCAGAGAAAACAATGATCATGCTCTTCACTTTGCTCTTCACCTGTCTCGCTTTTTTGGGTCATTGAGAGCCCGGGCTCTTCCACTCACACACACACGGATGGCTCATGCTCTGTCCCCAAATACTTGTTGAATCATTGCAAGGGTCTCTGTAGCACTTTTCCCGAGATCTGCGAAGAATTTGATACACATGTGCTGTTCTGTTCGCGGATCCATCGTAAAATTGCCACACACTAAACACAGAGTAGTACGGAAATCACTGTGGACATGCAACACATCCTCCCAGCTGAATGCCACTCTGCATACTGACTCATCAGATATGCAGCTCTCGCCACCTTGCAGTGCAAAGATCTACTACTTCTACTTTCCAGATGGCAGCACCAGTCCCGAAAATTTTGGATTCCACCTCTTATATACTTCACTAAACCAAACAATGTAATGTCCATCGTAAAATTTTTAGACTGAAGATAACCTACACTTATGCAGAAAATAAACATTTCCATAAAAGAGTGTTTCTCTTAATTTACCGATTTTAAGTTGTTTATATAATCTGTAATTTATCGCTGGAACATTACTAGGCATCCCATTGTCATTAAAGAGTGGGAAACTCATATGCGGTTCAGAAACTACAAGAGGCACATGCATAAAATATGAGGCTCTGCAGATGGAAACAGTTAACACTGTTAATTTCATTATATTGTGACTTGGTGATAAATTCAGTTGAGGCAAGCATACCACAAAACTGTTAAAATCACTAAACAAATCTTTATATGCAATTTGAATGTTGTGAGACATGGGTGATAAAAGATAATAAATCTGACCTCCTTCAGTTTCTCTCATTTCGTAATGTCCTATAGTGTAATATTTTGAGGTGAGTAGCATGTTAAGTCAGGCTAATTTTTAGGAGTCCAGAATGGTGTAATATGAATTAGTGTGCTATGGAATCGTGTTGAAGCCTGTTCTGGGAACTGTTTTAAACTACTAGCACTCCTTATAAGGGAAGTACTCCAACTCACATGGCTAAAACTGAATAAAAATTATTTTAAAATGCAAAAAGTCTGTTCTACCGCTCATCAAGGTCATTCATCTGTAAGCCTTTATATTTCCGTACAATCAATGTTTGACGGTTAGCAAATAAGACTACAGAAGTGCAAATAGCTCAAGACACAGTACCGTGTTACAAGCAGTTATGACCAGCAGTTTCACAAGATTCTTAATTCCTGTCATTGGCAGCTGTGTGAACCACAGCAGCGTATATTATTTATTATAATTTTCATCCAAAAACACAGATGATGTGACTTACTGAACGAAAGTGCTGGCAGGTCGACAGACACACAAACAAACACAAACATACACACGAAATTCAAGCCCTCGCAACAAACTGTTGCCTCATCAGGAAAGAGGGAAGGAGAGGGAAAGATGAAAGGATGCGGGTCTTTCCCTCTCCTTCCCTCTTTCCTGATGAGGCAACAGTTTGTTGCGACGGCTTGAATTTCGTGTTTGTGTTTGTTTGTGTGTCTGTCGACCTGTCAGCACTTCCGTTCGGTAAGTCACATCGTCTGTGTTTTTGGATGTATTTTTCCCATGTGGAATGTTTCCCTCTATTATATTCTTATTATAATTTTCGACGGTCTTGATCGCAATATAATGTAATATCAACTAGATGCTAACTGGTTTCAGTTGATTAATAACCATCCTTTGATCATGCTCACACAGTCATTGGTAGCCGTATACAGTTCTAATTGGCAAAGTATGATGATTACAGACAAGCACATGCAGTGATTAGTCTCCTACTGGTTTTATATGATAACAGTAATTCTCTGGCGTGCCTTGGGATACTGGCAAGTGCTGTGGCTGCTCGCTGCGTACATTGTAGCGCCTACTGCATCGACATCCCACTTCATGTCCAACCAACGGGATGCCTGTATCACAGGGCATATATTCACCAGGAAAAACTATGTCATCTATGTTGTCAACACAAATATTTACTGGCAGCCACAACACAACACAGCTCCCTGTCTCCACCAAAGGCCGCCACTACCCGTTCGCAGAGCCTGCAGAACAGCTTCACCCGATGTCGCAGCTAGCCCAGGAACTACTTTGATATGCCAAGCACGTGATTGCAAATAGTTCCGGCAGATACATCTACTAAATGGGCTTTATAGAGCGGCGCACTGCCGGCAAAGGGCAGTTTGATGCACCGCTTGGAAGTATACAGAGCGGCCACCCCATCAGCCATGGCCAGATGTCTCTTCTAGCTTGCCAATCTCTTGCAGATGGATTTGGTATAGTTGACCAACATTTTGACATTGTAGAACTGTTTTATTGTGATCTCTCCCTGTGAAGAGTCAGGTCTTTTCTATTATTATATGTTATTTCATATTTGTGATGACCCACAATTGGGATCGAGTTTGTTGTTTTTTTGAAGATTGCATTATTGTTTCATTTTGGTGAGTCCAATAAATTGTTTTTGGACTTGGGTTTTCGACATTTCTGTTCTGCTAGCGCAGGTATTTCAGCAAGTTGCACTTGTTAGTAATGATGCTGTGGTGGTTAATACTGTATATAGTTACCAGTTACAGTGTAAGCATGATCTGAGGATGGCTGCTAATCAACCAAAACCAGTTATTGTCTAGTTGATATTATATTGTATTGTGATTGAAGCTATTAAAACCTACGGCAGATTCACAAGAGTCATAAATGATGTTTTATTTGACAAAAACCTAACCATTTGCTGGTGACAGTATATGTTATCACGTAGCACTACCATATTTGCAGGTCATATTTCTCAAAATAGAAGTTGTGTTGCTCTTGTATGTTCCCTTATTTGTCAACAGAGTGTAAAAGTGGAGTTTCAGTGAAATGATTTAAACACAGTGGAATGGAGCAGTTCGTGGCAAAGATCTGAATAATGTGGTTGCTGTGACTCTTGGTGTTGGACTACTTCAATGTGAATATACCCGAAATGATGTAGCATGTCCACGTGTTGCCCTTTCTAAGTGCACATTCTGTTCAGTTCTGCTGTTTGCAAAATAATATCTCATTTATGACTTCAACATTTTGAACATGGCTGCACTTCAGCTGTGGTTAGAGATTAATAAATGAATCCAAAGCAGCCAACCAGTTGAATTGGTGCACAGTTCATAACATGGCTTTACATTTTATTTGATTGGTTTTATTTATGGATTTTTAACTATTCTTACTTGACAGGCCATGATTATAGGGTCCAGCATATTTTATAAGTTATATAATGATGTGTACCGATAGCATATTTTCAGTGGACAGATGTCAGAGTGCTTCATTATTTAGCATTTTTCCAATGTGAAATTTTAGTTACATGTATTTCTCAAGAAGTTAGGTTTACATCTTTTGAAACCATGGTCAAGTTGAATAAAATCACATTTTGTTGCAACTGGTTGGCTGCTTTGGATTCACTTAACTCATTAATAACTGTTATGAATCTTTCTACCACTCATCGAGGTCATTTATCTGTAAGATTGAATTTGTGTACAGTTGTTAATTAATGTAAATACAACAGAAGCACAAGCCCCTGAGGAAACCATACTGTGTAACACACAGATTCATAACAGTCATAAATGAATCCAAAGCAGCCAACCAGCTGAAACTAAACATGGTTTTGTTCAACCCTTGTCCATGGTTTCAATAAATGTAAACCTATCTTTTTCACAAATGCGTGTAACTAAAATTTCACATTGGAAAAACACTAAATAGTGAAAGTATATGATGACAGAAGAAAAACATTCTAGTGACATGGGTCCATAAATGATATCTTTTGTGAGATAATCGCAAATATGTGGTTACAAGCCATCACTGACTTCAGTGTGAAATATTGTCCTCGTTTATAAAAATGTAATTGAAATATAACCTTTTTGATTAGCTCCCCCTCTAATTGGGCTCAAATTTTGCTCATGGTTGAGGAATGCCATAAATGCGTAATGGGCCACCAGCTCATTTTCCTACTAATGTAAGATATGTTACGTGCCAATAAAGTCTGAGATAAGTAGGTCAAGTACGGCCTGTACCTTGGCTTTTGAGATCGCCTGACCTCAGTCCTATGGATTTTTCCGTCTAGGGTTATATCAGAAGTGAAATTTACTGCACTCCCACTGATACAGTAGAAGGACTGCAATAGCGAATCTTATCAAGATTGGCGAGATGATCTGCTGGTAGTTGAAAGAATTTGTAACTCACTGCAGAAATGGGTGCAGTATTGCATTTAAAAGCCATCACAACATATGGAACACCTTTAACAGGTTTTGAGAGTGAAGTAAATTTAAAGATGCTAAATTACTATTGTATTTATTGTAAATTATAAATTGCAGCAATCAGTCGCCCTTTTTAAATTTTATTATTCAGATCTAAATTTCGGCTAGATGCAAGCCATTCTCGATGCTAAGAATACAAGAAGTACATAGATTATGTAATAAAAAGTTACAAGTAATGGCTTAACGCATATGGTTTGTATATTACATACAACTATTATTTTCACTCAAAGCATTTAAGTCCCTGTTGATCAGCCTTCACCCACAGTTCATTGAATACTACTGTTTGCAGAAGGCAGGCTGTATGGAGAACACATCCGTTGCTTACTTGGCGCCATCTACATGCGAACTACATATATAAAATTCAGGGGAAGTAAAACACTTCAAATTTGCATGAGAATTACATAAAATGAAATATCTGTAAAATTCTTTACATTGTAGTCCCGACTTATTTCGTAGTTGCCGGCAAGTAATAAAATTTCCATGTTCACTCCTTGTGAGTCTGTTATTATTATTAAAACATCTAAATTATGTCAGATGGGTAAGACTTTAAATTTTTTAAAAAAATTATACGATACAAGAAGTGACTTGCTGTATACACCTATTAGTTGAAATGGCTTAAATATTTTTATCTTTATATTTTATCTCCCTTTATTAAAACATAATAAGTTTATTGTTCATCATATTTACTAAATAGTTCATAGATGGTACGAAATGTCAGTCAGATGCATGGTTGGTGCAATTTGGCTATTCTACTATAGATATAGAGGGTACTAACCTCATTATCCCTTATAACCGATTTTCCTTGTAAATGCAGAACAACCAATATAATGAATTGCTGTTAATTATACTGTATATGCATCTGAACTAACGTATCATGGAAGAAGTTCTGTTGGTTCAGAATTATAATCATCGTAACAACCTGATCATTAATTAGGTTGCTGTTGGTATTTTTGTGATGGCAGAAGATGTCGAGCTCTTCTAGGAGGTTGAGGGATGTTGAAGTCAGCACCTTATGTTTTGTTGTAAGTAAATGTGCAGCCATACTTGATTTCTCCATGTTATCTTTTCTTCACAATGTGACATGTTCCCCAAACCTGATTTCCAGCCTCCGTCCTGTTTGGCCAACATAACAGGCCCTACAGTCTGGGCAATCAATTTTATAAACTCCAGAAGCATGAAATATGTTTTTTATGTCTACAGATTGTTGCAAAATACATCCTAAGTTGTTTTTAGTACCAAAAGACACTATCATATTGTACTTTCTAAGGATAGTTGCAATCCTAGTGCTCATTTTTCCGTGGTAAGGTAAGCTGACAAACTTAGTATGTTCTGTAGAAGCCGTATTATTATTGTAAAGCAACATCCTATTTTGTATTTATTAGCTATGTTCTTATATATAGCATCTACAAAGTCACATGGATGGTTATTTACTTTTGCAATTTTACCTTATTGTTGGCATTTCCTTATCATGCTTGTCTTTCGACATCAGAATTTTAAACAATCGATTGACAGCAAAATTGAAAAATATCTTTTTTTTTCTGAGACCGAAATAAATAAATCTGTTACTTTTCTAGATCTATCAACTCGAAATGAAAATGGCAGGCACACATTTGGTACATTTCGTAAAGAGACTTGTACCAATGGCATTGTGGATTTTGCTTCAGACCACCCTGTTCAACATAAAAAGACGTTTTTCAATTTTGCTATCAATCGGTTGTTTAAAATTCCGCTGTCAAAGGACGAACAAGATGAGGAAATGGCAACAATAATTCACATTGCAAAAGTAAAGAACTATCCATTTGACTTTGTAGGTACTCTATATAAGAACATAGCTTGCTTAGTTCCTGTCATTCCCCCTGGAACATAAGAGCCACGACAAAATTCCTCCACCTGGTACGTCACTTCACTTCAGGCTTTCCCATCCTCTGCAGCTTCTCTCTCGATCGTCCTTTTCCATGTCTATTTGGGACGCCCACATTTTCTAACTCCTTGAGGGTTCCAAACCAATGCCATCCTTCCAACAGCTCCTTCTGGTTTCCTCAATCTATGCACAATTCAGTTCCATTTTCTTTCTTTGATTTGTAAATTGATTGGTTGCTGATTTGTCTCCCTCCAAAGATCTTCATTTGTCATTATATCTGGCCATCTCACATTTAAAATACGCCAGAGACAGTGGTTGATAAAAACTTGGAGCTGGTTTTGTATGTGGTTATTCACCTTCCAAGTTTCGCAACCATACAAAAGACTAGCCTTCACATTGCTATTGAAAAGCCGGAGTTTGGTCTTCTTTGAGATGTGCCTATTTCTCCAGACAGGGTGCAGTTGTACAAATGCACCATTTGCTTTGTGGATGCGGCTAGGGACGTCTTCCTCAGCATCTCCTGTAGTCGTGACTATACTTCTGAGATAGAGGAAAGATTGGGCCTGTTCTATGTCCTCTCCATTAATGGGTTGCCTATTTGTGATGGTCGAATTTATCCGCGTTTCTTTGGTTTTGCGAACATTTATATCTTGAGGCCTACAACTTCCGCCTCTCTCTGTAACCTGGCCAGTTTCTCTTCGATGTCTCGATATTGTTGTGCCATTAAGCAAATGTTGTATGCGAAATCTAGATCTTCGAGCCTATCCTGCATGCCTCATTGTACACCTCTCTTCATCACATGGTCCAACACCAAAAGAAATAGTGTTGGCGAAAGAATACACCCTTGTCGTACTCCTGAATTAACTTGGAAAGGCTCTGTTAGTTCTCCATTATGTAGTACTTGGCATTCATAGTCTTCATACATTTCCTTGATGATGACGATGATGATGATCATGATGATGATGATGATATTTGTTACAATGCCATATTTTGCAAGAGTATCCCATGGCTCTTTGACTTTTCAAAGTCAATGAAGGTAAGGTAGAGGGTGTGTTGCCACTCCCCACTTTGTTCCAGAATAATTCTGAGAGTATTGATAAGGTCCACACAGCTTCGATGTTTTCTAAAACCTGCCTGCTCTCTCCTCAGTTGTGCTTCCACAGAATCCTTAATGCAGTTTAAAATGATCCTTACTCGGTACTGACAATAGGGTAATGCCCTGCCAGTTGTTGCAGTTGGTAACATCTCCTTTTTTGAGTATTTTCACGATAATACTTCGTTTCCAGTCTGTTGGCAGTTTCTCCTCTCTCCATATCTTCTCTAAGAGGATGTACAATAACTCGACAGTGGTGTCCAAGTCTGTTTTCAGCATCTCAGATGTTATATTATCTGGTCCTGGTGCCTTCCCATTCTTGATATGCTTCAGTGCTGTCCGAATTTCTGCTTTTGTGGGTGCATTTACACCAATGCTGGGATTAGGATCATTGTATTCCGTTTGTTCTTGTTCTTCTACCTCCACTGTGAGGTCTCTATTTAGAACTTCTTTAAAGTGTTCCTTCCACCTACGTGATTGTTCTTCATGTGTAGTTAGTATCTCTCCTTACTGGTCGGTTCTTCTGGAAGCTTTTCTTGGAGAGCAATTTAGTGATATCATATAGTTCTTTCACATCCCCTCTCCGTGCTGCCTGTTCTGCTCTATCAGCCTGTTCATCTATCCATCTTCTGTGGTCTCTTCTCACATTCCTTTTCACTTCCTTATCTGCTGCTCTATAATCAGCTTGTGCCTGTGCTTTTTGTTGCCTGGTCCTGCTCTGATTTACTCTTCCCTTGGCCTCCTTTCTATGGGTGATTTTCCTCCAGGTATGTCTGGACATTCAATCTCTCCACATGCAATTTTTAAAGCCAAGTTGTCTCTCACTCACTTGCACAAAAGTATTCTTAACTTCTATCCACATTTCCTCCATGTCCTTATCCTCAGCCTTCTCCAGTTCCAGCACCTGGAATCTATTCCAGAGCTCCAGCTGGAACCCCTCAGCTGTCTGTGGATCTTTCAGTTTACCTACATCAAATCTTCTATACCTTGGCTCGAATTTCTTTCTGGAAGCCACAGTCTTAATTCAAAAACAGGCAGTAATAAGAAGGTGGCCGCTACTTGTGTCTGCTCCTCTTCTATTCGCACATCTTCCAGGCTCCTCTTGAATTTCCTGGATACTGTGATGTGGTCAATTTGATTTTCTGTAATATAATCTGGGGATACCCATGTTATCTTATGACATCTCCGATGAGGAAACAAGGTCCTTCTTATTACAAGGTCATGGCTTGCGCAAGTCACTAAATCTTTCCCCCATTGTCATTCATTTCACACAAGCCATGTACCCCCATTATCTGTTCCAAACCCTCACTGTTATCTCCCACCTTGGCATTTATGTCTCCCATAACAATGAGGATATCTTTTTTGTCGAAGTCCGTTATCAGCTTTTTCCTTACAGTCTCTCGTAGCAGGTAATAGAACTCCTCCTCCTTCTCAATCTCTGATGTCTCTGTGGGGGCATAGCATTGGATAAGTGTCACGTTTCGGACCTTCGTCGTAAATCTGGCAGTCATGATCCTACTGGACACAGGTCTCTATTCTAGAAGGCTCTCCTTTGCTGCCTTGGTCAACAATAGCCCAACTCCATCCCGGTGTTCCTCTTCCTCTTCACATTCTGAATATAAAAGCATAATTCCATCTGATGTCTGCATTTCACCAAACTCTGGCCACCTTACTTCACTCAATCCCAGGATATCAAGCTTATAGGTATTCATTTCTCTTGTCACTTGTTTCAGCTTGCTATAAGAACATAGCTAATAAATACAAAAATAGGATGACGCTTTACAATAAAAATACAGCTTCTAAAGAACATACTAAGTTTGTCAGCTTACCTTATCACGGAAAAATGAGCACCAGGATTGCAACTATCCTTAGAAGTACAATATGATAGTGTCTTTTGGTACTAAAAATAACTTAGGATGTATTTTGCAACACTCTGTAGATGTAAAAAACATATTTCATGCTTCTGGAGTTATAAAATTGATTGCCGAGATTGTAGGGCCTGTTACATTGGCCAAACAGGAAGGAGGCTGGAAATCAGGTTTGGGGAACATGTCGCATTGGGAAGAAAAGATGCCATGGAGAAATCGAGTATGGCTGCACATTTACTTACAGCAAAACATAAGGTGCTGACTTCGACATCCAATGTGAGGTCGCTCCATAAGTGCGAGAAGGGCAGGTTCCTCAACCTCCTAGAAGAGCTTGACATCTTCTGCCATCACAAAAATACCTACTGCAACCTGATTAATGACCAGGTTGTTACGAAAAATGCGCAGTTCTGGGAATTATTCGAAGATTTGTTGCTGGGAAACAGTATAATGAGGTTAGTACCCTCTATATCTATAGCGGAATGGTCAAATTGCACCAACCATGCATCTGACTGACATTTAGCGCCATCTATGAACGATTTAGTAAATATGATGAACAGTATACTTATTATGTGTTAATAAAGGGAGATAAAATATAAAGATAAAAATATTTAAGCCATTTCAACTAATAGGTGTATACAGCTTGTCTCTTCTTGTGTCGTATAAATTTTTTAAAAAATTTAAAAAGTTTTACCCATCTGACATAATTTAGATGTTTTAATAATAATAACAGACTCACAAGGAGTGAACATGGAAATTTTATTACTTGCTGGCAACTGCAAGAATTTTACAGATATTTCATTTTATGTAATTCTCATGCAAATTTGAAGTGGTTTACTTCCCTTGAATTTTATATAAGTAGTTCATGTAGATGGTGCCATGTAACTAACGGATGTGTTCTCCATACAGCCTGCCTTCCGCAAACAGTAGTTATTCAATGAACTGTGGGTGAAGCCTGATCAACAGGGACTTCAATGCTTTGAGCGAAAATAATAATGGTATGTAATATACAAACCATATGTGTTAAGCCATTACTTGTAACTTTTTATTACATCATCTGACTATGTACTTCTTGTATTCTTAGCATTGAGAATGGCTAGCTTCTAGCCAAAATCTAGCCCTGCATAATAAAATTTAAAAAGGACAACTGATTGCTGCAATCTACAATTTACAAGTCAATATAACAGTCACTGAGTGCAACTGCTTTCCAAATCTTCGGGTGAAATTTGAGATATCTTAGTTGGCGTCTATATCCAGAAACGTGCATTTCACATTTATTTTATTAAGTAGGCAACATTTCACTGTGCAATCAGTTGTGGCTTGTAACCACACATTAGCAACTATCTTGCAGACAGCTCATAAGCAGACCCATATTTACTGGAACATTTTTGTCTTTTATACTTTCACCTGCTATTATGATACACCCTGTCAATCTCTTTGAGAGCAATATCCCATGTCACAAAATAAATACTAGGAGAAAGAATAATCTATATAAAGGCTTAAAAATCACTTTATTTTGAAAAAGCATTTGTTATTCAGGAACATGCATTTTCAGTAACTTGCTGGTAACTGTAAAATTTTTAGCTACTAATGAAGTAAAGATTATGTAGAACATAAACGTTTTCTTAGTTGCCATCTCGTCCTACTTCATTAATGAATTTCTTAGCAGTGCCAGTTTACTTATATACTGTCAAAATAAGTTGTGTTCTGTGTAATATAATAAGATAAGTATTGTTTTGATTTGTAAACGAGAACATTTTTTGCCATGGTCTTCAGGACCGTTTCACTTAGGATCATTGGAATAAATAGCATATTAGTTATTTTTTGGGTGTGTAATTTTTTTTTGTCAAGTTTCAAATCCTTGAGGATCTCATTACCATGGGTCTGCAAAATGAGCAGTGTATCTAATCTTATTGAACCTAATGAAATACAGCCTCTTCAAATGCACTATAAACTCATTGTCATCTTGAAAGCTCCAGTGAAAAAATGAATATTTGGTAGGCTTTCAGCTACTTTTTTCTGTATTCTTTATGAACTATACATTATTTTAAAGTTTTGTTTGTATGTTTGGATTTTTGATTAGTATTAAATATGATTTCAGGGAAGTTCTTAGAGCTTTCAATGTGCCAATGGATTACATTACCCTTGTTTTCCTTATGTGGAACTTTGGTGTTGTTGGGATGATATGCATCCACTGGCGAGGTCCTCTGCGTCTTCAGCAAGCATATCTCATATTTGTTGCTGCTCTTATGGCACTGGTGTTCATCAAATACCTACCGGAGTGGACAACTTGGGTTGTATTGGCAGTAATTTCAATCTGGGGTAGGTATAGATTTCATGTAATTCTTAGCATTTCTTACTTATATTTTCATAGCATTGTTCCAAAGCATTGTAAGTATTTACACCTACATCTACAACAACTGTGAAGTGCATAGCAGAGGGTACACCACACTGTACCATTTATTAGGGTTTCTTCATGTTCTATTTAGATATGGAGTGCAGTAAGAATGATTGTTTGAATGTCTCTGTGCGTGCAGTAATTAGTGTGATCTTATCGTCACAATCCCTATGTGAGCGATACAGAGAGTATTGTAGTACATTCCTAGAGTCATTTAAAGATGGTTCTTGAAAGTCTGCCAGTAGACTTTCTTGGGATAGTTTACATCTATCTTCAAGAGTCTGCCAGTTCAGTTCCTTCGATATCTCTGTGACACTCTCCCATGGATTAAACAAACCTTCCATTTATGCTGTCCGTCTCTGCATATGTTCAATATCTCCCATTAATCATATCTGGTTTGGGTCCCACACACTTGAGCAATATTCTGGAACCAGTCACTCAAGTGATTTGTAAGCAATCTACTTTGTAGATTGATTGCACATCTGTAGTATTCTACCAATAAACCGACGTCTACCACCTGCTTTATCCATGAATGGACATAAGTGGTCATTCCATTTCTTATGGCAACAGCAGAAACTTCGGTTGTAAGATGTTTTATTTAAAAAAAATTAAAAATAACCTTGTTTAAAGCATACAAGGACATTTACAAGTGATACCTGCTACACCATTCTCCCAGTCAAACATATACTTGATATCAGCTGAAAAATGCTTCCTACAAGACCAAAGCTAGTTAACTTTTAGTGATTAAGAATAAGGTTAGTTTACCACAACTTGTCTATATTTGTATCGACAGTTGCGAATAATATTTTTATCTTATTTTTCTATTTATCTGTTACGTTATTCTCATATTTTGGTTAAAGTCATCGCATAAGATCCAAACTCAGGATTTGTTAATCAAAGTTCAGTGTCGGTCACTTATGAAACAAATATCAAAGTGGAACATTCATAATTATCTGCCTGTCTCTTTCTCCTTATATATGAACTGTGAAACATTTCTAATAACACTGGAGAGTTTAAACTTATAACTGTAATTATCTGTGAACAAGAATAACACTCTTAGGAGCTACTAGTTGGATCAGTGAAAAGGATAATATCTGAAGAAAGCCTAGTGCTGTATAAGAGATCTGTTCAAAGAATTCCGGAACTTTGTCTACAGAATTGTTTTGTACTTATGTTTTACTCATTGTGCATTCTCTCCTTCAAAATACTCTCCTCCACAATTTATACACTGCCCCCAACACCATCTCCACTTCCAGAAGCAGTCTTGGTATGCATCTTATTGGATCATGTGAGGCGTTGTCTGCAAGTTTTCTTTTACTCGGCTATTGTTGCAAATCTTCGTCCTTTCAACAGGATTTTCATCTTTCGGTGGAGGATGAGGCACACGGTGATATTGTTTCTTGTGCAATAGTAACACACCAACAGGAATGAATGTGCAGGTGCGTTATTGTGGTGCAACAGCCATGAATTGTCTCACCACATTTCAGGCTGTTTCCTTCTCATATTTTCTTGTAGGCATCGCAACACATCCCAATAGTACCATCAATTAACAGTTTGTCCAGTGGCATGATGGACTAATCCTTCAGAGTCAAAGAAAACTATCATTATGGCTTTGACATTTGACCTGATTTGACGAGCTGCTTTAAATCTCGGAGAACCTTTCCCAACCCTTTGTGAAGATTGAACCTTGGTCTCAACATCATAACCATAGACCCACGTCTCATCACCAGTTATGATTCTCTTAAGGAACATCTCTCATGTGCACTATCCAAAAGCTCTTCACAGACTGCAAGGTGAAGGACTTTCTGGTCTTCTCTCATGAGCCATGGGATGAACTTGGCAGCAACATGTTGCATTCCAGGATGCCATCAAGATTTCATGACATAATGCAACTGAAATATTACATTCTTCTTCAATCTCTCGGACAGTCAGTCTTTGATTGGCATGCACAGTTTTGTTGACATTCCTGACATGAGTGTCGTCAGTAGACGCCAAAAGGCATCTTGAACGAGGGTCATCTTCAACTTTTGTCCAGCCATTTTTAAACAATGTGAACCATTCGTAAGACCGTATACAGCTTAAGCACTCATCACCATACACTTCCTGCATAATTTGGTGTGTGTCTAAAGGTTTCCTTGAGTTTCACACAAATTTTAATGCAGACGCATTGCTCCTCCAACTCTGCCATCTCGAAATTTGCAAATTGTGTGACACAATGCTCTACTCAGTGCAGCACTGAACAATAATTAACAGACATACAACAATGAAACTTCCAGCAGTTACACATTATATACAGGCATGTACAGGGATGCCAACCACATCTCGCTCCAACACACCATTGATGCAAAATTATGAATGTTTCAGAATTTTTTGAACAGACCTCATATGTCCTACATTGTTTATAGCTTTTTGCTGCAGTCTGTCCATGTTACTTTGTTAGACAGTGAAGAGGGTGGTTATAAAGCAGTTAGAAATTGGTGTTACATAGTTGCCAATGTCATTTTTTTGCTATCATGTTAGGGTTAACTAGAAAAATCTAGTGTCTCTGTACGTAAGAAAACACTATGAGAAAGACAACTTAGTTAATAGGTAAGTGTGTTGGCGCTCAGACTTCGGTCTATGTCGTAGGAAAGTTCTTGTTGACTGTAAATACTTTGGGGTTAAAGGAGACCACTCACCGACCGGCAGAAGTGTTTTGTTGTTGATAGGAACAAACAAAAGACAGAAAACCAGCTAGCTTTTGGATCTGATGAGCTAGAGTAAAAACACACACACACACACACACACACACACACACACACACACACACACACACACACACACACACACAAGGATGTGAAGTGGGAGGGGATGACAGGACGATGGAAGGGGAAACTGTTTGGTGGAGCAGGTAATCCGCTGTCTCCACACCCTCCACCCAACAGTTTCCCCTTCCTGTGTCCTGTGTGTCCTATCACCCCTCACGTCGCCTTCAGCATGTGCTGCTTCCCACGGGACACTACAGTCTTGTCAGCCTATATACCTGCCACCCCTCCCGCCCGCATTCCTAGCCAGCAAGCCAGCTGCCTCTCCCTGAGTTGCTATGTACCCAGTCCCAGTCCCTCTCCTTGACTCCTGACTCCCTCTCCCTTCCCCTCTCCCCACCCAACCTGACACTACCCCCATCACAACCAGTCCATCTGCCACAAAATAGCATTGGCACTATCTGTCACCATATTGGGGGCACAGGTGTGTGTGTGTGTGTACTCTGGCTTGTCAAAGGATAAATTCAAACAAAAGCTAGCAAGTTTGAATGGTCTCCCTTAGACCTAAATAGTTCAATCATTGTGAAAGAGTGCGGTCATCCAATTGTTTTAGAATTTTTTTGCTGACTTTAATGTGAATCATGATCAGTGGTGTTATGTTTTATTGGATGTATTTTTTCAATGCTATCCTGGACTATTTTGTAATTTTTCAGCCACTGTCCACTTCCCATTTCAACACACAGCTCAGCACTTAGCAAAAGGAAACATACAGTTGGTAAAATTTTCATTGAGCTCTTGGCTTTCAATTACTGAATCAGAGAAAGATCTTGGTGCTCTATCAGTACTGTGTGCATAACACAGTAATAACCATTTTTGACAGTCATGTTTGACTTTTTTTTGTGTCTGGACTTTTCATACTAGAACAAGTGATGAAGCAGTTTATGATATCCATTTCTTGGATAAGAGAAGTCAGTATCCACAGTGTGGGTAAATGTTAGGCATGAAGTGTGTAGCATAAATATTGTGGCAGCATTGAGTGAGGGAGGTGGAGCTTATGGGCATGTAGCCCTTGTACTGCTCCTACTTTTGCAAAGCGACGCATTTATTTGGGAATACAACTTTTATCTTTGAAAACATACAAGTTCATATTACAGAATGATATTGACTTATTTTATTGATGTGTTAAATTTTGTATACTGTTCTGAATTATTCTTCTTGATGTTATTTCTTAACAGATCTGGTAGCAGTTTTGAGCCCAAAAGGACCACTTCGCATACTGGTTGAAACAGCACAAGAGAGAAATGAGCAAATTTTTCCTGCACTGATTTACTCTTGTAAGTATATTTTACCATGTGAAATACATGTGGTGTATGTGTACATTATGGTGATAGCTGTATGCTCACATGTCATTATGAAATTAGATTGTCTAGGTGACTTATCCTGAACAGAAATTTATCCAAAGTTGATGAAGGTTTGTAAGGAGTCTGCTTCTTCCTTTTCAACAGTTAAAGAATTGATGACCAAATTGATACATGACCATACTTCTTTTGAAAATAATCTGCGTGAAAGATGTCCTAAACCTCCAACAACCAAGCGAAAATACCAAAAATTGATGACTGAAAATGAGCAATCAAAGGTGTCTGAAGTAATTGATTTCATAAGCATATCATAAAAAAGGATGTGGTACACAGTGTGTTCAGGAATTCCCGTTAAGACTTCTAGGACTTGTAGAGTAAAGTGAGCAGATAATATTTTGATTTGGAATCCCTGTCTGGTAATATACAGTTTCCATGCTACAACTATTTGAAAACACGTTGGTAACGTGACCACTTTTACAAGTAATTAAGTGTGACCCAGTATGTCATTTGTTTTACAATTCCACTCATTAATATTAAAGGAATTGGTAGTGTACTGAGTTCTCTTCAACATGATGCAGTATGACTTCTTCCAGTTAGGGTGTGTGGCATCTGCTTGGAGGACCAGAGTCATGCCTGCTGATAGTGAAGGTATCCTATCTCTAAGCCATTTCTTAATTGTGGCATAAAGGGTATGCAATGGAGTCAGACAGCGTGGAGAACAACCGTGAGCTTCGCCATTCAGAAGGATCATATCAGTGTATTCTGCAAATGTGTACTCAGCGATGTTGCTCTAACACTCACAGACCTGTAAATGAGGCTCAAACCTGGTCAGAGAGGTAGGATAGACGTCAGATGACATCAGCCAATCCACTGTAACCCCCCACCCGCCACCCCACCATGACTACCCTGTTGCATTCCTAACTAGCAAACCTGTTTTCAAATGTCTGTAGCATGGAAACAAAGTTTCCAGACATGGGTTCCTATTCAAAACATTATCTACCCACTCCCCTCTACATGCCCTAGAAGTTTGTAACAGGAATTTCCAAACACCCTATATTTTATGTGAAGAAAAGCTTTGTATGGTTATTATGCTGCATTTGTTGAAAGCGTACAGAATTCAAATGTTTGACCTCTTTAAATATAATAGAACAATTTTTAATGCTGATTTTATGCTGTGGATAAGATGTAGGTCTACATTAGAAATCAAGGAACAGTCAAGGCAGTGGGTGGAAGTCAGTGGACCTGCACTAAAAATGTGAAGTTGATTCCAACCACTTGAAGGCTTGAGGGCAGTGTTTTCTGGGTGGCAAAAATGAATTATTCTGATGGCTTACCTCACAAGAAGTAAAACAGTAACTGGTGAATATTCGGCAAGTCTTCAAGACCCACTGGATGAAAAATTTCATTTGAAGAGGCCTGGATAGTAAAAGAAAAAATAATACCTTTTTCAGGACAATGGACCAGTGACAAAGTGGTTAGCACATTAGACTCACATGCAAGAGGACTGGTTTTCAGATTTCCTTGTCATCGTCAATTTTTTTAGGTTTCCTTGGTTTTTCCTAAATTCATTAAAATGAGTGCCAGAATGGTTCCTTTGAAAAGTACATGGCCCAAATCATATGTTATCCTTGCTCTAACCAAACTTCCACTTTGTTTCCAATAGCATTGTTAGTGGGACATTAAACCTAAATTTTCCTGTTTTTGTCTTTGACTGAAAAAGTGCTTTGGTGTTGTGATTTGAGTATTAACTGTTAGAATATCCATCATACTCCCCAGACTTTGCATCCTCTGGCATTCACCTGTGCCCACATACAAAGAAATTTTTGGCTTGAAAATGTTTGAATATGATGACCATGTGAAGTATATGTGGATGTTTTGCAGACCTTTTAGGATCACACTTCAGGAAAGGAATCTACCTGGAAAAATATTGGACAAAAATAGTGCCTAACATGTATGTTTTCTATTTGTTCAAGTGTGTGGAACATTGTGAAACTTTTAAAAAACATAAGTGGAAGTACATCAAGATATATTCACAAAGAGCTTTAGTAGCTATATAATCAGTTGTAATTCACAGATACAGATACAAATACAAATATGGTGTAACTTTTTTCGTAGCATTTTAGTGGTAGTTGATTATTAATGCAGTCTACGGAATTTGTTGATGTTACTGGAAGAATGCAAGGTTGGCTTCACTTCTTTATTCATCTGCCAGCCACATAGCTGCATAACAGCATGGGAAGGGCTGCTGCAATGCGGGTGGCGTGATAGTGGTGTGGTGTCAGCCAGCTAGAAACTCAGCAGCTGTTGGATTACTGAAAATTGAGACTCAGTAGCAGATATCAGAGCCTGTGACACAGTGGAAGCAACCTTGGCATAGTGGGATGGCGCCCAGCATGGCGTTGTAGCTAGTTGAGTCTGACCTGGAGATGCTCTTTCATCTCTACTGGCAGATGCTACAAGAGATACGATGTGCATCACTGAGTGGTTTATTCTTAAAATTACAAGAGTGTACATTCATAGAAAATTCAACCAATTATTGCTTCCTCCTAAATATTGTGTATCTCACAAAGTGTCCACCAAGGTAAAATTAGAAAGATTCAAGTTGGCATGAACTCTTATCAACAATTATTCTCCCTATCCATGCCATTCACAACTGGAGACATGGTGCGGGGACAGAGGGACCAAGCACACAGGCAGAATGAAGACTGCCAGCAATTAGCAGGAAAATGGCTGGCAAACTGGTGTGGAATTCATCACATGGCAGTGGTAGTATGCAGGAATAATGCACAATGAAAATTGTCAGTATCAGTGCTAACATGATACATGGAAGTTGCACAGTGCCTACAGTGAACAGCAATAGCTTTAGGCTTCGAAACAATTATCCGAAAAGCTTATCAGAAATAATGGTTGGTTGCTATTCATATCCTCTGTGGATCATACTACTCCTTCCACTTGGTCATAGCATAGTTGTCTGCCTATTGACATCCCATTTGGAACTCAGAGTATGTATAAACTATTGGAAACGTGAGAAATAGAAGACTTGCAAACTTTGACTGTTACCAAATCCCAACCCCCTTCAAACACCATCCCTTGTTGGTTGAGTAGTGCCAGACAAGGTCAACTACGTGTAATGGCAGATTATGCATGAAGGTTTTGGGGTGGTAAAGTCATGCATCTTGACATCTAGGAGTTGCAATGCAAGAGGCCCCAAGTGTTCATAGTAAGAACTGCCCAATTTCTTTCTGGCAGAAACACAGACAGAAAGTTGTTTCATATACAGGAGACGAGCTAGAGTCTGTCGTCAGTGGGACAGGCTGCATCTTACCATATAAACTAAAATGTCACTATATCACTTGAATTTGGTGTCAGATGACCATGTTTGATGATGTGTAGGTGTGCACCTTTAAACACTGCGTCTCTGAATAGTGATTCCCAGTGTCCGTTTTCATTGGATTTTGAAGATGTGAGTTACCGCCTTCCTAGGATGGAACTCAGGCTAATGCTGAATTACCTGTCAATGATCCTAAGCATAGAATAGTTGTTGTAGTGTTCACTGTTGATGGTCACGTAAAATTTCAACCTGTCTCTTGCTATTAATTGGAATTGTCCACTATATGTTTAGAAAAAATGTTAATGCATCATCCTTTTTCTTTACCAGGACAATCATGTACCTGAAAAATATGAACCGTCATCATACTTCCTCATTTGTCTGTGAATGTTTTGGGGGGCATACTCAGATTTGTAATCTAGTTTCTGGCAGATAATTCCTGATAAATCACCAATGTTAATCAAAAGAGAGTCTGTCATCTGTGACTATTACATGTGCATGTTGGTCTTTGGTGAGAACTATTCTTAGAACTCACAGAAAGTTATCCATAATAATGAGTATCATATGTGGAAAATTCAAAAAAATAGATCTATGTTGATGATCCTCCAGAATTGTAGAAAGAAGCAGCAAAAACAACATACATTCACACTTGTGGCTCTGATGGTGTCAGCCAGGGACTGAAGTCTGTTTTGGGTACCACCAAATGCTTAACACAGATTTTACAAACCTGTTGAGGTGCTTGATGTCCTCATTGTTGCAGCGGCAATAACAATATCGATCATCCATGTTATGCCACAGTGATGGCAGTGTAATATGCAAAGGGCCTTTCCAGTTATGTCTGTAGGTGTATGAAGGAGAATAACACCGTGTTGTGCCACTAGAGAATGTTGCACACGATAATATTTTCTGATGGCTGCATCAACCATCTGCCACTTTGAAGGCAACCAACCACTAGGTATGAACACTTGAACATTCCATGAGATTGGGTTGTGTTCCGCTTTTTGAGCGATACATACACGAGAAAATCTGGTGTCCTGTTAGAGTTGGCTGTGTCCAAGGCAAAATACCCATCTTCCTTAAAACAAAATATGCAACAGGTTACTAGAATAGACAGAACAATGCATCAGCATTTACATGTTTTGTAGGGGGGTGGAGGCATATTTCATAATTGTAAATTGCCAGGGTGCACACCTGTTGTTACAGATGTAGAGCTGTATGATCTAAGCTGCCTCATGTGTGATTAAAAATGTCAGGCAGTGGCATATGGTCCTTAACTAGATGGAATATCATACTGCATAGATATTACTGAAATTTCATTAACATGAACAATATGACAAAATAGTTCGCATGTGAATGGCTGGATGTCAGTGTCTAAAGGGCACAATATTTCGCCAGGTGGTCATGTTGTTGGATCTGCGGTGACTGCTTCTTATTGGTGGTAATGAGAGTGGAATTTATTGGGTGGAATTTATCAGCAATATTATTATTTTGTCTGCCAGCTGATCCATTCCTAACATTGCAGTGTCACTTAAGGTGAAACAAATGGGCTTTGTGCAGTAATATGTCAGTTTTATATCTGCCTTCAGGGAAATATGAATCTGAAAATGGCTTGTGCAGCTCAGGTCATATGGAAGAAGAGAATATATAAGCTTACTAAATCTCATAATGTGTGATCTGTGGTACCAAATGTACTTGGTCATGTAACAGAAATCTAAAAGATGCTTAATGTTCGGTGTATGACAATATGACTTACGACTCCCATATTTGCTAAAAAGTCCCAATTGTTTTCTGAATGTAGAGGGGTCATGTGAATGCAGCTTCAAACTGAATAACAATCGCTTTCATTGGTTTGATGTTACACAAGTGAAACAGTCTGCACTGTTCTCTAGGCAGATGGATTCCAAATGCCCCCATTTGTCACAAAGTGTCCAAGTAGACTGGTAGCTGTGCACTGTATAGCAATTTCGGCATAATTTAATACCATTTCTGAATATAAACACCATGTAAACATCTGTGGTGTGACTTGGACTCTGCTGAGCCATCATGCTTGAAGAACCCTGTCATTGCTTTGATTTACAAATGCCCCCATTTGTTACAAAGTGTACAAGTAGTCTGGCAGCTGTGCACTGAATAGCAATTTCGGCATAATTTAATACCATTTCTGAATATAAACACCATGTAAACATCTGTAGGGTGACTTGGACTCTGCTGAGCCATGTGCTTGAAGAAACCTGTCATTGCTTTGTTTTTTTTTCTCCTGCCTGGATCCGTTGTATTTCAACATCAACCTGCAGAATGGTTTTGAATGTGTTTGCTGTAGTCAACACTTCCTTCAGCGGTGGTTTCAAAGTTTGATGCTTTCATATAGGCAACTTCATGTGGAACATGCTGAATCAATATGTGTCTTATCAAGATTTTTACATATGAAGTACCACTGTCTGCTTTTTTACATTTGAGCTGGTACCATTTGATGAGACCATGCAGTTCAGTTACATGCTGTTTATGGTACCACTTTGGCAGTTATGTGGTCTGAGAAGGAAAACTAAATGAGACAATACAGTATTAAATTATTAAATTTCTTGGAAAAATACTGAACCATGTTTTACTAATATGCAGGCTGCACCCACAGTGGGCCTGACACTGGAGCATTCCACTGGCAGTGGCTTAATATGGCCAATCTTTTCACATCAGTATGCCATTACATGTTCAGTCTCAGTGCACCCAATCTCAATGCCCTACATATAGGCTTCAGATAATGGTCAGCGGAATTCATCTCAGTTTGTTTTCTTCTGTGGAACTGGACAACATTCGCACACACAAAATGTGGAGTGTGAGAAATTTTTAAGTTTAATACAAGAAAGGAGGAGTTAGTTGCATCGTGAAGGCAAGATATATAGCAACAGTGATATATCTCAGAATCTATGGTCTAAAATTGCTACTCTATTGGAAACTAAAGGTTTTGAACAACTTAAGAATTTTATAATAATTAACTATATATTGCATTATACATGTTGTGTGGCTGTCTAGTCATTCCTATCTCATGTTTGTACTTAAAATGCAGCATCTCATGCAGACAAAATCTGCATTGGAAACTCTAGATCTTGATTGTTGTTGTTGTGGTCTTCAGTCCTGAGACTGGTTTGATGCAGCTCTCCATGCTACCCTATCCTGTGCAAGCTTCTTCATCTCCCAGTACTTACTGCAACCTACATCCTTCTGAATCTGCTTAGTGTATTCATCTCCTGATCTCCCTCTATGATTTTTACCCTCCACGCTAAATTTGTGATCCCTTGGTGCCTCAGAACATGTCCTACTAACCGGTCCCTCCTTTTTTGTCAAGTTGTGCCACAAACTCCTCTTCTCCCCAATTCTATTCAATACTACATCATTAGTTATGTGATCTACCCATCTAATCTTCAGCATTCTTCTGTAGCACCACATTTTGAAAGCTTCTATTCTCTTCTTGTCGAAACTATTTATCGTCCATGTTTCACTTTCATACATGGCTACACTCCATACAAATACTTTCAGAAATAACTTCCTGACACTTAAATCAATACTCGATGTTAACAAATTCCTCTTCTTCAGAAACGCTTTCCTTGCCATTGCTAGTCTACATTTTATATCCTCTCTACTTCAACCATCATCAGTTATTTTGCTCCCCAAGTAACAAAACTCTTTTACTACTTTAAGTGTCTCATTACCTAATCTAATTCCCTCAGTATCACCCGACTTAATTCGACTACATTCCATTATCCTCGTTTTGCTTTTGTTGATGTTCATCTTATACCCTCCTTTCAAGACACTGTCCATTCCGTTGAGCTGCTCTTCCAAGTCCTTTGCTGTCTCTGATAGAATTACAATGTCATCGGCGCACCTCTAAGTTTTTATTTCTTCTCCATAGAATTTAATACCTACTCCAAACTTTTCTTTTGTTTCCTTTACTGCTTGCTCAATATACAGATTGAATAACACCGGGGAGAGGCTACAACCCTGTCTCACTCCCTTCCCAACCACTGCTTCCCTTTCATGCCCCTCGACTCTTATAACTGCCATCTGGTTTCTGTACAAATTGTAAATAGCCTTTCGCTCCCTGTATTTTACCCCTGCCACTTTTAGAATTTGAAAGAGGGTATTCCAGTCAACATTGTCAAAAGCTTTCTCTAAGTCTACAAATGCTAGAAATGTAGTTTTGCCTTTCCTTAATCTTTCTTCTAAGATAAGTTGTAAGGTCAGTATTGCCTCACGTGTTCCAATGTTTCTATGGAATCCAAACTGATCTTCCCCGAGGTCGGCTTCTAACAGTTTTTCCATTCGTCTATAAAGAATTCGTGTTAGTATTTTGCAGCTGTGACTTATTAGACTGATAGTTCAGTAATTTTCACATCTGTCAACACCTGCTTTCTTTGGGATTGGAATTATTATATTCTTCTTGAAGTCTGAGGGTATTTCGCCTGTCTCATACATCTTGCTCACCAGATGGTAGAGTTTTGTCAGGACTGGCTCTCCCAAGGCCGTCAGTAGTTCCAATGGAATGTTGTCTACTCCCGGGGCCTTGTTTCGACTCAGGTCTTTCAGTGCTCTGTCAAAGTCTTCACGCAGTATTGTATCTCCAATTTCATCTTCATCTACACCCTCTTCCATTTCCATAATATTGTCCTCAAGTACATCGCCCTTGTATAGACCCTCTATATACTCCTTCCACCTTTCTGCTTTCACTTCTTTGCCTATAACTGGGTTTCCATCTGAGCTCTTGATATTCATACAAGTGGTTCTCTTTTCTCCAAAGGTCTCTTTAATTTTCCTGTGGGCAGTATCTATCTTAACCCTAGTGAGATAAGCCTCTACATCCTTAAATTTGTCCTCTAGCTATCCCTGCTTAGCCATTTTGCACTTCCTGTCGATCTCATTTTTGAGACATTTGTATTCCTTTTTGCCTGCTTCATTTAGTGCATTTTTATGTTTTCTCCTTTCATCAATTAAATTCAATATTTCTTCTGTTACCCAAGGATTTCTACTAGCGCTCGTCTTTTTACCTACTTGATCGTCTGCTGCCTTCACTACTTCATCCCTCAGAGCCACCCATTCTTCTTCTACTGTATATCCTTCCCCCATTCCTGTCAATTGTTCCCTTATGCTCTCCCTGAAACTCTCTACAACCTCTGGTTCTTTCAGTTTATCCAGGTCCCATCTCCTTAAATTCCCACCTTTTTGCAGGTTATTCAGTTTTAATCTACAGTTCATAACCAATAGATTGTGGTCAGAGTCCACATCTGCCCCTGGAAATGTCTTAGAATTTAATACCTGGTTCCTAAATCTCTGTCTTACCATTATATGATCTATCTGATACCTTCTAGTATCTCCAGGATTCTTCCATGTATACAACCTTCTTTCGTGATTCTTGAACCAAGTGTTAGCTATGATTAAGTTATGCTCTGTGCAAAACTCTAACAGGCGGCTTCCTCTTTCATTTCTTAGCCCCAATCCATATTCATCTACTATTTCCTTGTCCCCCTTTTCCTACTCTCGAATTCCAGTCACCCACGACTATTAAATTCTCATCTCCCTTCACTACCTGAATAATTTCTTTTATCTCATCATACATTTCATCAATTTCTTCATCATCTGCAGAGCTAGTTGGCATGTAAACTTGTACTACTGTAGTAGGTGTGGGCTTCGTGTCTATCTTGGCCACAATAATGCGTTCACTATGCTGTTTGTAGTAGCTTACCCGCACTCCTATTTTATTATTCATTATTAAAGCTACTCCTGCATTACCCCTATTTGATTTTGTATTTATAACCCTGTATTCACCTGACCAAAAGTCTTGTTCCTCCTGCCACTGAACTTCACTAATTCCCACTATATCTAAGTTTAACCTATCCATTTCCCTTTTTAAATTTTCTAACCTACCTGCCCGATTAAGGGATCTGAAATTCCACACTCCGATCCGTAGAACACCAGTTTTCTTTTTCCTGATAATGACGTCCTCTTGAGTAGTCTCCGCCCGGAGATCCGAATGGGGGACTATTTTACCTCCGGAATATTTTACCCAAGACGACGCCATCATCATTTAACCATACAGTAAAGCTGCATGCCCTCGGGAAAAATCACGGCCGTAGTTTCCTCTTGCTTTCAGCCATTTGCAGTACCAGCACAGCAAGGCCGTTTTGGTTAATGTTACAAGGCCAGGTCAGTCAATCATCCAGACTGTTGCCCCTGCCAATACTGAAAAGGCTGCTGCCCCTCTTCAGGAACCACAAGTTTGTCTGGCCTCTCAACAGATACCCCTCCGTTGTGGTTGCACCTACGGTACGGCCATCTGTATCGCTGAGGCACGCAAGCCTCCCCACCAACAGCAAGATCCATGGTTCATGGGAGGGAGACCTTGATTATAATCTAAAAAATTATCTGTGCAAGTGAGAAAGGTGGTTTATGTTAATTTTTATGCTTAAAGTTACTGTAGTGGATCTTTTTTGGATTGCAGTAGATGGACAGAAGCTGTCTACAGATTATCTTTACAGCTTACCAATGTATTTATGCAAGTAGGATAGTGATTCTTTAATGTGAGATCATTTCCAAAAGTGGTGTATGTGTTCCTCCTATTCAGTGCTTTAAGTGTTCAGAGTATCTTATTCCACAATTTGTATTCGTCTTTCACTCACGTGCTAAATGATAGTCATTGAAGATTAACATACACTCCTGGAAATTGAAATAAGAACACCGTGAATTCATTGTCCCAGGAAGGGGAAACTTTATTGACACATTCCTGGGGTCAGATACGTCACATGATCACACTGACAGAACCACAGGCACATAGACACAGGCAACAGAGCATGCACAATGTCGGCACTAGTACAGTGTATATCCACCTTTCGCAGCAATGCAGGCTGCTATTCTCCCATGGAGACGATCGTAGAGATGCTGTATGTAGTCCTGTGGAATGGCTTGCCATGCCATTTCCACCTGGCGCCTCAGTTGGACCAGCATTCGTGCTGGATGTGCAGATCGCGTGAGACGACGCTTCATCCAGTCCCAAACATGCTCAATGGGGGACAGATCTGGAGATCTTGCTGGCCAGGGTAGTTGACTTACACCTTCTAGAGCACGTTGGGTGGCACGGGATACATGCGGACGTGCATTGTCCTGTTGGAACAGCAAGTTCCCTTGCCGGTCTAGGAATGGTAGAACGATGGGTTCGATGACGGTTTGGATGTACCGTGCACTATTCAGTGTCCCCTCGACGATCACCAGTGGTGTACGGCCAGTGTAGGAGAGCGCTCCCCACACCATGATGCCGGGTGTTGGCCCTGTGTGCCTCGGTCGTATGCAGTCCTGATTGTGGCGCTCACCTGCACGGCGCCAAACACGCATACGACCATCATTGGCACCAAGGCAGAAGCGACTCTCATCGCTGAAGACGACACGTCTCCATTCGTCCCTCCATTCATGCCTGTCGCGACACCACTGGAGGCGGGCTGCACGATGTTGGGGCGTGAGCGGAAGATGGCCTAACGGTATGCGGGACCGTAGCCCAGCTTCATGGAGATGGTTGCGAATGGTCCTCGCCGATACCCCAGGAGCAACAGTGTCCCTAATTTGCTGGGAAGTGGCGGTGCGGTCCCCTACGGCACTGCGTAGGATCCTACGGTCTTGGCGTGCATCCGTGCGTCGCTGCGGTCCGGTCCCAGGTCGACGGGCACGTGCACCTTCCGCCGACCACTGGCGACAACATCGATGTACTGTGGAGACCTCACGCCCCACGTGTTGAGCAATCCGGCGGTACATCCACCCGGCCTCCCGCATGCCCACTATACGCCCTCGCTCAAAGTCCGTCAACTGCACATACGGTTCACGTCCACGCTGTCGCGGCATGCTACCAGTGTTAAAGACTGCGATGGAGCTCCGTATGCCACGGCAAACTGGCTGACAGTGACGGCGGCAGTGCACAAATGCTGCGCAGCTAGCGCCATTCGACGGCCAACACCGCGGTTCCTGGTGTGTCCGCTGTGCCGTGCGTGTGATCATTGCTTGTACAGCCCTCTCGCAGTGTCCGGAGCAAGTATGGTGGGTCTGACACACCGGTGTCAATGTGTTCTTTTTTCCATTTCCAGGAGTGTATTTCTGTTTTGATGAATTTATTTGAAGTCATCCAGAATGTTTGTATCTTGCTTTTCAGTGACACAACAAATCATTTCAAGTATTTAAAAGAACAGTTCTCTCGCCATCTCACATATTCATAAAAGTTGTCTGGTTATTCCAGTAACTGAGTTAAAAGTGTACAATACTCAACATGTTAGAATAGGTTTTATCTAGTCTCCTCAGTGAAATAGTCTAACCTCCATGATCCCACCAAAAACTGCCAGAGGAGCATACTGTGACAAAGCTGTTGGCCAAAGTTGTCGGACAACCTCTAGTGACATTTCTGGTCTTGCCTTTGGCAGAGACAAGTAACACTGCTAATGCTAGTCTCATGCCTTGTGTGCTGGTAAAAGTTGGGTCATAATGCTGCTGCTTGCACTGTAGGATCTGATGCATGCTGACAGCTTAGACATCTAACTGAGCCCTGTAACACCTGAACTCCTAACAAAACTTGTCACTAATTTACTTTTTTTATTGTTCCTGTTGATATGAGAATAATGTGTGGCTAAATTAATCTATTTATTGTTTCACTATGCATTGGGCATGTAAATAACACTGGAAAGGTTTCTGCTAAGCAAATGGCTTTATATACGGGCTGTGTTAAAAAAGTAAGGTGATTTTATATCTTTATGAAAAAATATTTATTTATTCATCAATATTCATGTTGTCCCCTTCATAGTATTCCCCCTCAGATACAGTATACTTGTGCCAACACTTCTTCCAATCCTCGAAGCACTTCTCGTAAGCGCTTTTTGGTGGAGCCTTGAGTACTTGTTTTTATTTCCTCAGTTGTTGAAAATCTTCGTTCTTTCATAAGTCTCTTCACTTTTGGAAGCAGGAAAACATCGCAGGGAGCCAAATCCAGTGAATATGGTGGCTGAGGCATGATTGTCGTCTTGTTTTTGGCCAAAAAGTCTCTCACATGCTATGATGAATGAGCAGGTGCATCGTCATGATACAAAAGCCATGAATTGTTTTTCCGCAATTCCAGATGTTTTTTGTGTATTGCTTCTCACAAATGGTGCATAATGTCAAGGCGATACTCCTTATTGACCGTATGACCATGAGGCAAAAATTCATGATGCACTATGTCACAGTAATTGAAAAAAATAGTGAGCAACTTGACGTGCTTTTTTCGGTCTTTGCTCTCCAGGATGCTTCCATTGGGACTATCGGGCTTTGGTTTCGACGTCAGAACTGTAAACTCATGTTTCATTGTCAATTATGACCTTTTTGAGTAAATCAGGATCATCACTGACGTCATTCAAGAGCTCCTGAGTTATGCTCTCACGATGGCTCTTCTGATCAAAATTGAGAAGTTTTGGAACAAACTTAGGTGACACATGTCTCATGCCCAAAACATCAGAAAAAATTGCATGACACGAGCCAACCGATATGCCAATGTCCTCAGCAACTTTTCTTATGGTAAGCTGATGATTTTCCAAAACAATTTTCTTCACTGCTTCAACGTTATCATCTGTTGTTGGTGTGCTGGGGCGTCCAGAACAAGGTCATCATTGGCATCTTGTCGGCCATCTTGGAAGAGCTTGTAAACATTTATTTTACTTAGAGCAGACTCACCATATGCCAATGTCAACATTTCCATTTTTCATACAAAATGTGATGCAAATTCTTTGCTCCATTTTTTTATAATAATCGAAATTTACCGAGCACATTAAAATGCGTCTAACCTTTCTATCTGTCAAAAACAAACAAAGTATGCTGTACACTTGAAACTGTGAACATATGTTCAGGACATGTGTACCAACATAAGAAAAAAAAAGATTGTTAATCGAATGTACATTGCCCCTCATAATTTGAAAAGTCACCTTACTTTTTGAACAGCCCTCATAGATGTGGTGTGGCCTGCAAACTTGGTAACTGGTGCATTCTCGAGCAGTGAGGCCTCGTGGTAGATATGTAATGTGGTTCCCAAAATTAAGTGACCTTAGTGCTGTGACAAAACACATATAATACTGTTGACAATCCTAGTGGACCAGGTTTGAGCAAAATATGATGTTGTGGCACAAGAACCTAGTTTACAGGCATTTCAGTGACTGCTGCAATCAGGAAGATGCCTGGTGAGGCACCATGGAAAGTGGCGCATAGTGGTGGTTTTGCTCACGGCTAGTGGATGAAGTAAGTGGGAATGTCTAGCTCTCATATAGTACTGAAAATATCATGCGATGTTTGTGGTGAACAGCTCTGTCTTTCAGCTGCGAAGTGTTAACCCAGAAAGCTTGTTGTTTAGTGAACTGGCATGTTATTTTTCATGTTGGGTGACTGACTGATTATTATGGACTCTGTGACGGCACTGTTCCTTGCAGTCAGATGTGGCATTACCCTCTGTCTGGTAACACACCATTTGGAACTAAGAATTGATGGTAGCTTTTGAAGCAGATGTGGTGCTATATGCTGTGGATAATGCCAGAGAATTACGCAGTCCAGTCACATTGACGTGATCACCTGTCAAATGCCTGTGAGATGTGCAGGAAGATTGTCAGTGAGGTTCTGGAAGATACCGACTGGGGTGCTAAATCACAGTAAGACTCAGTTTTTACAGTTTCTAACTCACAATTCAACAAGAACCGATATTTTGATCAGACAGAATAGGCATATTGTAAGAGAGACGGAACAGTTCAAGTTCCTAGGCGTTCGGATAGATAGTAAGCTGTTGTGGAAAGCCCATGTCCAGGATCTTGTTCAGAAGCTAAATGCTGCTTTATTTACCGTTAGAACAGTATCTGAAATAAGTGACACTTCAACACGAAAAGTAGTCTACTTCGCATATTTTCATGCGCTTATGTCGTATGGTATTATTTTTTGGGGTAATTCTTCTGATTCAAAAAGGGTATTTTTGGCTCAAAAACGGGCTGTTCGAGCTATATGTGGTGTAAGTTCAAGAACCTCTTGTCGACTCCTATTCAAAAATCTGGGAATTCTGACATTGCCCTCACAGTATATATTTTCTTTAATGTCGTTTGTTGTTAGCAATATTAGCCTATTCCCAAGAGTTAGCAGCTTTCACTCAGTTAATACTAGGCAGAAATCAAATCTGCATGTAGAATGCACTTCCTTGACTCTTGTGCAGAAAGGAGTGAGTATTCTGCTGCATCCATTTTCAATAAGCTACCACAAGAACTCAAAAATCTTAGCAGTAGCCCAAACTCTTTTAAGTCTAAACTGAAGAGTTTCCTCATGGCTCACTCCTTCTATTCTGTCGAGGAGCTCCTGGAAGAGCTAAAAAATTAAGCAAATTCCAGTGTTACATTGTTGATTTTCTTCATTTAAACTTACGACTTGTCACCTGAATATGTTTTTTTATATTTCATTTTATCTGTTTCTAATATCGTGTTATAATTTCATGTATTGACTCGTTCCATGACCATGGAGACTTCTCCTTAATTTGGTCCCACGGAACGATAAATAAATAAATAAATGTGGAGCCATGCCGACTCCAGTGCCGTAGCCAGTTGTGCTAGATTTCTCACTTGGGGTCCACGGCATGAACAACTTGATCAAGATGGTCCCACAAATTGTTAATATGGCTTAAATCAGTGAAGTTTTCTGGCCAGGAAAGTACATTAAACTCTTCCTGGTGCTCTCTGAGCCATGCATGTACACAAAAGCTGTGTGATACATAGCACTGTCCTGCTAGTAGAGGCCATCACACCAAGGAAAAACAGACTGTGTAGAGGGGTGGACATGGTCTGCAAGGATAGATTCATACTTTTGTTGATCTATTGTCTCTTCGAGAATAACGAGATCACCAGGGATGCCATGAAAACACTCCTCGGACCATAATCCTTCCAACATTCCTCAGACCATAATACTTCCTTCTTTGCCCTGGACCATTCTGACAGTTGTTGCAGGGTGTTTACTTTCAGTCTGATGGAGTGTAAAAGTTGATTCATCTGAAAAGGTCATATGCCACCATTCAGTAAATGTCCAGTGGCAGTATTGGTGTTCAAATTGCAGCCTTCATTCCTGATGAACAGCTGTCAATTTGAGTGCATGAACCAGGTAGCTGCTGCAGAACCCCATACTGAAGTATCCAGGACTTGGAATACTTCCGCAAGATACACACAGGCATTTAGTTCATCCTCGGTGTTTAAGAACACAATTAATTCAACCCATATGGTCTTTGTAGACCATCATAAATAAGTAACAAACTTCGTAATAAGTTCCTAACAGGAAAATAAGTTCACAGCTAAATATAAGTACTTGGAATACAAGTCGTAGTTGAGAAAACAACACAATGAAATCTTCTACAGTTGCCATTCGTCCTCCACTACGTTGACTCCCGAATGTTTAAGTCCTTGCTCTACTTGAGCAAAAAACATTGGAACAGACTAATACATAACTTACATTCTGTATGACTTCACAGTTTCTATGGTCTTGCCAAATGAGTCTGATAGAATACTGAAAGGCCCGCGAGCACGTTGCCGAGCTCCCTTCGTGGCAAAGGCAGAGTGCGCTTGAGGCAGTGCTGAATCCAGAGTAAACTTCTTCTCTTGTCTGGCTGTGTTGTAACTGCTGTGATCAGCATGGGCACCGTCCTAAATACCAGCATGGCAGAGATACACATCCACCTGATTGGCTGTACGTGACATTGGCGGGTGCAGCAAAAGCTTCGTGAGGGGAGCGACCTATCTTGCTGATCTACACCCCCTCGTTGGCTCCTGATCTCTTTTGCGACATGCCATTTCTCTCAAAGTGACAGAGGCAAGGTTACTCGTGTCCTGCTGGCTCGCTCTGGGAGGTGAATGAGGGTGGAGTGGGATCGATTTCCATTGGGTTGCCGGGCTGTGTCATCGGACACCTCCTGTCCCATTGGAGACACGCGCTGAGGTTGGCACTCCCAGGAAGCCCATCGTCATGCTGGGTGTCTGGAACAGAAAATTGAGGTAAATTTTCTGTCAGTGGAATAAAGCTATGCTATGGTCAGACCTGATTGATGTGTTTGTGACCACAGGAGCCATCTTGTAGGATAACTTCGAGCATTGCACAGGCAAGGATGCGGGACACTGTAGCAGGGAGCCAGTGGTATTGACCTCAGGCACAGTTCGTTGCCCACAATGGGTCCTGCAAGGAGAAATGGTGCTGTCTGGAATGGGGTGGGTGGCCCTGCTGTTCCTTGGGGTGAAGTGTGGAAAGAGAGGAGCGATTTGGTTGACTGTGTAAGCATCCCACTGGGGAGATCCCCTCCTGCATATTGACCCGGTATGATGCCAAAAAGCGAATGAGTGCATCATCCAAGGAGTGATAATGACACAGTTTTGCCATTTGGGTCTTGCTGCGTGGACAAACTGGTCATTGATGCCACTGGATGCCAGATGGACTGGTGTCGTATGAGTGAGAGAGATTCGATTCCTGGCATAAAAGGAAGAGAATTCAGTGGAGGTGAACTGAGGTCCATTTCAGGGAGACGTTCTAAGGCAAAAATGTGTGTGAGGGCTTTGATCATCTTTGTTGCAGAGGTAGATGTCATCTTAATTGCAAATGGAAACACCATGCCAGCATCAGTAATGATAAGCTAGGATGTTCCAAGGAATGGACCCACAAAATCAAGACAGATGCGGGACAAAGGTGGTGTTGTAGTGGGCCAGGGGAGTATTGTCGAGGTGGTGCAGCTTGCTTGCTTTGACACTTCGAGCAGGCAGCGACCATGTTGGTTATTGCAGTTTCCATGGCCCTCCAGTAGATATGTTGCTGTGCCAGCCACTTGGTGAGGGGGACCCCCCCCCCCCCCCCCCATGGCATTCTTGGAGAAGGTCGAGGCCACACGGAATAACCCTGCATGTCTGTTGTCTGTCCATTTTGGCCCTGCATGAGTAGTGAAGCCTTGCAGTGTAAACAGTTCCTGTTTGTGCCCTCAGAATGACTGGAGGTCAGGATGTGGCAATGTGTTATAGTTGGAAGGCCAGCCCTGGTGGATATAGTGTAGAACTTCTCAGAGTATGGGGTCACTGGTTGTGTGCTATCTGACAAGGTCTACATCAGGTGGAAGCTGGGCAACCATCTCCTTCACTACTGCATCCATGCAGAAACAAATATCTGGATCCGCACCAAAGGCCAGGTCTTGTCCAATGGGCAGCCTGGAAAGTAAGTCAGCATTGGCATGGTGTGATGTGGAGCACAACTTGATGTCTATGTGTAGCTTGATAGAAAGAGGCCCAGTGTTGTAAGCAACATGCCATCATGGTGGGGATGGTGGCAGTGGACTGGAGCAGTGGAAGCAGCGGCTTATGGTCAGTGAGAAGGATGAATTGTCGGCTGTAGAGGGTGTTGTGAAACTTCTTAATTCCAAAGATGATTGCTAGAACCTACTTTTCAATCTGACTGTAGCTGCACTGTGCAGCATTCAAGCTCTTCAAAACAAAAGCAACTGGCCCATTCTCTCCCATCCATCACTTGTGAGAGGACTGCTCCCACAATGTAATCCAATGCATCAGTTGCCAAGATAAGAGGGTTGAGTGGGTCATATTTGATCAGGCAGTTGAGCTGCAGGAGTGTGTGCCATAGGGCACAAAATACTCAGTCACATTGTGGCAACCAGTTTCATGGAACATTTGTGCAGAGCAGTTGGTGCAAAGGTTCGGCTAGTGCTGTGGCATTTGGAATAAATATCTTGTAAGAGTTGTCCATGCACTGACTTTAGTTGAGATTTATCTTTGGGCACTGGCAGTCTTTGAATAGTCTCTGCATACTTAGGGGTAGGGCGATCCAGTAGCAGGAAGCACATGTCCCAAGTATTCCATTTGTTGAATGAAGAGGGGACATTTGTCATTGTTACATTGCAACTGAACTTTATTAAAAAGGGGAAAAAAGAGCATCAAAGTTGCATGCGAGGTTCTCAATAAATGTGCTAGTGACCAAGATATCATCCAGATAATTGGCTGTACCAGGGATGTCACAGATTAACTGTTCAAGATATCTTTGAAAAATGGCAGGCAATCTCAAAATGACAAATGGCAGCCAATTTTATTGAAACAACGCAAAAGGCATGTTGACCATAAACACTTCTCGAGAAGCTGCATCCATTGGCAGCTGTAGTAGGCTTCCCGTAGCTCAGTCTTGGCAAGCACTTTATCATCATCAAGTTTAGTTAGGATGTCATCCAATTTGGGGATTGGGTATGAGTCTATCACTGCTTGGGAATTAACTGTTGCACTAAAATTGTGAAAAACCATTTGGTTTTTCCACAATTATTGTGAGAGTAGGCGATCTGCTGTTGCAAACTGGCATTAAAATTCCCTCATCTTGAAGCCATTGCAGTTCCTTGGGGAACCTGTCTTGTAGAGCAAACAGTATGGAACTGGCTATTAGAACTTCAGAACCACCAACAGCAAAAAGGTGATGTGTGCTTCTAAATTGTTTACGCCAGAGGAAGGTCCTGAGAAGGCCAATAGATATTTGTCAAAAAGCTCCTCTGTGTAAGGGCCACCATCCACAGCATTAATGGTGGGTATAGGGTTGCAGGACTGTTAAGACCAAGGCACGAAAGAGGTCCAAGCCCAGGAGGTTGCAAGCGCCAGGGTGGGCTACGACCAATATACAAGCCATGAGTGTCTTGGATTCATACTGGATCTGGGCTGAAAACATTCCCATAACAGAGACAATGTCATTATTGAAACTACAGAAGGGGCATCAAAAATTTTACAAGGGGGGGGGGGGATGCTCCCAGCTTCCAATATGTAGGCCAGTCGATAATTGTGGTAGAGGAGCTGGTGTCTATCTGCAGGTCCACTTGTACTCTCTCAATTAGGGCAGAAATAGACATCAGCTTCTTGAAGGGCGTAATAATGAACTGTACCAAAGAGATGCCAATGGGGTTAGCAGCATCTTGTGTCCACCCCAAATCGAGTGTCTCAACCTGCATCCAGTCCACCCGCATTGCCTTGGAGGACTGCCAGACTTCCACTTTGTGGCCCGATTTACCACAAGCAGCTCATTTTTTGCCCATCTGTAGTGACATTGCTGGTACTTGTGACTGATGAGCAGCGTTCTACCTTACGATCAAATTCCCGGAAAGGTGGTGGAAGTAGCTAGCTGTTGCAGATGGAGACGTCCAGTTGTGCTGTGCTAAGGAGACACATGAGCATGTAGTTCACCCTTTATATTTAAGAACACAATTAATTCAACAGAAATGGTCTTCGTTGACCATCACAAACAAGTAACAAACTTTGTAACTAGTTCCTAACAGGAAAATATGTTCATGATTAAATGCAAGTACTTGGAATGCGAATCGTGGTTGAGGAAACAATGCCATGAAAGCTTCTACAGTGAGTGTTTCGTTCTCCATTGGTTTGATTACCAGTTGTTTAAGTCCTCATCTTCCTTGAGTCGAACACATTGGAACAGACTAACACATAACTTACAATCTGTATGAGTTCACAGTTTCTACAGTCTTGCCATATGAGTCTGACAGAATACCAACAGGCCTGTGGGCATGTTGCTGAGGCGCCTTGGCAGTGAATGGGGTGTGCAGTCGAGGCAGCACTGGATCCGGATAGGCTTCTTCTCTTGTCTGGCTGTGTCGTAACTGCCACGATCGGCATAGGCATGGTCCTAAATACCTACACAGCAGAGGTACACATCCACCTGATGGGCTGTATGTGACACTGGCTGGTGCAGCAAAAAGTTTGTGGCAGAAGCGACATATCTTGCTGATTTATGCTCCCTCTGTGATTTGGTCCAGTGTTCACAAAGGACCTCTTCAGGTTGCATTGCAAATGGCGGAGCTGAAATGTTGTGTAGTCGCAAGGGCTGAGCTGGCAGTCAACAAGACAGTGGTGTGTTGATGTGTGGCATCGGCACCTAATGGCTTTTGCAACATGCCACATACGATGCCATGTTTGCTGAACGGTTATTGAGGAGACACTGTTGGTTGCCCCTAGGTTCATCTTGGCTCTCAGTTACTCAACAGTTGCTTGATTATTTGCCTGTACACATCTCCAAAGCTGTTGTTCACTTCTGTCATCTATGGACCATGATGCACTACAGTTGTCTCTGCACCGGTTTTGGATAGCACTATTTTGCCACGCACTGTGTACTTTAACCATGGTGTCACATGAACAGTTTGCAAACTTAGCCATTTCAGAATGTCAGATAAATCTTACTGTTTCCACAGCACAACAACTTTTGCACAGTTTCCCATGTTCCCCTGACACACTTTATATACCTACCACTCCTAGTGCTGTCACCAAACATCTGTTAGTGGTTATTGCACGTCGATATCCAACATAGGCAGTTGCCACATTAATGTGACTGGACTGTGTAGTTTCAGACAGCTGTTTATTGATGTTCATATGTATGTTTACTCATTCCGTATCTCTGAAGCTCCTCATTTATGGAGGAATCTCAAGAAGATGATGAGTAGTCAAAATAATAATGAGTACAAGAAAATGAGTGTGGAGCTAAATCCTTCAAAATCTTAGTGTGTCCCCATAAGATGAAATGGCTTATGTAAATCAAGTCCTTAACCAGTTTAATTCTTTCATTGCTGTAGCTGCAGAACTTAACTGAATATGTCACATTGTGAAGTAAATTGGTTTAAAAAATTAAAAGAAAATAACTATTGTTGTGCAAGTAAAGTTCTTTATACATGTGTAGCCAACTATGAGTAATGAATGATATGGAGATTGGCATTTTGTGCTTTCTGTTATTCACTTTATTCAGATTGTGGGAAGCAAGTGTAGTCTTTCCTACTTCACATGCTAATATAGTAAGGTGCTGTCTAACTGGTCCTTGCCACTGAGTGGTTTTCATGATTGTGAAAAAAATCAAGCCCTCATGACATCCTCGCCCAGCACTCTTGTACGACATCACATCCATTGCTTAATCATTCAAAAGTAATAATGATTGCTTATATACTAATTTTACTATCACTATGTTATAGTATACACAGTATATGAAAGAGATAACATCTAGCAAATTTGGGAGAAGGTAAGGTTAATATTTCTACAATGTTGCATGTTTTTCAGTAGTTTTAGGAGTGGTTGGAAAGAGAGTTAGAAAGTCCGTATTTGGAAGACACTTGCAATTTTACATGCAGTGCACATTTATTGGGTCAGTTTTTCTGTATTTACAGGATTGAATGAATAATTTTGGTAAAAACTAACAATGCTCAAAATTTAGTAGGCTGTGTAAATTATCTACATCTTGGTTTGTCACTTAAAGTTCTAAAATTCTAGTATGTTGAAAATTTAGCATTTAATGGTGTGATGTGGCTTTTGCATATTGTACTTGAAATATTTTAGCCACAATCCATATTTGACTAATCCTTTTTGAGAGCACAGCCATTTGCTATTGTGTTTAAAAATGTTGTTTATTTTATTTTGCAAGGTAAGGTGGTACTTTTTACTGGATTTCACTTAGGAAAAGATCCTTTATGGCATAAAATTATTATGTAACTTCAACATCTCAAATGGGAAGGCAATGATCAATTTTAATAATCAGAACAGGTATGGTTACTTGAGGCAGCTGTGGGCACTAGCTGTTGTGATCGAGGTGTTCCATAGAAAGGCCACGTCCATGACTGAAATATTTCCTTTTGGACTGCTAGAGGAGGAGTTGGGTCTGCAGGTTGATCCTCTCTACACTCTGCCTTGTATATGTTAAACCCTGTAAAATTTTTGTTATGAGAAGTATGAGAATGATTCCTGAACAATGTTATAAAAGTTAAGTGAGGTAGTTTGAATTGCTGTTAGCTGTTCCTCATAATGCCATCTGTCTTCAATGTCACATGATAAATTGAGTTATGTACATACAAAGAACTGATTTAGTTTGTAATGGCAGTAATGACCGAAATTTGTGGGTGGAAATTTTTCCAAGTTACTTATTCTGTGACATTAGTGAGTCCTGAAAGACAAGCACCAGGAAGAATTTTTGTATTATATCAGTTTTAAACCAGTTATTGTATTTGTAAATACTGGTCATTGTGAATGTGACTGAATCATTTTAAGAATATAACCCATCTAAGTTAAAGAGTGTGTTAGAATATTTGGAAGAACAATTAAAACAATCTTTTTTGACGGTGTAATGTAATTGGATAGATAAAAAAATCTACTCACAAAGAGGTGGCAGAACACACACATAAAAGAAGCTTATAATTAGGTAAGCTTTCAGAGCCAGTGGCTCTTTCTTCAGGCCGAAGGGTAGAGGGGGTAGGAAGAGGGGTGAAGGAAAAGGACTGGGGAGGTCCAGGAAAAGGAGTAGCTTTCAGAAAAGTCACACACAATCAAGGCTCAGAGGTGCCTTATCGGACAGGATGAGGTGCCTTATGTGTCCAGAAGCCTCCCCTGACCCATGTTTCTGGATGACTTTTCCAAAATCTACCCTTTTTCGTAGGCCTCTCCAATCCTTTTCCTTCACCCCTCTTCTGACCCCCTGAACCCTTCTACCTGAAGAAAGAGCCACTGGCTCCAAAAGCTTGCCTAATTATAACCTCCTTTTATGTGTGTGTTCTGCCACCGGTTGTTAAGTAGATTTTTTATCAATCTAATCACTTTATATTGGTAGAACAACTGGCAGACATTTAATTTTCCTTCCTTTAAGGATTTACATTATAAAACTACTGTGTTGGAAAACTTGCAGTTTTTAGACAAGGCAACTGAAAGGAGCCTACAGTAGGTTATCATAGGGGACAATGTCTTTTTCCAGTATTTTTCATGTGTCATTTCCAACTGTGTGTGCTTCTACTGTAGAATGGGAAGCATAAGTGATTCAGTAGCTGGACACTTAGTGAGCATACTAGTTTCAGACAAAAGAATGGTTGTAAACATCACTAAATCAGAGAACTGGATAAAAACAGTTAACATTTTCTCCGATAAACCACCAAGCCACCCACAATTTTAATGCTTCCCCACAAAATGCCATTACCTTCCTTTGCATCAGCCTTGTTACACAACATTCCCTGTGGCAGTAATATCCAGTCAATATTGTCTCTCCACTGCTATTTTATTAATGTCTCACTAAGTCACTGTGCTTCCACTCTTCATTCCACCTCGCTTCCTCTTGGTAAGATGAGGATGAAACACATAACAGGAAAACAAAATCGGAAATGGAAAAGCCTGCAGTCAAACATTTCTTCTCTAAGGAAAAAAGTGAGAAAACTTCATTTTCATTCAGTTTCTGTACCACTGTAGAGATGAATGTACTGACCCAATGATAATGCTAATGTATAAAATTTGAATTTGCTTAAACTCAACAATACTCTGGCAGCTAATGGAAAGTTTTCTTCATGCTCAGCCATTGCTTCCTTCTGGCCCCTTGAGCAGAAAACTGTTCCAAGTTATGGTAAGGGAGCACAGCTCAAAATAGTCCAGTAAAACTATCATCTTACGTCAGTTACCTCTATCTATAGCAGAATTCTATAAGGGGCGTTCAAAAAGAAATGAGCTGGAGGCATAATTACAGAAAACAGTACCTGTGTGTTAAAAGTATTGACCCTGGCTGTTGAGACATTTGTCCCACTGTGACACAAGGCAGCGAATGGCTGTCTCATAAAATTCCCAGGGCTGCGATGTTTACCGGTTCCGCACGTACAGCTGGACGTCATCGTCCAAGGTGAATCGTTTGCCCCTCAGAGCAAGTTATGCTGACGTTCTTCTTTCACCAAGATGGCCCCATTCTGATTCACTTCCTGCAACACGTGACAGCAGTGAATGCCCAGCGTTACTCGCAAACCTTGACCACTCTTCACCAAGCGATCAAATCAAAATGACCAGGCAATCTCACCTGTGGGGTCATTCTGCTCCACAAAAATGCAAAGCTTGATACGGCCAACAGAGTTGCGCCACTCCTGCAGAAATTGAAATGGGAGGTTCTCGGCCACTCTCCATACAGTCCGGACCTCTCTCCTTGTGATTACGCCATTTTTGGTCCCTTTAAAAAGGCTCTGATGGGCAAACAATTTACCTCGGATGAGGGCAAACAATTTAGCTCGTATGACAGTGTCTAGCTGTACTTGCGGAACTGGTTAACATTGCAGCCCCGGGAATTTTGAGAGACAGCCATTCACTGCCTTGTGTCACAGTGGGACAAGTGTCTCGACAGTTAGGGTCAATACTTCCAACATACAGGTACTGGTTTCTGTAATTATGCCTCCAGCTCATTTCTTTTTGAACACCCCTTGTAATTCAGTTCTCAGTTTTGTGGCTTCCCATGTACCATTTCCTATACAGACATTAACAATAAAATTAGTATAGTAATGGCTCTTAGAGAGTAATAAAAACAGTAATTCTTTTCCTGTGCCATATATTAAAGGAAGGGGAAAACCATTCAAGTGAATTGCTGAGTCTTAATGTAGATTTATATTATTTTCTGGCTCATCACTATTTATTTATTTATTTACTTCACGTTTACAATTATTTCTCTGTTGTGCATTACTTTCCTATTCCAACTTACTTTCTTTTACTTTTTAATCATTTTGTTTATTGACTCTCATTCTTTCATGTCATTTTTGTGCTAGTCCTTAGTGTGTTAGAGTACATTTACACTTTATTCTGCTACAGCTGATACTTTGTCACTAAGTACTGACCATTTCTCTAACATTGTGAAATCAAATTTAAATATTCGTTTTAATCCCAGTTCTTTAATTTTTTTGACAAACAGCTTTTCCCTGCTCTCTATGTCTTTAATGAAATGGTCAAATCCATGAGTAAACTTTTTTGTGACATGTTATGACATTTTGAACATTGTGTTCTGTTTTGCATAATTCACTATTGTCTTGTGATGCTTCAAGGTATAATACCAATTAGTGAAAACAGACAGGCTTTCAAGTTTCATCACATAAAATTCAGACTGTGCTTCAAGTGAAAGTAGACTTTCCTTCACACATTGCTTTCATCATAGCAATATCCTTTTGTTCTGTTGTTGCACTACATATAAAATTTAAGCACTACAGCTTTTCCGTACGTAGTAATCTTGTGCCATTTTTTCTCAGCTCCCTCCCCCAGCAGTTCTCCTGGTGCTGTGTATGCTTATCACAGTATAGGTTATTATCTGAATACACACAAAAATTTATTCAAAAAGTAATTGTATATCTGCATTTATTCCTCATATAATATTTCTATATTGAATGCTGTAGCTTACTGTATAGTCAGTCACTTTTAAAAATGATTTTAGTCTATACCTTAACTTCAGATTGTAATTTTTGTTGTGTTTCCAAATTAGCAACCATACTGTACAGCTATGTGGGTGTTGCTGATGGCGGAGATGCTCAGGAACCTACAACTCACCAGCCTCAGCAACAGCAACAGCGGACATCTTCAAGTGATAAATCTAATTTACCAAACAGACGGAGACAAGCAACACCTGAGGGTGAGAGAGTTGACATTGTGTTCAAGATATCTTTTAAATATTCAGTTTTCAATGGTGGTGCCATTATTATACAAAAAGAAACAGTGAATAAATTAATTTGGCGTATCCTATATTGTGAGAGAAGTTTTCCATTTGGTACTTGAATGAAGTTGTTCTTATATTCCATTCACTCGTGAAACATCACCTGGTTATGAGAAATAAGTTGTAAGTTTGAGGCCAGTGGTACTGGAAGCAATCTTATACATTTGTCATTCCTTAATTACTTAGTGCCATCTTACAATATCTACAGCTGGTAAAACACATTTTCGTTTTTGGAACTGCATGATTTACTTTCTCTAGTCTGGAAAGCTGCACTTCGCTATTCTGGTTATGACAGTTTTCACACAGGCTGTATGTTTAAAACTAATGTATTTACGTGTTCCCTTGGAATATATGAAACTCTGTTATGTGGATATGTTTTGAATCATCTTTACTTTAAACTACAGTAAGAAACAATGCTATTTTTGATGTAACAGCATAGAGGCACCCCTTAAATTTTCACTTTTTTTTGTCAGTCTTGCATTTCACTTCTAAAAAAATACATGATATTCCTGGTATTTATGGTTAGCTAGTGTGTGTTAGAAAAGAAAAAAAAAATTACAAGCAGCAACTGCTTTGCAGAACTGTATGTTTATAAATGTTGAAATAATGAGACAGAATTGTTGATCAGTACCTACTTTCAGGAGCTGAAATTTAAATACTGGCAAGAGACTTATATGAAAATTTATACACTATCCTAGCTTTCAAAACTAATAATTACTCACTCAGGGGGATGGGGCTGGGAGTGGGGAAGGTCAGAAATTAAGGGCAGGTCACTCGTATTCCAGGATGACAGTGATCAGTCTGTAGCAAAACAGATGGGGTCTCTTTTATCCTGGGGTCTGAGTGACGTGCCTGTCTTCAGGAAGTCATCATTACAGCTACCTTGGCTACGAAATGCAATGCTTTAGTAACAGAAGTGTTGCCAAATATCGTGTGTGCCAAAAAACTACAGCTTTGGACACACAACAGAACAGTGTTCAAACAGGATGAAATGTTCCCATTTGTATAGCCTGTTGCCTGCACCTGCGTGTGAGTGAGCTGATGGGCACTCACGGGGACTCGTGTCCAATGAGACAGACTTGGAACAGCCTGTATTATGCTGTACATGTGTTTCCTATGTTGGAAACAAGCTCATTCATCTTGGAAATACACAATTAAAAACAATTCACTAAGGTAGCATTCTCTCTCTCTCTCTCTCTCTCTCTCTCTCTCTCTCTCTCTCTCTGGTTCTTCTTTCTTCTTCTTCTTCTCCTTTTTTTAATTTTTTTTTTATTTTAACGTTTAGGGGTTCTACAAGTAGCCGCTTTCATTGCTCTCTCTTTATTAGTGGATTAGTTGATACAATGATAAAGAATTGCTAGGAGGAGTACGGTTCCAGTATTGACTCTGAGTGTGTGATTTAGGTAGTTAAGAATTGACTAAGAAAATCGATAATTGTTATGATGATGATTCTTACATGAGGCCACAATCAAAACTAAATTACTTCCCTTTTTTCGTATTTTTGTATCTGATTACATTAAACGCCTCTGAAAACAGTGTTGGACTGTAGCTTCAGTGAAAAATAAAAACAATCATTGCACTAACTACTTCCATACAGGAAATGACTCAGCTGATGGTTTTTCAAGAGAGTGGGCTGAAACGAGAGAGCAGCGAATCCAGCAAAGGCAACGTGAAATGAGAGAAACGTCAGGAGGGAGAATACCAGACTACCAAGCCATAACACAACCTGCTGACACTCAACAAGAATCTGCAGAAGAGGAGGAGCGTGAGTACTTTTTTTTGTCTGTTTATTTGATACAACTGCAGTTTGTGTAAGGGAAACTTTTGTATAGCTGTAGTTCGCGTTTTGCTAAAAAATATCATTCAGTACTACACTGTGTTATATATTTCTTTTGACCTTCACTGTCTTGGTAAATCAGTGGTTAATTGTGAGCATTTGATCTAAACTAATTGAGTGCTTCAGATGGAAGGCCCTTTGTTTAACATAATCTAAATTTTTGCATAATAAAATTCGGATCTGATGTAACATAAGAAACTTTTGGCTGCTAAGTAAAATTGCTTGAAACTATCACTCTCTTTCCATATTGATGTTTTTACTTATATATAGTGTATCTGTTTTCTCGTGTGATAGGTGCTTTTGTGTTTGATTTCTTTTGTAGAAATTTCCCCCACATTACTAATATTTATTAGAATGTGGAACATCTGTTATTCACTGGACATAATAGGTTTTGTGGAGAATAGTTCCCATGAACTAATTTTGCGAAGTATGATGCAAGAGCAGTGCTCATCCTACTTTCTGATACTTTCTTTTTAAATTACCTTGAAGCAATTAATGTATTATAGTTAATGTACCAGGTCAAAATACCTCAACACTTTTAATTTTTGTCATCCAAAAGATGGTGTTTTAATTAATGTCATTTTTAATTTTCCTAGTGTAGAAAGATTTAGAATATTTCTTGGGTATTCAGCCAGATGGTGTTATCCAGAAGGCGCAATGTTTCAGCAAGCTGACTCCTCGCCATCATTGGGATTTCCTGATGACTGACTGACTTCAGCTTGGTGTCGCCTTTATATCCCCTACCCTGCCCACAGCCTCTGGCCAGCTGGTTGCAGGCACATACCTGGCACAGTGGTGGGGAAAGCATCTCACTGGAGCACAAAATTGGGGCCCTCGGTCACATTGCTGTCGCTGCCAGAAGTGTTTATCTTCCAGTGTGGCGTCAACACATCCACATCCTCTTTCGGTGGCAGTTGGCTTCAGCACTCTCCCCTGACTCATGGGAGTCAATAGACACAGTTTTCTGGTCTCAGGCCAACAGAGAATGGCAGTCAACCTCAAGACGAACCTCGGAGAGCTGTAAGAACTGCACAGAGAAAATAATTGACAGTGCTACCTTATTTGTACTAGAAAAGAGGCAAAATTTTGCACAAAGACCGATGACCTCGAAACAGTTGAATTTATCAGCATGGAGGAACAAATTGCCCTTGCACGTCCATGGAATGCTGTGGAGTATAGACATGAATCATGGTGTACACGTACCAGGGGTGTTTCATCGAAATCAAACATCTCTAATGAAGAGAGGAAAGTGCTTAAATGCCTCTGAGAAGCTTCTGAGACAGTCATCCTTCCACTTGACAAAGGAAGTTGTCCAGTACTGCTACCGTGTCCACAAAAAAAAAAAAAAAACATGTACAACCTATTAGAGCATGACACCTATAGGAGGATAGATGATGATCCTACCAACGAGGTGAAGAGGAGGACCACCAAACTGCTCCAGCACAAATTCCAAGACAAGAAAATGGTAAAGAAAGTTCATCTGCAGTCAGCCACGCTGCCTAGACTTTATGGGCGTCCTAAAATCCCCAAGGAAGAAATACCACTTCACCCAGTTGTTAGCAACATAGGTGCACCAACACATGAATTAACAAAATATCTGATAGTTATTCTCAGCCCCTTTGCAGGCAAATGCCAAAACCACATATGGAATTTGGTACATTTCATCCAGCAGCTACAGTACTTTGATTGCGATCCATTGTTGCTCATTTCACTTACAGCAATGTAGTGCAAAGGTGAAAGGAAAAAGTAGAATACAGCACAATGCGAACCTACTACCTTCTACTTCATAACTCCATATCTCTCCTCTGTTCACTATGCAATGGTGAACTGATTCAACTTTTGACATTATCTTTCATTTTATGTTATCCTGAAAGCTAATATCACTGATGTCATTATTTGCTATTTAATTGTAACAGACTGTACCAAGAGTGACAAATTTGCAATAAATTTTCAATGCACCATTGCATTGAAATGGCATACTGTCATGACATGCAAAGTAAAATAAGAAAACAATGAAATATAAATCCAATATGGTGTCTCCAAAATTCTTCATTTGTCAACTACAGTTTCATTCTTGAGTTGAGTTTTATGGAAGACATGTCATTTTGACATCACTTCTCAGCAAGAGTCGGGTGCAACGAATTTCTCCCTCCTGCTGCTGCCAAGCGCTACTCGGTTTGGTAGCTGATGGTAGTAACTGTTTCAATAGAAGTATGTGTGACATTCACTTGTTTCTTGTCACTACCAACCTTAGCTTTCAATATTGTGTGCTTTACAAAAGTGGTATGCTGACATTATTTAAGAGATATTGCTTCAGTGTTAACTTCACCCTCTGATTATGATTATATGCAGAGGTCACCCACTCTTCAGTATTTGCAACTAATAATATAGTTTCATTTGTGGCTTGTATATGCATTGAACACAGTATTATTTGCTATCTTAGGTTGACTACGCTGATGGCACCAATAAAGCTGTCACAGACTGAGGCGAGTTGATTTCAGTTGACTCATCTACTCCTGTCACCCACCATTCCATGAGTTAATTGAGAATGCAGTGTTGTTCACAGCCTTGCATAAGTGATCATCATGTTGCGTTGTTAGCTGTTTCTTTGAAGTACAAGTTGTAATGTTTTCTGTTGCAGTTTTAAGATGAAAAGTACACATATCAAAAAAAGTTTTTCATCACCTCGGTTCAGAGAGTTCTGTACCCTGTACAGAAAATTGGAATGGAGATCAACATAAACATCATTTCCGCACTTGTTATTGCCCATGAAAACCACAGATTGCATGTTGTACCACCATACAGCGAGAACCTTCAGAGGTGGTGGTACAGATTGCTGTACACACCAATACCTCTAATACCCAGTAGATGTTCTCTTGTGTTGATGCATGCATGTGTTCATCATGGCATACTATCCACAAGTCCAGATTGTCCCACTCCTCGATGGTGATTTGACGTAGATCCCTCAGATTGGGTGATGGGTCACATTGTCCATAAACAGCCCTTTTCAATCTCTCCCATACATGTTCGATAGGGTTCCTGTCTGGAGAACATGCTGGCCACTCTAGCCAAGTGATGTCATTATCCTGAAGGAAGTCATTCGCAAGATGTGCACGATGGCGGTGCAAATTGTTGTCCATGAAGACGAATGCCTTGCCAATATGCTGTTGATATGGTGGCACTATCAGTCGGTGGTTGGCATTCACATATCGTACAGCCGTTAGGGCACCTTCCATGACCACCAGTGGCGTACGTCGGCCCCACATAATGCCACTGCAAAACAGCAGGGAAACTCCACCTTGCTGCACTCACTGGCCATTGTGGGTAAGACTTTCAGCCTGACCGAGTTGCCTCCAAACACGTCTCCGACGAATGCCTGGTTGAAGACATATGCGACACTCGTCGGTGAAGAGAACGTGATGCCAATCCTGAGCGGTCCAGTCGGCATGTTGTTGGGCCCATGTGTGCTGCACTGCATGGTGTTGTGGTTGCAAAGATGAACCTCGCCCCGGACCTCGGGAGTGAAGTTGCGCATCATGCAGCCTATTGTGCACAGTTTGAGTCGTAACACGGCATCATGTGGCTACACGAAAAGCATTATTCAACATGGTGGCATTGCTGTCAGGGTTCCTCCGAGCCATAATCCATAGGTAGCAGTCATCCACTGTAGTAGTAGCCATTGGGTGGCCTGAGCAAGGCATGTCATCGACAGTTCCTATCTCTCTGTATCTCCTCCATGTCCGAACAACATTGCTTTGGTTCACTCCGATACACCTGGACACTTCCGTTGTTGAGAGCCCTTCCTGGCATAAAGTAACAATGCGGATGCGATCGAACCGTGGTATTGACAGTCTAGGCATGGTTGAACTACAGACAACACAAGCCGTGTACCTCCTTCCTGGTGGAATGACTCTAACTGATCAGCTGTCGGACCCTCTCCGTCTAACAGGCGCTGCTCATGTATGGTTGTTTGCAACTTTGGCCAGGTTTAGTGACATCTCTGAACAGTGAAAGGGACTGTGTCTTTGATACAGTATCTACAGTCAACATCTATCTTCAGGAATTCCGGGAAATGGGGTGATGCAAAACTTTTTTTTTATGAATGTATTACAAAAAGAGAGAGGAATTTCGATGGAAGAGAAAGTAAAGACTCTTGAAAACGTTAAAGTCCATAATGGGACGCACATTGCATTGGCACAGAGTTAGGGATACGTGTGTCTATGCTGAACACCATTGTGAAAAATAAAGCTTTGTTCTGGAAAGTGCAAGTAACAGTAGGCTGTAAACAAAAAATATTAAATATGCCAGTTATTCTAAATATCTGGAACGGGAAGAAATTATAAAGAACTGGTTTCAGACAGAAAGTGCCTCAAACATCCTTGTGAATGGTGTGATGTGCAAAAATGCGCATAAGGTGGCGATTATATCTGGAGTTGAGGACTTCTCCTCATCTGATGGGTGGGTAAAAAGAGGTTCAAGAAACAGTGTGATGTGGTGTACAGAACTATGTGGTGAAGGAAACAGTGTGAGGTGTTACAGCTGATGGCTGCTTGCATTGTTAGACTCCAATGTACAGACTGTCACCCTGATGCCTGGTTGTCAATTTTCACTCTTTAATAATTTTTGGTCACTGTTTTCAAAGTTAATCACTTTTGTGGTCTTGCTGTGCAGTGCTATTGGACTTCTTTATCTTATTGTTACGTGCAGGTGCTGGAAGACAGCTTCAATCTGTCCAAGCTGCTAAATGACATAAACAGTTTTGCAGCAACTCTTCTGTATTTTATGCGCAATGTTTTTCTTGTACAGCTTCAATTACAATAACAAGTAAGCAACTGTATCTTACTTCATAGCTGATGATGACAGATTACAACGTGTGTGTCTTGCCTTGACATTAGCCATCAAATCAATGACAAATCTTACAATGATTTTTCAGTTGTTTATGATTGTTTACGTTCTTGCACATGCCTTTTTGCTCCTCGACCTCCAAGGCACTGCTAAGCCATAATGTCCAAAGAACAAGTGATCCTCAATCCTCAATAGCAGACGGAGATGCACAATCGCCTCTGCGTCTTGATGACGCCCAAAGCTAGTGGCTTTTGTATCCCACCTATACATAGGTTGTTAATATGTCCCATAGTGAGTTGTCCTGACACAAACTATGTTTTCAGTTATCATAAACATTTTTTGCGAGCCTAAGAGGATAAAGATGGAACATTTTATTCTGATGAATCCCAGGTTACACCTTACTTAACCGAAAGATGTGTAGCTCAACAAACTTAACTAACTACAACATTGCATAAGAACAAAATGTTATTTAAATTATAATAGGTTTATTTTTATTTATATTATTATAATTTTGCATGCTTAAAGTCTTCTAAAACAAAATACATTTCTATTTTTGATGAATCTTCATCAATTAATCCATATTGGTCAGACAAAGAATAGATTAATACTGAATGTACTTGTTGCATTGTTTGTGAAGGTCCAATTGGTCATTCTTTTCTGTCAATAAGAGTACAAGCAGTAGCTGAATTGGTTCAGTTGGGTTATATTATGTTTAATTCAATATAACTGCTATTTCTTTACTTTGAAGTTATTGATCCCATGAGTGTAAGTTTTTCAATTATGGTGAGGTAGAAAAATGGTTAGCTTTATCTGTACCATAAGGAAGTACATGCTGATATTTTAATTTACAACACTCTATACAAATCTTATATTTGTAGTAAATCAAACATTTGCAGGCATCTGGATGCAAAGGATCATCAGTGCTCATCTAAGTCTATTAGCTTCTATTTTGGAGAACATTTCAAGAGTGTGACTGTTACTGTACGGCTTCCTGTCTCTATAAGAGCTGCTGTTACAGCTTATTCTGTTGGCAGATGCTGAGCAATTACCTTTTTATATTTTCAGTGCGAGTGTACTTCTATTGACCCCACGTCTGTGGATTCACCTAACCTAGGAATATGCCATGCTTTCCATGGATCTGCTTATCCTTTACTCTCTTACACATTCATTACGTAAGTCCGGTAATTCCATCTATGGACTCACCTGATCTAGGTATATGCCACACCTTCTATGAGTCCAGTACCTGTCTAAAACTGGGTACACCCCATCTTAAAACTTAAACAGCTTGCAGAGCCTCTGACCCTTATGCCTCCCAAAGGCTAAGTTTCCATGTAACCTGGTGACTCTACCTGGTTTCTCTGGCAGATGTTTCATAACTCATTGTTTTATAATTTCTACCTGTACTTCTTGCAATGTTATATATTACCTTCCTATAAATAGCATTTGTTAATTACTATTTGCCTGGGTTATATTCACTACTACTCGATTATATGATTTATTTTTCTTAACTATAACAGTGGTCACATTCTGCCCGCACTAAAAAATCATGCAAAAGTGAAATTTGCAGTGACAGATAACATACTCCATTCTCACTTTTTGAAATGCTTGCTTGCACTATATTAAAAGCCTCTTCTCAAGTTCTATTGAGAATAATTCTACTTTTCTCCTAAGCTGTATTTAGTCTTCTCGATAATAAGATACTTAATGACTTGAAATCTTCAAAGTGCTTACGTTAGCATGTTGTAATTGATTTCCCTTAGGGAATGGTTTCCTTTCCTGTCCACTTCCCCCAGTTTTTGTAGTGTGACTAACATATGTATTATCATCAAACATAATGTCTGCATTGATTAACTGTATTTCTATATTCAGTTCGAGTTCATTCTAGAAGTATCCAAAAATGGCAAGAATCATTGTACTGGAATGTTCTGTAGCTGTATATGTATACTGTATGTGACCTGGCCGGAGGCAGTTTGCTCCGCACTCTTGTGTGTGCAAGTGCTGAATAAACCTTTGTTAAGTGAAGTTAGTGTTTGTCATTCATCTAATTACACCTTCTTTTAAGTCACATTATTCTTGTGGTGACACCGGGTGCACACATTATCGACGACACAGTGGCTCCCATCAGTCCGCGACAAAGCCGTTACTTGAACAGCTGAGCATCATAGAAACCTCCCATGCCGAGTCTGTGGGCAAAATTAGCGCTACTCCTACGAGACAAGATCTTCTAGCTTGACTATCACCAGATATCACTAAGGAACAACAGAAGAAGCTACTTGCCATTCTTAAAGAGTTCTCTGAATGCTTCAATCCACAGGTGAAGAGCAAATTAGACAAACTGACAGTGAAGCAACAGATTAGCACTGGAGACGATCAACCAATAAGGCAGAGAGCATACTGTGTGTCAGCAACGGAACATCGAATAATTCGCGACGATGTAGCTTATTTGATGAAGAATGACATCATTCAGCCTTCACAGAGTCCACGGTGGTCACCAGAGGTCCTCGTCAGGAAGAAGGATGGCAGTTGGCACTCGTCCTCTTCCACAAATTGACGATACACTAGACTGTCTGGAGGGGGCTAAGTTTTTCTCTACCATGGACATGTACTCGGGATACTGGCAAATCGAAGTAGATGAGGTTGATCGTGAGAGAACTGCATTCATCACCCCTGAGGGCCTGTATGAGTTTAAGGTAATGCCGTTTGGTTTGTGTAATGCACCAGCAACTTTTGAACAGATGATGGATAATCTTCTATGTCACCAGAAGTGGACGATGTGTCTTTGTTATTTAGATGACATTATAGTGTTCTCAGAGACATTTGATGAACATATAAAATGACTGAGGGCCGTTCTTGAGTGTCTCCAACAAGGCGGACTGAAACTTAATCCAAGAAAGTGTCTCTTTGGTGCAAAAGATATCAGAGTACTTGGACACCTTGTGTCAAACGAAGGTGTGCGGCCAGACCCAGATAAGGTGAGATCTATAATGGAATTCGCTATTCCTAAAAGTATTAGAGATGTGAGAAGCTTCCTCAGATTACGTTCCTATTACCGCCATTTTATCAAAGACTTTTGTATCAAAGCTAGGCCACTCCAAGAGTTGTTAAAAGCTGATGCTAAATTTATCTGGGGTGGTGCTCAACAAGACTCTTTCGATGTGCTGCAAAAAGCTCTGACGACTGACCCCGTACTTGGTCTGTATGATGAGAGAGCACCTACAGAACTACACACAGATGCCAGTGGGTATGGGATCAAGGTGCAAATTTCAGACGGAAAAGAGAAGGCTATAGTCTATGCTTCTAGGACACTTACGAAAGCCGAGATAAACTACTCAACTACAGAAAGAGAATGTCTTGATGTGATCTGGGCCATGTGCAAATTTCGACATTATCTCTATGGAAGGCCATTCACAGTTGTTACAGACCATCATACACTTTGGAGGCTGACAGGTCTTAAGGACCCAACAGGACGACTCGCCAGGTGGGCACTACGTCTTCAAGAGTATGACATTACCATAGTGTACAAAAGTGGAAGAAAACACCAAGATGCCTACTGTGTCTCAAGAAACCCTGTGCAAGACCATCAAGACTTTGATGAAGATGACTGTCTCGCTGCACTCCAGGATCTCTCTGCTGAGCAGGAGGACGACGCCAAGATATCTCAAATTATGCTTGCCTTAAATCGGTCAGAGGATGTGAAAGGACAATTTTTTAAGGTAGTTAATGGATTACTTTGCAAGAAAAACTTTGATCTGTTTGGAAAGAGGTGGCTACCAGTGATTCCTAAACACATGCGCTTAGATGTTCTACAGAAATTCCATGAGACACCTGAGGCCAGACATTTAGGACTTATTAAGACCTACGATAGAATCTGCAAGAGACTTTTCTGGCCAGGTTTATTTAGGAGTGTCCCTCACTGTGTGTCGCACTGTAGAGTATGCCAGAGGAGAAAGGCAGTTCCTCAGAAACCATCTGGCCAACTCATACCAATTTCTCCAGCCGAAACTCCTTTCCAGCATGTTGGGATTGACCTCCTTGGACGATTTCCAACGTCTGCTTGTGGCAATAGATGTATTATTGTTTGCACTGATTATCTGACACGCTATGCCATTACAAAAGCCGTGAAAGTAGCTGAAGCATCCAAGGTAGCCAAATTCATTGTGGAAGACATTGTATTAAAACACGGTGCCCCAAGGTCATTAATTACAGATCGCGGGAAAGTTTTTCAATCGATTCTTGTGACAGAGATAAACTGTCGGTGCACCATTACTCATCACATGACGACTGCCTACCATCCACAAACCAACGGGCTTACTGAACGCCTTAATAAGACCTTGGTCGACCTGCTATCAATGTTCTTCAATGTTGAGCAGAGCAATTGGGAGGAGGCACCACCTTTCATGACATTTGCCTACAACACATCCAAACAAGACACCACAGGATTTATGCCATTTTTCGTGGTGGATGGGCGTGAGGTAACTACGACAATGGACACTGTATTTCTGTTACATCCTGATGACGTGGACGACGACTACATCGGCCAGGTGTTAACCAGAGCTGAGGAAGCTCGGCAGTTAGCTTGACTCTGCATGCTGCAGGCTGAAGAAAACGATCGCCGAAGGTATGACACGAACCTCTGCCCTGTTGTCTACCAGCCTGGTGACCTCTTCTGGATCTTCACTCCTATTCAGAAGGTTGGTGTCTCTGAGAAGCTCCTCAGGCACTACTTTGAACTGTATAAGGTTGTAAGATAGTTGTCTGATGTTACTTATGAAGTTGAAGATTTCGACCCCAGCACAAGATGACGAAAGATCAGAGATACGGTCCACATCCTTCGAATGAAGCCCTACAAGGATCCTGCCATCCAGGGTAAATTCGAAGCTCCAGCGACAGGCAACAAGTGAAAAGGTGACGAAGAGTGTAGCGGCCAAAGAAGTTCTAAGAAGATCACTGCCAGGGCAAGCATCAGTCATTGGGAGTCGGAGTATGCAGGACTGATGACTTGTTCCCAGACTAGGAGGAGGTAAGACGGAGACACTCTTCTCTTAAGAGGGAGCAATGTTGCAGAAGAAGCTGAGTAGCGCTGTGGTGTAGTGGTTATGATACTAAACTGTTGGATAGAGGGTCGTGAGTTCAAAACTCACCTAGACTGTACAATTTTAATTTCTATATTTGGTTCGAGTACATTCTAGAAGTATCCACAAATGACAAGAATCATTGTACTGGAATGTTCTGTAGCTGTATATATACTGTATGTGTTCTGGCCGGAGGCAGTTCGCTCCGCGCTCTTGTATGTGCAAGTGCTGAATAAACCTATGTTAAGTGAAGTTAGTGTTCGTCATTCTTCTAATTACACCTTCTTCTATGTGACAATAGAAATATATGAATGTGGAAAAGGGGAGGATAGAATTGGTAGGGCCTATTCCTCTCAGAAAAGAAAGAAAATGAAAATTAATCACAAGCTTGCTATGATCAAAGAAAGAAGATAGAGTCCCAAAGAAAGAATCCCACTCCACCACCACCCCCACATCCCAGGATCCCTTCTTGATGGGTTCTTCATCGATGTGCTGTATATGAAAAGTATGAAACTCCTACTATACAGAACATATACAATACATCTTGTACTGTAGCTGTAATGGTTTTTGTTTGTATTTTTTGTATTTATTTCTTTTCCATATGAGAGAACTGTAATAAGTCTTTCTGTAACAAGACGGGTCATTCTATGACTAAAATTAATATAGGACAGTGAAAGATAAATTCAAGTTAAAAATCACAGGATAGTAAGAGTAGAAGAAACTGCTCTGGGGAAAACGGAAGTATGAAAATGTAAAGCAGCTAACTTGGAAGCTGGCGGTCATCACTCTGCCAAATATGCAGAGATGGCAGATTGTCCTAAGGGTTTAAGTTTCTTTAACATATCAATGTTATCTAAGCCCTTCTCTTGAGTAGTGTTTGGGCCTACTAAGTATACTGCTTTTAGATGAGGAAGGCCAAGCATCTTTAAAGATCCCCTATATTTTCGAAAAGAATTACTTGTTTCTCTCTTTAAGTTAGAACTAGGATGGAAGTCCTTGGCTAATACTAAGTCATCAACCTAGAATGCTGATGTAATTGCTTTTTTGTTATATTTCCTTAATCTACTTTCGAATTGTTTTTGCAAATTATCCTTCACTGTATTTTGTAGTTCTTCAGATTTAGTGGGCACAGAAGGCAGCACTTAAACAACATCAACAGTACAAGTTTGTTTGCATGGCCACCCTCAACAGGAAGCACAGAAATACTTGTTTTGTAAATAAAACCGCCTTTTCTTGCTGCAACTTATTTTATATTTCCCTAACAAGGAGAAACATGGTGAACAGTGTGAGAAAGTTTGGAATACAAAATTGTGCTTATGTTTTGAAAATAAAATGGTAGTGCAACCTCCAGACCAGATCAGAGGAAATGTAGATCACAGCAAACTATCCCACTGAAGATGCCTTCGAGCAAGAAAAAGGCGAAATGCATCAGGGAAGAGTTGCACCAAGAAAAGTTGGTTTTATTTACAAAACAAGTGTAACTTTAACAGTGGTTCACCATTAACAGTTTTATTGATTATTTTTACTGGTGATGAACCTGTAAACATATGGAGTAGTTCATTCGAGGTGGTATGGAATTCAAGGATTAACTAAGCCAGTGCCTGTTAGATCAATATGTTCTACACAAACATTCAATCTTCTTCATAATCCAGCCACAAGGATTGGATTGTGGATGACATTTTGAAATGGCTATAGATATCATAATTTTTTGCTAAACATTCTTTGAAGTTATTACTTGTAAACTGTGGGAGTCTGCAAGGCTTACCTATGTCTTTAAAACAGTCTCTTAAACATTTTATTGCTGTATCTACATTAGCTTGTTTAAAAGAACAAAATTTTGTGTACTTTGACCAACATTCTATCAGTACTAAGATAGTGGTTACCCCTCCTCTGTTTGAAGGTAGCTGTAAAAAAAAATCGGTTGCAGTTAAATCATGTAATCCTTTGGGTTGTTGTGGTCTTTAGTCCAGAGAGTGGTTTGATGCAGCTCTCCATGCTACTCTATCCTGTGCAAGCTTCTTCATATCCCAGTACCTACTGCAACCTACAACCTTCTGGATCTGTTTAGTGTATTCATCTCTTGGTCTCCCTCTACGGTTTATACCCTCCTCGCTGCCCTCCTATACTAAATTGGTGATCCCTTGGTGCCTCAGAACATGTCCTACTAACCGGTCCCTTCTTTTTGTCAAGTTGTGCTACAAACTCCTCTTCTCCCCAATTCTATTCAATACCTCCTCATTAATTATGTGATCTGCCTATCTAATCTTCAGCATTCTTCTGTAGCACCACATTTCAAAAGCTTCTGTTCTCTTCTTGTCTAAATTATTTATCTTCAATGTTTCACATCCATACAAATACTTTCCGAAAAGAGTTCCTGACTCTACATTTTATATCCTCTCTACTTCGACCATTATCATCAAAAAATTAAAACTGGTATCTAGGTACAAGGCAATCAAGCTGCCTTCCAACATGCTATGACTACAAATTATACATTCAAAACACGTGTTTTTGAGAGTTCATAATTTGTACTCTCTCAGAAAAAAAGCAAAAATCGGTGAACATGTTGAATTAAACCAAAAACATCACAGCAGCTAAGTGGTTAAACCATAAGCATAATTTGCATACATCTGCTTAATGACATTCTTTGTCTCCTTTGCTGTTATTGTTTAATGCTTTTCTTATGAGCTGCACTTCCTATGCTCACCACTGTTAAAATGTTATTTTAGGCTTAATGAGAGAAACAGAGATGTGAAATAATGAGTTTACTTTCCCAATTGATGTTACAAACTTATTAGAAGTTGGCTCAGTGAATTTCTGTACACCGTGTAAAATGAAAATTTGAAAGACAATTCAGGTGCTTCAGTTTCGCTTCATGTCCTCTGTCACTGCTACCAATCTCTACAGATTGCAGTGTGCAAAGTATATACATGAGTAATGTATGTAGTTGTTGCAACTGTATCACGTCAGAATTGAACACTAAAGCCTCTAAAATGTGTTATCTAAAAACCTTTGTTCTATTTCTGTGTGACATCTCTGTCATAGCACATAATCTGCATGAAAAGTGTATTTTTAGCACTTCACAAAATGATTTCACCCCTACCTGCACCCCCATTGCTGAAGCGCCATTCCCACTCTCCCCAACCGAGCGAGGTGGCGCAGTGGTTAGCACATTGGACTCGCATTCGGGAGGATGATCGTTCAATCCCGTGTCCGGTCATCCTGATTTAGGTTTTCCGTGATTTCCCTAAATCACTCCAGGCAAATGCTGGGATGATTCCCTTGAAAGGGCATGACCGACTTCCTTCCCCCTCCTTCCCTAATCCGATGAGACCGATGACCTCGCTGTTTGGTCTCTTCCCCAAAACAAACAACCAACCAACCAACCCACTCTCCCCACACATCCAATAGGTGAGCTCATTTTACGTGTATTAGTGTGGTGTGATGGCTGTGCTGGCTGTTGTGTAACTTAATAAATCACCAGCCAATAAGAGCTCGCTTGCTGGAAATGGACAATGTTTTCTCGATTACGACCGAGCATATTCTTTGAGACTCAGTGTTTGAATTTAAAAGGTTGATGATTGATATTGTTGCTGAATATTGTATGAGCTTCATTCAAATGAAACCTGGTCATTGTATGTACCTTTGCCTTAGATGTAAGGTGGCACCAAGTAACTGTGGGTACGGTTGTGCCATCTATTGGTCGAGACTGAGGTGTGCACACCGTTTGACGTTGCATAGTGCCAGTGTGGTTTCATGCTGAAGAGAAGGTGTTCACACAAGTTATCGTCCACTGCCTAACATGCAGGCGAGTAAGCAAACATATGAGGAGTGATTCGATTTTTGTCGGCGGAGGTAGTTGGAGGCCATGAAATGAATCGATTTGTGAAGGCCGTGTACGGTGAGTACAGTCTGAGTTATTCAAGCATTGTGTAATGGCACAAACGATTCCTTGAGGGGCACAAGTCACTGGAAGACGATGCTCATCCTGGACAGGCTCATCATGTCATCACACCAGAAATGGTTGCGGAAGTGAATGCTTTGGTCTTGGACAACCGCAAAATCATTATGGATGAGATCCATTGGTTACTGGGTATTAGCTTAATCACCAGCCACATCATAATGCATCAACACTTGAACTTTTGAAAAATCTGTGCGCAGTGGATTCCCCACCAACTGACTGCCGAACAGCACAATACTCGTATGGCGCTGTCTTTGAGTCATCTGCAACATTATCATGAGGAGGAATACGGCTTTCTGTCATTTATTGTCACAGGTGACCAAAAATTGCCTCCATTTTGAATTGTAAAGCAAGCGTCAATGCAAGCAGTGGAAACATGTGACTTCACCACCTGCAAAGAAATCAAAGGCCGTGCACACCAGTTCTGGTAAGGTCATGATGTCTTCCTTTTCTGACCACAAGGGCCCACTGCTTGTCAAGTTTCTGGAATGGGGAACCACCATCAATGCCCAGCATTATCAAGCCACTTTACAGAACCTTAGATGAGCCATCAAGTTGAAATGCCATGGCATGTTGTCCAATGGCATTATCCTCCTGCATGGTAATGCCCGTCCACACATGGCCTATGCAGTGAAGACAACATTGCAGCAGTTTCGGTGGGAAACACTGGAATATCCACCGTACAGTCCCGACCTTTCACCGTGTGACTGTCATGTGCTTGGACCTCTAAAACAAGCTATTTGTGAACATCAATTTGCAATGGACGACAAAGTGTGTGACTGTGTCCAGGCCTGGATCCGACAGCAGCTCCTAGCTTCTTCAACGATGGAATCGACTGCTGGTGTCACAGTGGGATAAATGTGCCAACAGTTTTGGTGACTATTTTTGAGTATGTGTATTGTGTATAACTACATTTTTGAGTTAATAAAATCATTGCCGTTAGTTTATGCTAGTGACTGGGTTTCATTTGAATGCCTCTTATACTTTTGAAATACATGCAAAAAGAAGAGACTGAGTTAAAAGTGGCATTAGAAAAGGTGGTGGCTGGGCCACTTCATCACGTATTAGCTTGGTCCAGAACAATTCACGTCAACTGTCTTGTTTTTCCACTACCACTGCAACCTAGCAGTAGTTCTATCATAATTGTGCCACAAAGGTAAATGTTACAAGTTGTGTGGGCTACATTGGTTGTGGATTACATCAGCATTTCCTGTCTCACATCTCTCCTCTCCTCAACGGCCTAAAATATTTTCTTAGTTCCCCCGCTACCCATGGTACAAACCATCTGTATTTCAAGCCACTTATTAAGTGTTCAGTCACATCAAATATCAATAGGAAGAAAATGGGATGAAGTCAAGTCAGAACTTAGAATCTTGGTAAACCTTACTAGGAATAAATGTAAAACCGGGGAATTCTTAGCATTGATCTTATGAGTTTTACACAGGGGCTACGAATTTATTGTGTAGAATTGCAAAAAACGTAAAATCGGAAAATATAAAATTGGAAGTTCCACTGTAGTTCATATTGTAGGTGACTGTTTTCATTTTTAGCCTCCCCACACTTCACAGCATGTTAGTAGCTATATTATTTACCTACATAAGTTTTTAAAGTAATAAAATTTATTAATGTGCCTAATACACTTATGAGAACCAAAATGTCTCTATCCTTTATGGATAAACCATATTATATCTTCTTCCACATTTTGAGGTATGTACAAAGGACGGTTGAAAAGTTTCTGCCTCAAGATAGTTACCATAATATCTCGCACAAACACCACCACCAACTTTTATGGTGACACTTTGTGGGTATGCAAGTCAAATTTCGCGGCTCCAGCTTTGTTTGTTTTGTCGCTAGGATGCATTGTGTATTGTAGTGTAAGCAAAATGATGAATATCGAGAAAATTAAGATCAGTGCTGTGATTGAATATTTCCATTTGAATGGAATGATGCCCAAAGAAATTGTGGAGACATGTGGAATACACTTAAGGACAGTGCTCCATCTCATGCAACAGTGAAAAACTGGGTGTCTGACTTCAAATGTGGAAGAACGAGTGTGGAAGATGCACCAAGGAGCAGAGAGCCTGGCACCATTGCCACTGATAAAACAGTGACTGCAATTTATGACACAATTTTCTGTGATCATCAAACAATGTTGCGGCACATTGAAATGATATATGGAATCTCCCATGGGCATGCTCATGACATTGCCGTGGATATTTCAGGAATGCGGAAAGTTTCATCTTAGTGGATCCCGAAAGACTTGTATGCAGATCAGAGATGGGAACGTGTGCAGTGTTGTGAAGAAATTGTCTGCCAATTTGAAGTGAGTGAAGATGGCTTTCTTGCAAGGTATGTGAAAATGGACGAAGTGTGGATTCACCACCTTGATCCTGAGACAAAAAAAAAACAGTCACAATAATGGAAACATACTTTATCCCCTACCCCAAATAAATTCCAGGTGCAAAAATCAGCAGGTAAAGTGATGGCATCAGTCTTCTGGGATGCAGAATGGGTAATTACAGTAGATTACTTGCAAAAGGGCATAACTATCAATGCATTGTTTTATTGCACCCTCCTGCGCCATTTGAGAGAAGAGAGAGAGAAAGGAGGAGCAGAAATTTGCGTCAGGACAACGCACTGGTGCACAGAACCCTTGCAACACTGGAAACTCTGCATGACTGTGGGTTCGAATTGTTACGTCGTCCGGCATATTCTTCAGATTTGGCTCCATCAGACTTTTTTTCTTTTCCCAAACCTCAAAAAAAGACCTCAAAAGAGGACAATTTGACAGTGATGATGCAGTGATTGATGCTGCGAACGCTTGGTTGGACTCAAAATCGAAGACGTTTTATTTGAATGCTTTGCAGAAGTTATCTGAGTATGCCCACAAGTGTATTAGTGTACACAGGTATTATATTGAAAAATAAATTGGTATTATGAAATTTCTACTATTGTTTATTTGTTTGGCTAGAAACGTTTTGACCCCTCTCGTATAATTTCCCAGTAGTTTAGTCTCCAGAACAAAATATGATCAATAATTATCCATAATTCCTCTTCAGATGGTGACAATCTTGCCTATGTGCATTGCTGAAATTTAATGCTAAATATTCACCATTCTTTATTCATTGTTTATTTTTAAGGGTAAGGTCCGTATTGGTGTAACTTACAGTTAGAAAGTTAATCACAACAATGACACCGGGTCCCTTGGTATGTTTCATTTAATTTATACTCAAAGATAATCTTAATAAAGCATTGGGAACTTTGTTCTGAGAACCCTTCATGTGATATATTTTATCTGGAATTCTTGTAGGAACATAAACATGAAAACTGTTTGTGAATGACAGAGTGGTAGATTACAAAAACTTATAAAACCATGTAAACTGAAAGTCACCTTCAACATAGATGAAAATGGTCTCTTTTTTAATATGCTTCTAAATAAAACACTTGCATTTATAGGAGGAAATTTCCATTAAGGGAACACAGACTAATCCAGTCATGCTAGGTACAAATGCTCATAGCAAAAAAGTACGTTGGTTTTAAAATGTAAAAACATTACTCATGGACCATAGGTGTGGATGACATTGTAAGTATTCAAGGAGCAGTTGATTCAAAAATGGGTGTCTGTAATATGAAAATTCTCCTGTTTATGGATTGTTGCCATGGTCATCCAAAACATATAAATTGTGCAGTTAAAGTTTCTGTCATCAAACTGCACTGCATATTGCTGCAGCCCTTGGATACTGATTTAATCCATACCTTCAAAACCTATTACAAGAAAGCCATAGTGCAGAAGGCATTAAGTTTGATGGAAGCTAGAAAACATCTGGCCTCCTATAAACTATCAATTTTAGATGCTTTGTACCATATTGCCAAGGCTTGGACAGAGGTTAAAGAGTCTCCAACTGCTTCTGAAAAGCTGCGTTCTTTCAGGCAGGTGAAGGAAATGGATTTGACTTACCAAGACTGAGTAATAATGATGACACTGGAACTCTCCATTGTTCATTATATGAAAAGCTGCCGCTGGAGCATCCAGTGTGAGATTTCCTATATACTGACGATAATGTTGACAATGTTGAAAATGTATGTGATGAAGATAGAGATAATTTAGGAGCAAGAGACAACCCCCTACTTTGCTAGCTTTTGACGATTGCCCCTCCAACGCTCAACCCTTTCAAAAGGGTTATATAATTGTCTAAGAACAAATTGCAAGACCTCTGGAGTCACCCAGCCAGCACACTCACTCCAATCCTGTCACAGGCTTATCTAATTCCATCAGAGCACCTATTAAAGTAGGCATGTCATGTACCAGATCTGCTGCAATTTCTGTAAAGCGTTTTATGTAGGCATGACCACCAAACAATTGTACACCAGAATGAATGGGCACTGAAAACTGTGGCCAAGACCAGAGTTGACCACCCAGTGGCGGAATATGCTGCTAAACACAATATGCTTGAGTTCAGTGGCTGCTTGACAAACTGTGCCATCTGTAGACTAACCCCCCCCCCCCCCCCTCCTCCCAACATCATCTTTTACGAACTATGTGAGTGGGAGTTGTAACACATCAACACATTCTTCACTCCCACAATCATCCTGGCCTCATCTCCACTAACCCACGACACCCACACCCACTATCCAACAGTCTCCCCATCCTCTGTCCTGCACCCTCCTCCAGTTCACTCTGTCACATCAGTGTCGTTATGCCGCACACGAAAACGTCGTCTCCCGTGCCTGTGTCATACCCCTATCCTGTACAACTGATGCCTCTCCCTCCTGTGTTCCTATCCCCTGCTGCCTCCCTCTGAGCCTTCAGCCATCTCTTGTCAACCCTCCCTCCTCCTGCATCCTTTCTCCCTCTATTCACTCTGTCTGACACAACCTCTCGCAACAGCCTACCTGATGAACTGTAGTCATTGTGCATTGTGCCTTTTGATAACTCAATGCTTCTTTCATCTCGTAACTTGCCTCCTTTACTTCTAAACCATTTGCATTGTTTTAAGTATAACTGGCTTTTATATACAGTAAAATGATAAGAGATAGAGATGATTACAGTGGGATTCTCTCTGTTGCCTATGTAAATGCAGCAGTGAAGACAGTAAAAAGTACAATTGTGCTGCAGATATAGATGTCTAAGCTCTCCATTGTGTTTATGAACTGGAAAGCCATATTGAAAAATCACAAAAACTTAAAACAATAAACAATTTTTGATTTTTTGTAAAAAGTATGAATGGCTGTACCAGTTGTTAATGACTTATTGGTGTTTTATAAAATAAGTGCTTAAAAGGCTAAATTGTGATATGTACAACTGCCTCCCCCTACCTCCCACCCCAAAGTCTTGATTATGGTGTCAGATTGATCTGTAGCAAAGCCAGAGGTCAAAGTTAATTCTTAGTTTGTAAATTGTCAGTTTGGTTGCTATTTGGTGAAGCCACCGACTATGAATGTGAAATAAAGTCTAAGTGACAGACTGATCCGTAGCATAGCCCAGTCTCTTATGTTAGTGTATGATATTTAATGCACTTTGCAATACTTCATGCACTTGTCATTGTAAAATCTAAAATGATTACACAAGTTTTTGGCACTGTGTTAATTTATGGTCGTCCCTTTTTCCAACAATGTAGCATGATGAAGTGCACTGCAAATGATGCATTTTGAAGAACTCTTTTACATGGTGTAACACTTAAACTGCATTTGTGTAGTACACGAGTATGAAGACAAAACTGCCAAATATGCCAGCTTAGCATCACAAACACTTAAATCAACATGGTCGGTGCTCAATTGGCTACTGTCTGCCTCTCTCCAAAATGCATAATTTTTGTTAATCACCCTCTTTACTGTGGCCCTTTTCCAATTGGTAAACTTTGGCTCACTCCAGGCTACCGTGGAGTGTTTAGGCTTGTTGCCAGCTGTAGCAGTGAAGTAGTCAGTGTAAAAATAGTGTTGATTTGTGTGTGTTGTGTGTAGTGGTTATTACTGTTATTTGGAAAAATATGAGAAGAGGCTATACCTGGTTGTTCTAGCAGCTCAACACCAATTTTCATGTCACTTCTAGGCTGCATTAACACATTCCGGTGGTTGCCCGTAGAAACTACGAGCGCGCATTTATTGCCGTAACAGTCGGCGCTCGGAGATTCTCCGAGCGCCGCCTTCTCGATTATTATTTCAGGTTGCGGCGCATTATATCCGTGCAGTGACATCTGGAGTTGAGTGTTTCGGTCTTGTAGTACATCGGACGACCGCTAGATGGTGTTCCTGCATCCTCTAAGCGCTATGTCACTCAAAAGAGGCGCCAAAACGATTCCCGCGCATTCACTCTTGCAGTGTGCATATGTAGTTGTCTTTATCGCAAACGTTTGTCGTAAAATGGGGGACAGTTTGACTGAAGAGGAAATTCTGAGGCTGCTGGAAGAATCTGGATCTGAAATTGACGATGATGGATTTCAAACTGAAAATAGTTCTTCTGAAATAGATGGTAATTATAATGGTCAGTCATTGTGTTTACGAATCACAATTACAATCTCGGCAGTTTCACTGACTTATGTCATTTATTTCGAAGGTAACAACGAGTGGTCCGAAAATGAAAATGAGCCATCAGACGTATTAGAAGAGTGTGAAGCTCCCATTCAAAAAGGCAGAGGCAGAATACAACAACAGCAGTCCCAAAACAACGTTGTTGAATGGGTAAATGACGATGTCCTACAACAATTACCGCTCTTTGAAGGCGTAAGTAATGTCTTGGCACCTTTGAGCGCCGAAAGCACTGAATTTGACCGTTGGAGCGTCCTTATTGACGCAAATGTCATCAAAAATATAAAGACAGAAACAAACCGCTACGCTGCAGCAACAATTTCCAAATTGCAGATGCAAAATAAAATAACTTCCAGGTCGCTTTGGGCCAATTGGTCTGCTGTGAAGCTACATGAGATGTAACAGTTTTTTGCTATAATTATTCACATGTGCCTTGTACACAAACCAAATATTACGGACTATTGGAGCAATGACCTAATGCTAGATTCCTCCTTACCTGCAAAAATCGTGAAAAGAGACAGATTTAGGTCAATTTACTTTATGCTTCACGTAAATAACAACAACAATTATGTACGAAGGGGTCAACCAAACCATGATCCTATACACAAAATCCGACCTTTTTTTGATAACTTTGTACTGAAAAGCAAGAACAGTTTTTCTCCTGGCGAGAATCTCACAGTTGATGAAGGTTTATGTTCATTCAGAGGGAGAATTCGATTTCGAGTATATATCAAGAACAAACCGAGCAGGTATGGTATAAAATTTTTCATTCTAAGTGATTCAGCAACAGGATATGTTTTGAACTGTGAAGTGTACACCGGTGCAGGTGAAAAAGACAACAGTGCAGATTCAGTGGTGCTACGTTTGTGCAACAGTTATCTACGTAAGGGTCATACATTGTACATGGACCGCTTTTATACTTCTGTAAAATTATTTGAAAAGTTGTTTGATGAGGGCACATCTGCCGTTGGCACAGTAATGAGAAACAGAAGAGGCCTACCACAGGAATTCAAACAGAATAAACTAAGAAGAGGTGAAATCGTATTCAAGAGAAAAAATTCCGTGCTAGCACTTCACTGGAAAGATACTAGGGATGTGTTTGCCCTTTCTACCAAACATAGAATGACAAGTAGTGTTACTAAGACAAAATCCAAGGCTGGAATGGTAGAAAAACTGAAGCCTGATCTCATACTTGATTATAATAAAAATAAAACTGGTGTTGATCATGGAGATCAGCTGGTGACCTACTATTATTTTCAACGACGAACAATGAAATGGTGGAAAAAGGTATTTTTTCATGTATTTATGATGTGCGCGGTCAATTCTTACATTCTGTACAAGAAACTTCGGCCTGTCTCTCACAAACGAACCAGCTTGTTTACTTTTATGGTGAACCTGGGAAAACAAATACTGGAGAAATCCGGCGAAGTTTTCAACGAAAATGAAAAGCAGGGTTCAGCAGCAAACAGGCTAACAGCAAGGCATTTCCCCACTCACGTCCCATCGACAACAAGCAAGAAATATGCATCAAGATATTGCATTGTTTGCTCTGAGAAGGGCGCACGGAGTACTGGCAAACGAGTGAGAAGGGAGACGAGATGGTGGTGTGAAGAATGTAATGTAGGATTGTGTCTACCTGACTGTTTCAAGCAATATCACACAAAGACAAATTTTACTCAATGAAAAGAGTTGTAAAAATTCAATGAAATAATTTTGTACATTTATTTTATAATAAATTCTGATTTCTTGCAATTTCAAACTTTTTTTCTACCTCTGAATCATCTAATTTTCATAATATAATAATTCTGTAAATATATGATATCTTACAAAAAACTTTAAACAAATGTTTAGATATAGGATGATAACACACACATCAGTTAAAAGGTTTTGCTTTCCTTCATTACCTTTTGGTCAGGAGCCATGTAAAAAAGGCGCAAAAGTCTACGACTTCTGAGGGATTGCAGTAGTATCTGTGGCCCGACTGCAATGTGTTAACACATTAAATGCTTATATGTGACTGTAGGCTTTCCCGGCATAAACTATTGATGAAGGTTTCTCAGGTCTCCAGCCGGATGATAAGTGTTGATATCTCGCGACGTTTCAGGAAGTGTCATACTACCCATCTTCTGGCGAAGTGTCGAGATTCTTGGAGAGCGGGTTATTTATATGCGCAGTCGCCCCCCTCCACTGGACCTCCAGTGGCTGCGGTGGACCAGCGGCGTGCGCGCAGTGGTGGGGATGGCAGTCGCCCCCAGCGGCCGCGTTCAGTTCTCGGTGTAAGCCATCTGTCTGCATCCGCAGCGGAGGACGTTGACGGGCGCGCTCCCGATGGATTGCCGCTATCGCAGGGTTCCATGCTGCGCTGTGTTGGTATCCCTCATCTCTGTTGACCAGATTGTCGTGAACCCTTATTTCTATGGATTCTTTGATAATGCTTTCCCAGAAGCCAGATGCTCGGCACAGTACCTTCGTGTTTTCGAAGTTGAAGGTGTGTTCTTCATTTATGCTGTGTTCTGCTATAGCTGATTTTTCTGTGTGACCCAGTCGCACACATCTGATATGTTCTTCGCAGCGTTTACATTAAATGCTTGTTTCTTTTATAACCTATAAATCTGTAATCAGCTTTGCAATGAGGGGGCAGTGACTGTCCCTCCAGTGAGTGTGCTTTGATCCAATTGCTTTTGCCCAGCATCTTCAGCAAATGACATTTTATAGTGTGTGATTAGTAACATGAGTTGTTGTGTTAAAATATCAGGAAATGCCATGCTAGTGGCTAAACGTAGTACCAAATTAGGAACACGTTTGTTAAATAATAAACAAGTCTGATATTGGTACTTTGATGTACAAAATATGAAAACATGGGGAGGAGGAGATCTACATGAAGTTGTTGCTGCTTAAATAGCAATTTCCCACCTTTCATGTTTCCCCACATTTTACACAGTTTTTGAAGTCCCTTGAAAAGTATAAAAGTGGTATTTAACAGTACTCCTTTCACAGTATTCCTGTTTCAATCATAACATTTGTTTTTTGTCTTTATTTATTTCTGACTCCTTTTTTGTCTGGTACCATTTCTCCTCCCCCTCTCTCCCTAATCTATCTTTATAAACATTAATCATGTCTTCATTAATATTCTTTGCAAAATTTCAGCGCATACTAGATTTTGAATGTTCTCATCGTCACCCCACTACAGGAGTATTATTATCATCATAGTTCATGTAGACCACTTAGTCTTATGATTTCAAAGTCTTTGTTTGAGGTGCACACATTCATCCACATGCAAGCGCAGGTGCCATCTCTCCTCCTTCCACGCACGCATACGTTTCCAAGAGTATATTCAACAGTAAAAGTGTGACACCATTTTTTAAAATTATATCAACATTTAGGCTCTTTATCTCCCTCTGGGGTACTGCTTTTTCCCCTTCCTCCCATTGTCACATATCATCATTTCCCCTCTCCACCTGTCATGGTTTGTGTTTTTCCAGGTTGCTCGGAGGTGCTGTTCTTTTGATATTTCTTCTAATGTTGTCAGTTAGCTCAAAATAATGTTACTCATTAGCAGAGCAAAGGTGCCATTGTTTGAGACAACAGCAGTAATGATGCTTGGTATTGGTTTATTATGATGTTCAAGAATTTCTGTACATATGCAAAAAATATCTATGCAGTGCTGTAGGTAAGGGCACCTAATCATATTTATCTTAAATGCACAGAATATGACAGTTGCTGATGTTCACCATCATATTTGTTTGTTTCCTGGTGGGAAAAACATGGATTTGGCAGTTGAACAAAGAACACAACTACTACAGGATGAGAAACACAAAGGGCATTTGTATTTGGTGAAATATAGGCACCCTGTGGAAAAGAAGATGAATGAACTAACAATTCACCATGAAAACTGTTTCTGCTTTTCCACAAATTTCCCCACACATTCTATCATGAAACTGTGTACGCGTTGGATTTCATATTTACCACAAGAAGTTCACAAAAAGCCTCAAATAAGAGGGAGGGGCTTTCATAAATATTACAGTTTTTTGTAAGACACTGCAAGGAAGATGATGAATTTTTCAGTTCCACTGAATATTTTTTAGCCATGTCTTCCTGCCAAAGAAATTCGCCCCTCTTCCCAGTTCCACATTATTGCTTATGGAAAGGCTGTTATATTAACTACCTACTAGTTATCTTATATGATTGTTCATTTTTGTATACATGTTTAGTGAGAAATAAAGTTGGAAGTTGTGGTTTCTGTTTGCAGGAGGTGTTAAGCTGGGCTTAGGAGACTTCATTTTCTACAGTGTTCTTGTTGGGAAAGCTTCATCATATGGAGACTGGAATACAACACTTGCTTGTTTTGTCGCAATTCTCATTGTAAGTATTTAGCATTGGACAAGTATGAATATTACAGAACGTAAATAAAGATTGTTTGTACACAAATAAGTGCTTTCAACAGATTGTAAGTTCCCACCATCATGTGATGTTCATTCTCTCAGCAATACTCAGTGGTTGGTTCCAATCTTCTTGGTTGCCTGAATTTTACTGCCCTTAAGCTATCTACTTGTAGTGATATACTATTGTTAGTTGTTATTCATAGCAACAGTGACATCCATTTGTAGTTGTATTTCACTCTATTGCAAGGCTATAGTCCTCTGATTCTTTCAAAAGTGACGATTGTGCATAACTGTTCGAAGGTAAGACTACCAGCAAAAATGTGCCTTACATATTTATAATACTGCAAACATCCAGTTGATTCATCTGCAGCAGGCTATGCTGACCATGTTAAGTTCCAGCAGTAAATTTTTTAATTTTCTATTTAAAATATCAGTTTTATTACCTTCAGTGCATAAGGCTACAGAGAAGATATACTGTGCAGGAAACATTTTTTCCAAACTTTCATTTTCAAGTTAAATATTCCACTATGGTATATCATGATAAATAAATTTTAACTTACTTTAGTTTTCAGTAATATGTTGATTATTTTTTATTCAGACAGACAATACAAAAATGTAACAACACTATTATGAAAAGGATAGATTGCTACTAACCACATAGAGGAGACATTGAGTTACAGACAGACACAATGAAAAGACTACTAAACATGTCAACTTTCAGACAAAAAAGTCCTTCTTTCCAAATAGACAACACACACATTCACACAAGCACAACTCATACACATATGGTCTCTGTCTTCGTCCACTCCTCCGAAACGTGTACTTGTATAAAGTCTCTATAAAATTTACTTTATTCTGTGCAAAGCTGAGTTACTCATATAATGAGCAGTGTGAGTCGACAATCAATATTCCTTTTGGTCTGAGTTTAAATTTTGCAGTGGGGAGAGATGTGACAACTCGACAAGACATTGGCAAGCCTCAGTCCTGCATGCAGTGTATTTCTTTGATACAGTGCAGTCCTATGGCTGATCTTTGTTTCTAGTATTGTGTTTTAGCAGGTCAGAATTTACATTTTCAATATTTGTTTGAGGCAGCATGATCAATTTAAAAACATACGTATTTGTGATCGTTAATGTTCCAGCTTTAGGGAATAAATCACACCATGAGTGTCCTTGCTTTGCACGGCAAATAATTCTTACAGTCCTGTTCTGTAACTTTAGAAACTTTTTAAGGTTTGCTTGTGTTGTGACACTCCATTCTTCTATTCTGTTTTTTATACTGGACAAGACCACTACATGATAAAGAGTCTCTAGTACATGGATATCATTACCACATTTGCTAAGTGTATTTATGGCAAATATATTTTCAGCCAGTTTGCTTGCTGCCACAGAATAAACAAGCCTGTCCACTGAAGTGTGTCTTGTATTGTTATTCCCAGGAATTCAACATAGTTCTCTTTAGTGGCAATATCAGTTCCAATGTATTTCAGAATTTTTTTGTCTTGTGGTGTCAAAATCTTATCCGAGTGTTCAGTGCTTTCTTTGTGATGACAAAGTGAGTTTCATTGAAATATTGAATTATTTCAGTTTTAACATGACTGCATAATATTTCTAATTGACCATAATATTTATGCTTCTTATGTGGTTTTTGGGCAGTTTCCAACATCCCACTAGGTGAATACCGGGCTGGTCCCCACATCCTGCTTCAGTTACACGACTTGCAGACCTTTGAAACGTGCGCACTATTTCATGGCTTACACTGGATGGAGACAGCTGGGGTACACTAATTCTGTCCCAGAGGGTACGGGGTGGCAACAGGAAGGGCATCCGGCCATCCTCTGACACTAACATCTCCAAATCCATAGGAACAAGGCTGACCTTGTGTTGAAGTGGGACAAAGGCCCAATGCAAATGATGAAGTGCAATGGAAAGAGGCCCGGATTTGTTTTCAATGCAAGACTTCAAAATATTTCTGTTAAGCCCATCACATCCTGAAGACATAGAATTGCATAATGCCTTCACTACGCATTTTATTTCATTGTCAGTTGGGGTGAAGTACATGCTGTATGTAGAAGCATTATCCTTAAAGTTATATTTATGGTTTCTTAAATTATCATTGTTAGACTAACCAACAGAACGAAGATTCATTGTTATTGGGTGTGCAGTGATAATTTTTTCTTCAGAATGCCATTTTCAGTAATAACTAAAACATCCAGTTTATTAATACATATTGTGGTGTCCAAATCATTGTGTTTATTTCATAGGTTTCTAAAGTTTGGTGGAAAATCGTAAAACTGAAATGGTATTGTTGGATGGTTTCTGTAGACTTTTATTGGAACCATCACTTGGAAAGTGTGGAGAAGGTGAACCAAAGACTGTGTTTTTTCACCAAAACTCTTAGAAGATGTGACAAGTATACTACAGACTGGCTACATTACACTTGTTCATCTTGGTGTGGAGTATACCAGATTTAACCAATGACATACATTGAAAAAGTTCAGAGAAGGACAGCTCATTTTTTATTATTGCAAAATAGGGGAGAGAAGGGTCATACATATGATATGCGAGCTGAGGTGGCAATCATTAAACAAAGACATTTTTCCTTGTGGCGAGATCTTTTCACAAAATTTCAGTCGCCATCTTTCTCCTCTGTATGTAGAAATATTGTGTTCACGTCCCCCCTGTGTAGGAAGAAATGGGAATCATAGAAAAATAAGAGCAAGGTTTAGGTATTCATTTTTCCAGTGTGCTCTTTTGAGTGTGGAATGGGCAAGAAATAGTCTGAAACTGGTTCTGTGAACCCTCTGCCAAACACTTGGATGTGAATTGCAAAGTAGTGATGCTGTAGCACTCTTATCAGATTGTCCAGCAAGCTTTACATATTGTCCTGCTTCACACTAATATGTTAATGATAGTTGAATGCGATGAGTAATGAGGATAATGAGAAAGGCGGACCACATTTGTAGTGTGTGGATAAGTTGAGAATTTGGGTCTGACAGAAGGCTTACTAGGGTAGTCAATGCAGTTGCCATGACCACTGTATCTGGATGGCTCACTGGTGAGAGCATCTGCCTAGTAAACAAGACACCTAGTTTCAAATAGTGGTCCAGCACAAATTTTCAACTTTCCGCATTGATTTCAATCAATGCCCGCTCACATCAAAGGTCTGTAATTCCTTAGTGTATAGTTGAAGTTGGTTGGATGACAGTTCAGGGTATTTCTTGATTTAGAGCTGTTTGGTGGATAGTTAGAAGTTTCTAGGACAGGTAAGGAGCTGATATCATTTATGGTTGTTGTATTTTTACACTTCGATCTATAGGTTTTGTTAGCAATGGGACTCTTGCTACTGCCGCTATCCTTACTTTCAACAGTGTTAGGTCTGCTCATGAAATGGTGGAATTTTTGTTTGAGGCTGCAGCAAAACATGGTGTAACATTGAAATTTTTGCTATATCTGAGAGGTAATACTAGTAGACTGACCATTGCTTCTTGTTGGTTTGGAGATGAGTTCTGAGAGTTTTGTTCGTCGGAAGTTATTCACGTGAATATAACACTCCCTACAAAATTCTGTTGCTTTTATAATGGTGGAATTTTGAATTTCGACCACAAGTTATGCAGACATTTATTTGCCTTCATTACTTCTATATTTACACATGACCAATTTGTGAAGTGATGTGTAACTGGTGTGTCAACTATAAACATCTGCTTTGGCATAATGCCTGATAATATCCTTCTTAAATCATTTATTATTTTCTGGCTGTTGTTTTTAGCTGTCACTCGTTCCTGTGATTATAATTACAATATTTGAATTGGATATTGTACTGAGGCTGGTGCCCACATTCTGTAAGGTATCCTACACACATGGTATTTATTTATTTATTTTTTTTTTTCAGAATACTTGAATGTGTCATTGACTGGAACTCATTATAGCAGCATTAATGTTCTTGCGTAACACACTATTCTGTATCTATTTCAACAGGATTGGAAGATTTCTTGGCTTTTTTAGTGGCACTTCGTTTTGCGGAGAATGTTGTTCATTTTCTATGTTGTTCACAAAATTCGTTTGCTTTTGTAATATGATCATTGTTCGCAGTTGGACAAAACAGTGTAAACTTGATTGGATAAGCAAAATTCACTAAACTTACTTTGTTGTTTCCACTTATTGTCCTGCTTTTGGAATGAATTGTTTAGCAAGGTCATATTTCCATTTAATATTGATCTACTGTCAAGGCCTATGTTTCCTTTTGTAGCTAACAAATTTCCACATGTGCTACTCTTTGATCACAGCTCATTATTTTCTTTCTTGAGATATGTAATTTCTTTATGTGGATCTCCGACAATTTTCTGCAGATTGTTAATACATTCATTTAATGTTTCTGTAACATAATTGCAGTACATATTGATTGTAACTAAGGAACAATAAGTTTCACATACAGGAATATTTCGAACACCTGTTGCCATTTTACAATACTTTATGCAAGATGTGTCCATATCCTAACAGTACTTTACTTGTGTTTCATTGTCTTTGTCTTTACTACAGTCTCAGATTCTAGGCAGACCACTCTTCAGTTTATATGGTACTGACCTCAGGGCAACAAAGAGATCAGCTTTTAACATTCTGCATTCAACTGACTTCTATGCTCAGATCCTTAAATTTCAATTTCTTCTGATAGGCTTTTCCATTAATATGCCCATCCTATGGGACTGAAATGTTAAGAACCATGATCTTTTATAAGGCTGACATACAAAATATCACCATTCTTAACTGCAACTGTTTGGTCAGTATGTATTCGTTGATTGTATAGGATAGTGTTACTACTAGCTGTTGTGATCACTTCATGTGTACTGTTGTTCCATTTTTTGGAGAGATCTGATTCTATTAACACTCCACATATTTACCATTGAAGGTACAAGTATGCCTTATTGTGCATCTTGAGTTATGCTTCTTCACAAAGGTGGAAAGCCTAATAAGTGGTCTGTGGTCACTGATGCATCTCATCTGTAGTTTTTTAACCTCTCCAGGTGACTTGGGCACTGACTGTGCAGAGATTTCTGTCTTCAGGTGTGTTGTAACTTATTCTGAGGTCAGTTTTGATATTACTTTGAAAAAGTCTTTCAGTACCACTACCTTCTGCTTAAGAACATTCTTATTGTTTTCTTAGCCTGGGCAATAATTCTCTATTTTCATTTGCCATATCAGGGTGTATTATTTGACAAGAATATGGAGACGATAGATTGCTACTCACCACATAGAGAAGGCACTGAGTTGCTGACAGGCACAATGAGAAGACTGCTAAAATGTACACTGAGGTGACAAAAGTCATGGGACATCAATATGCACATATATACATGGGGTTGGTATTGCACACGCAATATATAAAAGGCAGTGGATTGGCGGAGCTGTCATTTGTACTCAGGTATTCATGTGAAAAGGTTTCTGACGTGATTATGGCTGCACAATGAGTAAGACTTGATCTGGAATGGTAGTTGGAGCTAGACACAAGGGACTTTCCATTTCAGAGATCATTAGGGAATTCAGTATTCTGAGATCTACAGTGCCAATAGTGTGCCGAGAATACCAAATTTCAAGCATTACCTCTCACCATGGACAGTGCAGTGGCCATCAGCCTTTACTTAATGATGAGAGCAGTGGCATTTGCATAGAGTTGCTAGTGCTAACATAAAAGCAACATTGCATGAAATGACTGCATCAATCAATGTGGACTGTATGATGAATGTCTCCTTGGGCAATGTAGTGAAATTTGGCTTAAATGGACTTTGGCAGCAGACAACCAATGCGAGTGCCTTTGGTGATGACACGACATCACCTACAGTGCCTCTTCTCAGCTAGTGACTGTTTCAGTTAGACCCTAGATGAGTGGATTAGCCATGGCCTGGTCAGATGAGTCCTGATTTCTGTTGATAAGAGCTGATGGTAGGGCTCAAGTGTGGCACAGACCTCACAAAGCCATGGAACCAGTTTGTCAACAAGGCACTGTGCATGCTAGTGGTGGCTCCATAATGATGTGGGCTGTGTTTGCTTGGAACAGACTGGGTCCTCTGGTCCAGCTGAACTGACCACTGGGTGGAAATGGTTATGTTCGTTTACTTGGAGACTATTTGCAGCCAAACAGCGATGGAATTTTTATGAGTGACAATGCACCATGTCAGCAGCCCACAATTGTTCACGATTGGTTTGAAGAACATTCTGGACAATTCGAGCAAATGATTTAGCCACCCAATTGCCTGACATGAATCCCATCAAACATTTAAGGTACATAATTGAGAGGTCAGTTCATCCACAAAATCCTGCACCAGCAACACTTTTGGAATTATGGATAGCTCATTATTTCTGCAGGGGACATCCAATGACTTGTTGAGTCAATGCCACATTGAGTTGCTGCACTACACTAGGCAAAAGGAAGTCCAACACAATATTGGGAGGTAACCTGTGACTTTTGGCACCCTCAGTGTATAAGCTTGCAGACAAAGTCCTTCTTCCGAAATAGAGAACATACACATACACAGTCACACAAACACAACTCTTACACACATGGCCACTGTCTCTGGCCACTCAGGCCCTTCTGTGGCTGTATCTGATGTGAGTAGCAGTCTGTTGGGATGAGTGATAGGGGTAAGGAGGACGCATGGGGTGGGGTGGAGGAGGCATAGCAAGGTAGGCATGGGGAAGACGCTGGTAGTGGTGGGGAACATGGTGTGCTGCCTGTGGGAGCGTGCAGGGGCATGATGGTCCCCATGTTAACAGTACTAGCACGTAACTGAACAAAACACCTTAAGAAATGGAAATAATGTGCACCATCATGATACAGGAACAAGCAAAATAAATAATAATGTGACATTTAATCATGGAATATGATAGAGCAAAAATTGGGCACACACAAATGAAGAGCTGTTCTCTCTGACATAATAGAAACTAGTAAATAACAGGTAATTCACACACAGCAATGTCTCTCACAGAAAACTGTGTTAACAAAGGACTGGAAAGTACAAAAGATGCAGTGATCACGTGTAACTCAAAAACAACCGATAGTGAAATCAACTGGGCACAGTGCTACAGAATGTAAGAAAGGGACACCAAAAAAACAAATAAGACAAAGAAAACACCCAACAGCAACTGGTCTACCACAACCATAAAAAATATCACATGGAGGAGGCATGAAAACAGAGGGGAAGGCTACCCAGTTGAGTACAAAGACACACAGATCGAAGTTCCATAACCAAAACAGTTGTTGCTAAAAACTGTACCCTCATCACAACTGTTTAGAGCATTACAGAAAACAAGCTTATCCTCATCTCACTATTGAATCCCATTGTGGGATGTGCATGCTGCAATGGATAGATGTGCCCAGGTAGCCAAAAGAACAATAGAGCTGTATTACACAGTACCTTAAGAAGTAAAACGGCTAACAGCTTCAAAAGTAATACCACTAAAGATTGTCTGGATCTGATAAAGGTTCACATCCAAACACAGTGACAGTTTCTTGAATGAATGTCTGTTGCACCATTATGCTAAAGTAACCACTGAGTTAAGTATACTGTCAATCCTAAATTGGGTAGCATTAATATAGCCCAGAAATGCCCTCATGTGAGTGTAGTCTGTGGTTGAAGCACTTGCAAAGACTCAGTAGTTTGGACATGTATATGAGGCTGTAGGCTCTGACTAGTGTGCGCTGTGCTGTGGTGAATAGAACTGGGATTGTGGGACCACTTACGCAGTCAGTTCCTTGTCCAGAGAACATTAACTGTGAACTCCCGACATTGACTGTTTGTGAGCAGTTGGGCTGCATGCTATGAATCCATGTGGCAGAAGAATACCAGGATACTTAGATAATATCAAGTGGCTTGCAGATGTGAGCTAGTGCCAGTGATAAAAGTGCTGTACCCTGCAGATGTGGCATCACCATATACCGTAACAAATGGCTCTGAGCACTACGGGACTTAACTTCTGAGGTCATCAGTCCCCCATAATTTGGAACTAATTAAACCTAACTAACCTAAGGACATCACACATATCCATGCCCGAGGCAGGATTCGAACCTGCGACCGTAGCGCCCACGCGGTTCCAGACTGTAGTGCCTAGAACTGCTCGGCCACCCCGGCCGGCTATACCGCAACAGCTGCTGCAGGTGTGATGTGCTGCAGTCAAGTTGCAGGTGCCTTTGGCAGAACAGCAACCTGCAGCACTCTGCTGTGTGGTTGGTGGCTGTGTCAAAAGGCATCAGTCACAATTACTACAATTAAAATTATCTTTCTGAGAAAGTTTGAAACCTTAGACTATGGTTCTGGACAGCAAAGTTAGTCAAACTTTAATGTCCGATGTCAAACTTTAATGACCTATGATCAAGGATTCTGGCAGTCCAGAGGTAGTGTGTGTGTAGCTTTCCAAGCATATTTATTTAGATGAGCAGTTGCCTGTTTTCCATTTTATGGCTTGATACCTAGTAGCATACTTAACATATATATACAAATGTGAAGTTTCACAAACAAATTCATGTACTCAGTATCTCATATAATGATTTACAGGGATGATCTTAAGTGAGGATTCTAGTAATAGATTACATACAGGCATCAGTGGGAAGTGCAGAGGTAAAATTAGACTAATTACAGCATGCTCAGATAAATTTAAGCAGCCATTCATCTTGTGCTCCTTATGCAGGTGAAATGGGTAGAAACAAAACTTTTTATTATGTACTGCATACTTATCAATTTATTTGATGAAATGTGCTTATTTTTTGTCATTTTGCAGGGCCTCTGTCTCACATTGTTGCTGCTTGCAATTTTCAAGAAGGCATTGCCTGCTCTTCCAATTTCTATTACATTTGGTCTAGTTTTTTATTTTACAACACGTGAAATTGTCAAACCATTTGCTGATAGTCTGGCCAGTGAGCAGGTGTTTATTTAGTCCACAGGTAAGTGTCATCTTTTTGTAAAACCAATTTATTATTTTTCATTAGGAAGATTTTATGGAATATGAACCGCATTCACTATATTCATTTACTGATGGTTTCAAGATGCCATAACATTTTCAATTGGGTTTCATAGATGTACCAACTGTTAGCCACCCCCGCCCTTCTCCAACACCACATTCCCCACCACACCTGCCTTCTTCCTACACCTGACACTACGCCTTACCCCAGTCAAGCTGCAGAACTACAGCAGGCCATGCTAGGTGTGGTATATGAGTGATGTGCCACATACTCCTGTCAGACATATTTAGGGGCACCTAACAGAATCTGAAATGAGACTCGTTGTTGGTGGTTGGTCAAATCTTACAATACCCAGATTTGTGGGGCAATCAGTGAGACTGTGGCCCAGCCAGTGTTAGACTGTGTAAGAGTATGATGGCAGACATACTTGTTTTCAAGGTTCTGGTCGGCCATGTCTGACTGCCATAATGGAGGATCACCATATTGTGCACCAAGCGCATTGTAACTCCCTCGTGTCTGTGACTGCCATCTGAGAAAAAGTAATGAACTTGCCTGAGCATTCTGAGTCATCCCATACCATTGGTTGGAGACTAGCAGCAGTCAGACTAGGCTGTTGTTAGCGCCATAATAGAAATGGCTGTGTTTGGGTTGATGCTGAAACTGGGAGGCAAGGACAGTGAAAGAATGATGTCGCATTGTGCTCAGTGATGAATTGCAACTCTGCACTACCCCACATCATCAGCAAGTAGGGCGATGACCTGGAGAGTGGTCCAATTCTTCCTTTGTTGTGGAGAGACATAGTGGTGTTATTCCTGGTGTTGTGTTGTGGGGAACCATTGATCATGATTTCAGGTCATGGCTTGTAGTGATTGAGGGAACTCTGAAGGCACAGTGGTACGTGACAGACATCCTGTATCCTTATGTGTTACCTCTCATCTGGAAATATCATGGTGTCATTTTTCAACAGAACAGTGCTTCTCCACACATGGCACATGTGTTTATGAAACATCTGCATGATGTTGAAGTACTCCCATGGCCAGTAAGATCTCCAGATCGGCCCCCCATTAAAAAGTGATGGAGCAGCTCAGACATCAGCTCTGTACCAGTGCCAGTATTTAGGATATCAAGGACCAATTACAACTGTTGTGAACGAGCTCACCTCATGGGAGGATACAACAGCTTAATTAAACCCTTCTCAACCAGATCAGTGCGTATGTCCAAGACAGAGAGGGTGCAGTATCATACTGATAAGTGGGAGTCATATTGCCAAGTTCTTTGTAAATTTGACTCTATTTTGTAATCACCACATACCCTCTCAACCCATGAGGTTTCATTTTATTTCCATCGTATGTTCTGGGTGCTTCATTTTTTTTTTTTTTTGCAGGCAGGATATATTATGAGATAGACTTACCTTCAGGAAGTGAAATATACATTACTACCAATGGAAAATGGAATGGAATTAGTAGTTCCTTTGTCAGGGAGGAGAGAGGGTTGTGTTGGGAAAAGTTGAGAAGGAAGGTCACTCAGATTCCAGAATGAGAAAGATCCACCTGTAATGAGGGGGAGGGTAGACAAAGATGAAGGGGGATACACCAGATGGTTTTAGCATATCAGTCATCAAAGGAAAACGTGTCATGTTGTATAAATACATAAGGCAGTTCTTGCAAACTGGCTGTGGCATTTGACTCTCTGAAATATTCAGTGACTTGCAAATCTCCTAAAAAAAATTATATGCTGAAGAACAGCTCCACCCGATATTCTGCCATTGTACCAAAACCAATTCCATTAAATCCATAATTTGCATCCGCTGTGGAAAGCACATAAAACCATTGGGTGGATAGGTTCGTATTTAAAATAAAATGACCAAATTGCAGCTGTAGGAATTATATTAGCATGTTTTCTATCAATGCAGCATGCAAAGTGCATAAAATTTCACCTCTATGCAAATCATTCACTATCTTGGACCGATCATGTGAGCATACGTCGTGTGAGCTCAACCTATTTCAGGTACAAACAGATGCTTGTACAAGCTTATTGGTAAGCTAAGATTTGAAGCTCAGCTGTTGCTGTCATACTGCATGTGACACTCTTCATCTGTAGGTGTCAGCCATTTTGTTTTTCCATAATTGCTGATTCCAAATTTTGTTCATGTTCCCTTATCTGCCATTTCTACAAGAGCAAGATCTGATGTTTTGACATTTGTTGTATTGGCAGTCGTCTTGTTTTAAAATATATGATCTTAAGCTAATGTGATTAGCATTTGATTCAATAAAACTTTACTGAGTGTGTGTTGATATTTTGGTATAACAAATGATTCAGCTGTATATCACGGCTTTGCCTTGTTACAACTGGAGAGAAAGGGCACATATACAACTGCAGTGACAAACCCCAAGCAGTTATACCAATGAAGACTACTTGTAAAAGTTACCAAAATGGTGATTCTTTGGGCTATTTTGTCGAAAACTGACAGCCTGAGCCCGTGGCTGTGTAAAAAATATAAGTTGACTCTTACAGAGAAGATAACTGTAACCAACCACTTTTTATAATGTTATTTATTTAAATAATGCCGTTACCAGTTTCAAACTGACAGGCTCATCAGACAGCCTGTTCACATTAAGATTCATTTTACATTAGTTTTCACTTTTTGTTCTCCTAAAAACATGAAATTTTTTTGGGGTAGTGGTGCCCTACAACCAAAACAAGATATGAGCCAGTGTCTATTTAACTGTAATTATGCGTAACAATGATTTTAAATGATGCAAACAAATTATCAAAGGGAAGATGTTTTGGTCACTTACGTTGAAATCCATGCCATTACATTCCAGTGCTGACTGCTTGTGTTCATACAGCAGCAAAGACTGCATGAAGCACCATATATAAAGAAAGTGCTTCATACAGTCTGCGCTGCATGAACACAAGCAATCAGCACTAGAATGTAACGGTGCAGATTTTTCAATGAGTGGCCAAAACATCTTCACTTCAATAATTTGTTCACATCATTTAAAATTGTTGTGAGGCACAATTACAGTGAAATAGACATTTTCTCATATCTTGTTTTGGTTGTAGGGCACCATCGCCCCAAGGAAATTTCATCATTTGGGAAAACTAAAAGAGAAAACTAATGTAAAATGTATCTTAACCTGAACAAGCCATCTGATGATGAACCTTTCAGTTTGAAACCGCTAACAGTGCTATTTAAAAAAATAAATAAATAGCATTATAAAAAGTGGTTGGTTGCTGTTATCTTCTGTTTAAGAGTTAACCTATATGATGATTCTTTGCTTTACAACAACACTTTATTTTCTTTAGTTGTTATACTGATTTATTACAAAATATGTATTTTGTTTCTCTTTTGAAGTGAACTAAACTATTGTTATCTTCACAGGTCTTTACCATGTTCACCTCTTTAAGTAATTGTTTGGCTGTGGTCCGACAGATGCTGAAAGCAGCTTGAGAGTGTTGCTTACTTGGATGGAACCTCTGTCACCAGACCATGCAAACTGATCTATAGTCTGTGATAATGAAACTGTTGCATTCACTTGTCTTTGTTACCATAATTTTTGGCAGCTTGATATATCTGAAACTCAGTAGCTAGAGATGGGACTTACATATGTATATTACAACATGCAACAATTTTTTATACTTCATTTGCTAACTTATACTAAAGCCAAATATAAATAAAATTTTAAAGTTGAAAAATAGATCAAATATTATATGTAACTTTAGTAACTAATTGATATTGATCCTCAAGTATCATAGCTGATCAAAACATCATGAAGAACAGTTGTTTAGTATTTTTCTTTTGTGTAATTATGAAGTGTGAATGAAATTCTTGGACTCTGACGTGTACGTTATTTTGAATGGATGTGTTCATTAACAAATATAACCTCATGAATAAATGTTACATTAAGTTACTTAAAAATTTTCTGTTAAGGTACGGCCACTTTATAATTAGGCCTACCTGTTTTACATGCAGCTTATACTGCAGTATTTGATGAAAGATAATGGATAAGTTAAATTCTGTCCAGACACTTATTGAAGTGAAAAAAGAAACTAAAAAGCACATAAAAGATGTGTAAAGTCTTTAGATAAATTGTTTGTTGTTTGGGATGGACACCACATGGAAAAGTTGACAATATCAAGGTTTCAAAGTGAGTGGTCGCCTCTTATGGTTCAGAGAGCAGACAAAAATCTATGAAAATAAAAAGAAAATCTACTCAGAAATATAATTTTTTCGGCATTATGGAAAAGAGACATGGGATGAAATAGGTTTAATTGGTGAAACATTACAAACAAAATTCAAATTGCTGTGACACTGAATGACAAATTTTCCTATGTGCTTTCCATTTCTTTAAATTTCTTCTGTCCTGTTTAGTTCAGTATTTATCTACTCAGGAACCAGGACTTTTGCCTGGTGCCCTGTGCAGTCCCCACTCTCCTCCCACCTCTCAAGACCATATTTTTAATTAAAATATAAAAGACACTGCCAGTTTCTTGATGTGGCTATTACCCTCAACATCAGTTAATTAGTTAGTTGTGGAGTTAAAATGTCTACTTGTAGTATAATATTTATTGGAAGAATCACTGACAAGGAGACCTCGTGCCAATCGGATTTTCCTAACTTTTTATATTTGTGGTACATGAAGTTCAGAACTCAAATATCAATTTGCCAAAGCAGTTCAGTGTGCAACCCCCCCCCCCCCCCCGCCACCCCCCCCCCCCCCCCCCGCCACACACACACACACACACACACACACACACACACACACAAAAATGGTCAAGAAAATTGATTTTGAAGTTTTCTGATCATCATTAATATGCTAAATTAAGGTCAATTTTTCTACAGGAAGCACGGTAGTGTGCTTGCCTGCTGTGTAGGGGGCCTGGGTTTGATTCCCAACAGTTTCAAATTTTTAAACGAAGTTGTGTGTTCTTCAAAAACTTCCACGAAGTGTAAAATACATAAAGATGGGGAAACAATCAATAACATTGAGATTAATTGCTTGATCGGCTCTCATTTGTAATTCCTTTTTTTTTTCAAATACCTATGTCATTTAAATACAAAAGTTGTCAGATATATGCTGGTTAACACATATATATGTCTCATTTTTATGAAAAATTCATGTTTTTCTTATTGCTAATGACATATCACTTACAAAATCCAGTTTTTATAGCAAATATAAATTCTTATTACCAATCTTTTATAAAAATTGATAATCAGCAATGTTTAAATTTAAAAACGACATTACAAATTATTTTTTTGAACTGCTTTGATCAATTGATATTTGAGTTCCAAGCTTCACCTACTCTAAATATAAAAATTTACAAAAATCCAATTGGCATGTGATGTCCTTGTAAGACTGTAGTTCCTAACATTTAATTTGAACAACTCAAATTTCATAAAAAATACAATTACTGTATTTATTTTGTTCATATTGCATGTACAGTTTTATATATTTTTAATAATAGAATTTATAATACATAAAATCAGTTGCATATTTATTGTTGTACTTCTTTTCATTACCACATTAACACTGCTGCACCCCTGCAGTGCTATTGTTTTATGAAAGATCTGATGTTATAGTATCAAATCTCTTTACAGGGCAGAAAATAGCTTTGGTTACATATGATTCAATTTTAAACAGAAAAAAATATTGTTTGAATTTTTAGTTAAAAACAAGAGTTTACTCTGGAATACAATAACTTTTAGGAAGTTGTGAAATGTGCTAGAGAAGATTGGAAATGAGATGTCAGCAGTGAAACTGTTAGTGTAGTACTGACAACTTTTGTAAATCTGGATTTGTGTTTATTTTCAATTTTTTATTGAACTGCCATAAAAATTTCAAAACTTGATAACTTTGGTTTATGAGAACCAATAATATACCTTGATTATTAGAATTTTCTGTACAAATATCCGTCATCTCACAGCTTTCAATATGAAAGTAGACCACCCGACCAATACAAGACATTGCTATCGATAAATTTGTACCTATTAATAGATGATGTGCTATTCTTGAACAGAAGTGAATTGGATTTATTTGCCTGTAGACAACTGTTGTGTTGTATAAGGCATCGTAAATTGTTACGTAATTATACAGTTGCTTACACAAATTATACAAAAGGTAGGTACATAATTCTACAGATGGTTATACAAATGATTATACAAAAGGTTAACATATATAGATATTATTACATAAATATAGCATATCTTGTGCTCATCCATAATTAGTTTTGTTACACTGGTTGCACAGACAAATTTTGATGTATATCATAAGTTACAATTTTGTTAGTTCACAATCACGTTTATAATAAAAGAGCATCATATTTTTCATTATATAAAATAGTAATATATTATCATTATATGAAAGAACATCATATTTTTTCATTATGTATGGATTCACTTGTACTGTAGAATGCTTTGTCTTTCAGCCATATCTCTACCACCATTTTAAATTTATTTTCATGCTATTCCCTTGTGCCATGTGATATAGTGTTAAAAAATGCTTAGCCAGCATGTACAAAATAATTTTGGACTTTACTCAAACGCGACCAAGGAATGTCTCATAAGTTTCTGTTTCTTGTTTCATATGAGTGCACATCTGACCTGCTTTCATACGTGTTTGGCTTGCATAAGTGCTTTGAGTATGTATGGACTGGGCACTGTAAGTATTTTGTGCCCAATAAAGTACTGTCTGCAAGAAGGTAATTTGCTCAAGCCAAAAATACATCTAATGGCTTCTTCTGCCACTGGAAGACATCTTTTGCCCCAACAGAGTTACCCCAAAGAAGCATTCCATAATGCAAATGTGCATGAAAAAAGGCATAATATGCCAGGAGCATGCACTCGTTAGTGACTCAATCCTTGCCAACTTTCTGCACAGTTCTTCTGTGTGGGTATTCCAGCATAATTTAGTATCTAGATATATGCCAACAATTTTACTGAATGTCTGAGTTCATTTGGTCCATTATTAATATCTCTAAGGGGAAAGAGGATGTGTTCAGTTTTGTTTTTATGTAATGACAGTCTATTTTCATGGAACCACTGAGTTGCCTTTTCCATGATTGAGTTGCTCATTTGTTTGACAACATTCGCATCACTATGTGACATGGTAAAAGTTGTGTCATCGGCATACATTACCAGTTATTCCACGTTTTTCAAGATTTTTAATTAAAATGCTATTTGCGACAGTGTCAAATGCCTTGGTTAAAGCTACTGAAGTTGCATAGGTGTGTTCCCTATTTTCAAAACCATGTAATATTGGTCATAAAACTTCCTGAAATGCCTTTATTGTTGATGGCCCACTTCAGAATCCATATTGGGCCCTATTTAAGAGGTTGTAAGACTAAAAAAAAACATGTAATTGGTCTTTCATTAGTGTTTCAATAATTTTGGATATTATAGGTACTATTGCAATGGGTCCATAATTTTGGGGTGAATTTCTGCCTCCTGTTTTAAATTCAGGCAATACAATTATCGTGAGATTTAAAACTTTCCCGGCGTACATATTGTTCCACAAAGGCCCCTACGGCACATGCGTGGTGGATTCACTTGGCGTTGCGCGTGCGCTACTTGAGCGTGTTCGACTCTGCTGTGCCGCACGCCCTCCGTGGTGACAACTCACCGCATGGATATCAATTTGATCGCAGGATGACAATCAAATTGATATCGATGCAGCGAGTTTTCACCACGGATGGCACGCGGCGCATCAGAATCGAACACGCTCAAATAGCGCACGTGTAATGCCAAGTGAATCCACCACGCATGTGCTGGAGGGGCCCTAAATACCAGAGATCAGGGAGTTTTCGCCAGTATCACCTGAAGATTGCCAGAAGACTCTGTGCCAAAATATTGTGGTGGGAAGTTGCAAACATCCGGCAGTTCTCCCGAAATTTTGTGGAACAATACAATTGTCAGTTTAAGGCAGTCTGGAAATGTTCCTTCTGTAAACATCCTATTGATTAGATAAGACAGTGGACTGCATATAGTGTCTATTATTTTCTTTCTGATAAAATTAGAAAAACCATAGATGTCCTCAGTTCTGGAGTTGCCCAGTGATTTGACTAAATTCAGTATATCCTTACGATAAATAGTTCTCCATCCATATTTTGGCAAGTCTACTCGTAACTCTGTTTCCCACAAATTGGGAAGACTAACTTCATTGTCCTCTAAATTTCTTTCATCTGTTATAGCTAATTCCCCAGAATTTATGAAACTATTATTTAGTTCATCTGCACCTAAATACACTCCTGGAAATGGAAAAAAGAACACATTGACACCGGTGTGTCAGACCCACCATACTTGCTCCGGACACTGCGAGAGGGCTGTACAAGCAATGATCACACGCACGGCACAGCGGACACACCAGGAACCGCGGTGTTGGCCGTCGAATGGCGCTAGCTGCGCAGCATTTGTGCACCGCCGCCGTCAGTGTCAGCCAGTTTGCCGTGGCATACGGAGCTCCATCGCAATCTTTAACACTGGTAGCATGCCGCGACAGCGTGGACGTGAACCGTATGTGCAGTTGACGGACTTTGAGCGAGGGCGTATAGTGGGCATGCGGGAGGCCGAGTGGACGTACCGCCGAATTGCTCAAGACGTGGGGCGTGAGGTCTCCACAGTACATCGATGTTGTCGCCAGTGGTCGGCGGGAGGTGCACGTGCCCGTCGACCTGGCACCGGACCGCAGCGACGCACGGATGCACGCCAAGACCGTAGGATCCTACGCAGTGCCATAGGGGACCGCACCGCCACTTCCCAGCAAATTAGGGACACTGTTGCTCCTGGGGTATCGGCGAGGACCATTCGCAACCGTCTCCATAAAGCTGGGCTACGGTCCCGCACACCGTTAGGCCGTCTTCCACTCACGCCCCAACATCGTGCAGCCCGCCTCCAGTGGTGTCGCGACAGGCGTGAATGGAGGGACGAATGGGGACGTGTCGTCTTCAGCGATGAGAGTCGCTTCTGCCTTGGTGCCAATGATGGTCGTATGCGTGTTTGGCGCCATGCAGGTGAGCGCCACAATCAGGACTGCATACGACCGAGGCACACAGGGCCAACACCCGGCATCATGGTGTGGGGAGCGATCTCCTACACTGGCCGTACACCACTGGTGATCGTCGAGGGGACACTGAATAGTGCACGGTACATCCAAACCGTCATCGAACCCATCGTTCTACCATTCCTAGACCGGCAAGGGAACTTGCTGTTCCAACAGGACAATGCACGTCCGCATGTATCCCATGCCACCCAACGTGCTCTAGAAGGTGTAAGTCAACTACCCTGGCCAGCAAGATCTCCGGATCTGTCCCCCATTGAGCATGTTTGGGACTGGATGAAGCGTCGTCTCACGCGGTCTGCACGTCCAGCACGAACGCTGGTCCAACTGAGGCGCCAGGTGGAAATGGCATGGCAAGCCGTTCCATAGAACTACATCCAGCATCTCTACGATCGTCTCCAAGGGAGAATAGCAGCCTGCATTGCTGCGAAAGGTGGATATCCACTGTACTAGTGCCGACATTGTGCATGCTCTGTTGCCTGTGTCTATGTGCCTGTGGTTCTGTGAGTGTGATCATGTGATGTACCTGACCCCAGGAATGTGTCAATAAAGTTTCCCCTTCCTGGGACAATGAATTCACAGTGTTCTTATTTCAATTTCCAGGAGTGTATTTCATCCCATCTCCTTGTAAACATGATGTGATCACGTTTTATATCATCACCAGGTTGATAGTTTTTAAAATTTGCAATATTATTAATAACCTCCTCTTGACCTGTGATTTTATAACTTCCTTGTGTTAAATATGAGTGAAGATAACTTTGCACACAAACACTTATATAATGCAATTTCAGACAAATGATAATGACATGTCAGTGCCAGAAACAGACATTAAGTTCATACACTAAATGGAAAACTGTGTGTGAAATTCCTTTGTGTCCAATTGGTTAAATGTTAAAATGGAGTCAATTTTAGATACTCTACTCAAAGAGCTCAGCATCTCTCATTGTGATCACCTAAAGACAAGAATGTTTGTTTATTTTGTGTATTTTCACTCCTTGTTATCTTACTTCGGTGCAGTGCACATAAAGTGAATAAAATGTTTTTTCACTAGGTGTGAGCAGTAAAAATACCATGTGAAACAGGTAGCTATACATCTTGCAGAAGCATTTTTAAGGATCTTAGAATTCTTATACTCACTCTTCAGGACATTAACTCCTTAAGGATGACAAAGATGATGATAACAATGTTATTGAATTTCCTCATGCTGAGAAATGAAGAAGAGTGATCTGTTTCACTAGGCAACTATGTTCTATAGCCAAGATCACATAAAGATTTATCTATTTTCAGCTACCAGTTTTAACAGATTTTGCTGTCATCTTCTGGTCTGTAACATAGTGCATATACATGATTTACGCCAGATATGTGAGAAAATTTTTTTTTTACGTTACAAGAAACAGAACATTTACGTAACGTCAAAAAATTTTGAACGTATGTAAATGTAGTTTCCATTTCTGTTTCTTGTCATGTCAGACAAAAAAAAAACATTTTTCTCAAATATTATCTCGTAGGTCATGATAGGAGAGATTTTTCCCTGTATATGCACAGTTTTACAGACCAGAAGATGACAGCAAAATCTGTCAAAACCAATTGTTGAAAATAAAGATGTATTTATATGATATTGGCTATTGAAAGTTTTATACTCTGTAATTATTATAAAGGAAAAGCATACAGTTGTCAGTGTTCTGTACTAATTTGTTTTGTTAATTGATTTTTGGCTTAGAAGGCTGTATTTTAAATTAACTGACTATTGTCGTCCAGGAGAATAAGGTATTAGAGATATTGATAAAGATTTTACACAATGGGGAGTCAGGCTCAAACACAGAGTAAATGCCATCTTTGATGGAGCAATAGTACTGTAGCTCAAAATATTAAAGTTAAACATTATTTAAATGTAAAGGGTACAAACCAGAAAAACGTGAAAAATAAACATCTTACAACCTGTGTGTGTGTGTGTGTGTGTGTGTGTGTGTGAGAGAGAGAGAGAGAGAGAGAGAGAGAGAGAGAGGGAGGGGGGGGGGGGGGGGGACAATGAGCAAAGATCTACACTCAACAGAAGAGAACATAATTCTTTGCTTATTTCATCATCCTCTGTTTCCACCTCATCTGACACACACACACACACACATACACATACACACATACACACACACACTCTCTCTCTCTCTCTCTCTCTCTCTCTCTCTCTCTCTCTCTCTCTCTACACACACACACACTACACACACACACACACACACACACCTTGTACAGTGTTATTCTTAATGTGTTCTGGTTTGTACCCTTTACCATTGTTCATTCAAAGATGACATTTACTCTTTTTTCGCACCTTACTCTCCACAGATAATATCGAGCTAGTGGTTAGTGCACTGTACTTGTACTTAGGAGGATGATAGTTCAAACCCATGTCCGACGACACAGATTTAGGTTTTCAATTGTTTTCCTAAATCGCTTAAGGAAAATGCTTGAATGATTGCTTCGGAAGCCTGCGGTTGCTTTCATTCTTCATCCTTCCCTAATCTAATCTAATGACCTCGATGTCAACAGGACATTAAACACTTAATTTCTTCCTCCTCCTCCTCCTCCTCCTCCTCCTCCTCCTCCTCCTCTTCTCCCAAGCTTAATATCTTTTTCAATGTTATCCTCCAGTACTGAATCCTCTTTGACAAAGAAAATTAGTTATAGTATGATGATGGCTTATAAGCTGAAAACTAGTTAATGCAGTAAATTAATATTGGTAGAACATTGCTATTTTGTGCTTATGATGTGTAATAATAAAGCAACTGTTTGAGCTGAACTATGGTTTATGCAGTCACAATACAGGACACAAAAATAATAGTCATGCATATTTCAGCTCCAGGCCAAGGGTTCTGAGTGCAATTATGTACTATGGTGAAAAAATATTCAATAAACTCCGATCTAAAGCAAAGCAAGAAAGCCACTCTTTCTACAAATTATCTGAATGTCTAGGAACAGAGAGTGAAAAGTTCTATTAGCTAAATGGCAAGTAGCAGTGTTACTTGTAAAACTGCATGACAAGTAGTAATGTACTATAATAATAGGACTTATTTTTTTGAAAATACAGTTGTGGTGAAGTAATATTGAGCTATCAATAGCAGGCGAATGGCTTTTACATTGTGAAACTGAGGAGGCAGCATCTTTTTCAAAGTAGTAGCTTTTGATCATACCACATTGTTGCAGCTATTTTCCTCTTTTTGTGGTGGGACCTATGGAACAATGAACGAGTGGATGAATGAAATGGATGTATCATCTAACCAAAAACTACACTCCTGGAAATTGAAATAAGAACACCGTGATTCATTGTCCCAGGAAGGGGAAACTTTATTGACACATTCCTGGGGTCAGATACATCACATGATCACACTGACAGAACCACAGGCACATAGACACAGGCAACAGAGCATGCACAATGTCGGCACTAGTACAGTGTATATCCACCTTTCGCAGCAATGCAGGCTGCTATTCTCCCATGGAGACGATCGTAGAGATGCTGGATGTAGTCCTGTGGAACGGCTTGCCATGCCATTTCCACCTGGCGCCTCAGTTGGACCAGCGTTCGTGCTGGACGTGCAGACCGCGTGAGACGACGCTTCATCCGGTCCCAAACATGCTCAATGGGGGACAGATCCGGAGATCTTGCTGGCCAGGGTAGTTGACTTACACCTTCTAGAGCACGTTGGGTGGCACGGGATACATGCGGACGTGCATTGTCCTGTTGGAACAGCAAGTTCCCTTGCCGGTCTAGGAATGGTAGAACGATGGGTTCGATGACGGTTTGGATGTACCGTGCACTATTCAGTGTCCCCTCGACGATCACCAGTGGTGTACGGCCAGTGTAGGAGATCGCTCCCCACACCATGATGCCGGGTGTTGGCCCTGTGTGCCTCGGTCGTATGCAGTCCTGATTGTGGTGCTCACCTGCACGGCGCCAAACACGCATACGACCATCATTGGCACCAAGGCAGAAGCGACTCTCATCGCTGAAGACGACACGTCTCCATTCGTCCCTCCATTCACGCCTGTCGCGACACCACTGGAGGCGGGCTGCACGATGTTGGGGCGTGAGCGGAAGACGGCCTAACAGTGTGCGGGACCGTAGCCCAGCTTCATGGAGACGGTTGCGAATGGTCCTCACCGATACCCCAGGAGCAACAGTGTCCCTAATTTGCTGGGAAGTGGCGGTGCGGTCCCCTATGGCACTGCGTAGGATCCTACGGTCTTGGCGTGCATCCGTGCGTCGCTGCGGTCCGGTGCCAGGTCGACGGGCACGTGCACCTCCCGCCGACCACTGGCGACAACATCGATGTACTGTGGAGACCTCACGCCCCACGTCTTGAGCAATTCGGCGGTACGTCCACTCGGCCTCCCGCATGCCCACTATACGCCCTCGCTCAAAGTCCGTCAACTGCACATACGGTTCACGTCCACGCTGTCGCGGCATGCTACCAGTGTTAAAGATTGCGATGGAGCTCCGTATGCCACGGCAAACTGGCTGACACTGACGGCGGCGGTGCACAAATGCTGCGCAGCTAGCGCCATTCGACGGCCAACACCGCGGTTCCTGGTGTGTCCGCTGTGCCGTGCGTGTGATCATTGCTTGTACAGCCCTCTCGCAGTGTCCGGAGCAAGTATGGTGGGTCTGACACACAGGTGTCAATGTGTTCTTTTTTCCATTTCCAGGAGTGTAGTTCTAATGTTTAAGAATCTAATGGTAATTATTATGAATGTTCTTTATTTTTGTTGTTATATTTATTGTTCTGTAATACCTAATTCATGCATATCAGCAGGAACTCCCAATTGTTAACAGCTCCTGATGAAAATTAGTGACTCTCTTGTGCTGACAGATTTAGCTTTTTGCAGTTTGCCATTAGAATTTATGATTTGTTTTCTGTTTCACCTTAGTCAAATTTTAAGTATATAGTAACTAGCTGTCAAAGAGCAATGGCGAAATTATTCTACCTGGTGTGTAAGGAATATGGGACAGATGAAATACCTTCAGACCAGGGGGCCACCCATGGGAGGGGGGGGGGGGGGGGGGGTCAATGGGGGCAGCATCCCTAGTGAGAATTCATTTAGTTTATGAATATGAAAAAAGACGTCTAACCATAGGGCTTGGTATTTTATGAGCTAAAATACCTGGTGAACTATCACTAAAATAACCTGAAAATTCCAATAAAACACAGAAAAAATGATATAAAACACTCATAAATTAGGCTATAAAATTAACTGTAACGATGAAAAACTTTATTGGATGTTGGAACTGCAATTACAAAAAGGGCAATTCATTTAAAATCACTATGTTTTTCCTTAAAAAAAAATCATCCATTCAAGATGTATGAAAATGGTTATATAACCATCTTAGAGCTATTATAGGTTCTCGACAGTGAGGGAAAATCTGTTGACAAACAACATGAGCTTGTAGTTAGAAGATCTTTCAACATTTGCTGAAATGATGGGAGCGTGCATTTAGATATTTTTCTTTACTTTCAAAAACAAATCTAAAAAATTTTACAAATGGACATTATGTTTGTTACAGTACTGATATTTTTATTTTTTCATACCATAGTTGGTCCAAGTTAACAACAACAAGCAATTTGACAATGACAATAAGCAGATGAACTATCAATTTATTTCCAACATGTACAAATACAGTCGTGACCAACATTATACTGTTTATCCTAGAGGAACAAGCAGCATTGTTCATTCTTGCCAACATTAAAAGAATGAATTGTTCTGTTGTAAATCAGCGTTAAACACAGACCTGTAGAAATCTTAGAAATGACACCATCCTTGAAAAATTAAGTGCCATAATTGTATGGTAAAAAATGCAAAGTTAAATTTACATATCAACAGCAAGAATATTCAGGATTTTAGTACTTTGTGAACAATGCATTGATCATAAGGAAAGAATGATTACATGTTAACAAACTATGGTTCTATTAGTAAGCTATAATAAAATGAAATTAAATTACCAATTGACTTACTGATAAAATTACTAAATACGTACTACTAACTATGTACATAGCGTATTGTGAAAGCCACCATATGGTGCATGGTGGAGGTTACCTTGTATCACTACTAGCCATTTCCTTTGCCATCCCACTCACTGATGGAGCAAGGGAAAAATTGCTTTTTATGTGTTTTAGTACAAGCCCTAATTTCTCTCATCTTGTCCTTGTGGTCTTCAAGCAAAATGTATATTGGTGGCAGTAGAACCACTCTGCAGCCAGCTGCAAATGTTGGTTCTGTAAATTTTCTCAATATGGTTTCATGAACTTAATGTCACCTTCCCTCCAGGGATTCCCATTTGAGTTCCCAAAGGATCTCCATAATATTTGCATGTTGTTTGAACTCACCAATAACAAATCTTGCAGCCCACCTCTGAACTGCTTAGATGTCTTCTTTTAATCTGACATAATGCAAATCCCAAACACTCAAGCAGTAATCAAGTATAGGTCGCACTATCATCCTACAAGTGGTCTCTATAGATGTACTACACTTTCTGGAAACTTTCAGATAGACTGAAACCAGTAATTCACCTTCGATTTCATATTGTTTTGTGGTGCTATGCCTAGATGTTTAATCGACATGACTGTGTCAAACAGTGCACTACTAATGTTGTATTTGAACATTACTGGATTGTTTTACTCATTGGTGCATTAACTTACATTTTTCCACATTTAGAGCAAGCTTCCAGACATCTCACCAAATAGAAATTCTGACAAACAATGGAAACTACTGGTAGGAATACCAACAATGTAGAAAAAGATAGAGTGCTACTTACCATAAAGAAGATTCATTAAGTTCCAGACAGGAACAACTAAAAGACACTTGGATAAAGCTTTCAGTCACAGCCTTCATGAGCAAAAGAAAAACATACACCATTCACGGCAGCTCGGGCTGAGCTGCTGGAGTTGGAAGTCATATGTGCATGGGGTTTGTGTGCTTGCTTGTGTGTATGAATGGTATGTGTTTCTCTTTTGCTGATGAAGGCTGTGACCGAAATCCTTATGTCTTTTAATTGTGCTTATCTGCAACTTAATGTGTCTTCTTTTATCGAATCACTCCTCGTTGTTCCTGCTTACTCGCCTGCATGTTCAGTAGTGGGCGATAACTGGTGTGATCACTTTCTCTTCGGTGTGAAACCACACTGGCGCTATGCAACATCAAACGGTCCACACGCATCAGTCCCTGTACCGTAGACGGCGCCACCATACCTGCAGTTACCCGGTGCCACCTTACGTGTAAGGCAAAGGAAGACAAACTGACCAGGTTTCATTTGAATGAACCTCTTATATTACTCGAACATAGAAAATGCTGAAGAATTCTGCAGCAAATGACATTAAGGATACATGTTCTTTTACCTTTCTCATATGCAGGAGTCACCTCCTCTTTTTTCCAGTAAGTTGGGATTTCATGCTAGACAAGAGATTCATGATAAGTGCAAGGTAAGTTAGGGTCCAGTGCCAAATCATATTGTATTTAAAACCATGTTGGGGTTCCATCCAGAATTGGGAACTTCTTTGTCTTCACCTCTTTCTGTTGTTTCTCTATACTGCAGATGCCCACTTCTGTGTTCTCCATAAGAGAATCTGTGCGACTGTCAAAAGATGGCGCATATGCGTGATCCTCCTGCATGAGCGATTATTTTTAAATGTAAAATTCAAACATCAGCTTTCCTTCTATTCTGTTGCCACACCACACCAGTTGATGAGTGGTGAGAGAGAAGTCATGTAGCAGCTTAGTGATTTTATGTAGGACCAGAATTTTCTCAAGTTCTCAGCAAGATCTTTTGCTAACTAGATATGAAGACAGTGGAAGTGGTTGTAGGTTCTTGCATTGATCTATTTATAAATGCATAAATTTCTACACACTTTTGCCTATTGACATTTCTGAGTTCTTCTTTGAAATGAGGATGCAACAGTCTCTGTTTCCTCAGCATTTTCTAAATTTTCTTATTAAACAGTGCTGGGTCTTTTCTGTCTTTAAACCACTTGTTTGGCACATTCTCCTCATATTAATAATGATATCCACGGTGAAAGTTCAGTCTCAGAAACGTTTCATTTCTAGGGAACAAAGTCGTCTTCGTGAACCTCAAATATGGCTATTGGTGGGAAAAAAAGGCGTACTCCTGCAAAATTCAAACAGTTAACCACAGTCAGGTGCTAATTTAAAGTAGCGTATCATATTTCTTTTCATTTGTTGAATAGGTGTTCGTTTGCACTGGCCGCTGATATGACATGAGAGAGTTGGTGGCAGTCAATGACATTGTCTCTCAATTTTTTCACAGCCAACAGTGAGTTGTAAATGAGCAGTGGTGCATGAGTGTGGTTCACTTAGAATTTTGTGTGCTATGAGGTGTAAAAGTATAATGAAAAGAGTGAAAAAAGACCGACATTCTTTAAGTTTATTTTATGTCATAAACTAATGAAAAATGAGGGAACAACAGAATATGCTGTCTACGATGAAATATCACAAGAAAATGGTGAGCCAAATCGAATATCTCTGTTAAAAATAAAAATCCTATTGGACTGATGGAGGATATACAGGGCGTTACAGCATTTTAAAAACTTGGGGGGGGGGGGGGGGGTTGTAGATGAAATACAGAACTTTTTGATATGCAGAAGCTTTAGCTGGAAATGTGAAATGAAGTTTCCACATCCATCACTGGACTGCTGAAAATCCATATACTACAAGTTACCAGGTGAGATTCTCTGTGAACATTTGGGCTGAAATTCCTAGAGATCTTACCAATTGTTTGATGGTGCATGGTATTTGAACTTTCTGGAGAGTGCCTTGCCTGAACTTATTGAGGATCTTCCCTTGCAATTGTGTGCTACTTCATGGTTTCTGAATGATGGTAGCCCAGTGCACTTCCATTGTCGGGCGAGGACATGTCTCACAGACAACTCCAGACAGAGAGTAATTGGAAGGGGATGTCCAATCACTTGGCCTGTGCACTCCCCTGACCTCACACCTCTTGACCTTTTGCTCTGCGGTTATGTCAAGTTCCTTGTGTACTCAGCATCAGTAGGAACAGTATCTGAGCGCATCTTTATAATGTCAGATACTGTTAGAGGAGAGTGTGGAATCAGACAAAACATAGTTCATCTTTGCACATTATGTAATGAACTTGATGGTCGTCACATTGAACATGTATGCCACAGCAGTGAAGCCTTAGATTCGTGTTAGAATATTTGAGTGTTCTCTAATGTCAATAAACGTTTTCCAAACTAAAATATTCATTTAGCCTACTTAATGCGTAGATAGAGCTTAGTGCTGTATAAAAATTTATTTCGCATTTACGACTGTTGGATCCTCATTGGAAAATATTCTAAATTTTGTTTTCTGCAATCTCCCAAATTTTTAAAAAGTCATTCTGTAATACTCTCTGTATTGACCTAGCCAGTACCACAGTTGGCTTCAAGTGCTTTGATGAAAAGAAAAGTAGTCTTCTGGTTAGCACTTCCAGTGTTGATTAAGCTGAAAAAAATTAGACTGATGATGCCTAAAATAAATTTTATTGAATCTGCAGCAACATGACAAAAAATTATATTTTTAGGATTGACATAGATGACATAAAGAGAACCTTTATATTGAACTGGCTTTCATTATGTCCATGGATGGTTTATTCTCAAGCAGTTGACTGTGCCTGACAGTCACATATAATGCACGACAGTTATCAAGCACATTTTTAAGCCATCATTCACCAATTTCAAAAATGTTTCTGAATCTGCAAAAATGTATATGAATTCTGAATAGCATAAAGAAAAGTTGAAAAGCTAAATATTTTTGTTATTACAGTATTATAACAAAAAGAACTAGGACTGTAGAAGAAATTGTCCTTGAGAATCGTGTGAAATTAGTACAAACTAATTGTGTTAAGTTGAAATCAGTTGTTTCTTGACTATATTTTGTACATTACATGACTGCCCTCTAAGGGCAAGAGTGAACTGAGGTGCTGTTTTTAATGATGTAGTGCAGTTTAGAGTACACTCAGGTAATGAAACATTATGGAAACATTTTGAAAGTGCCTCCATAAATACCAATTATGCTTCATTTTGGACCCAGAATGAAAGTCTACAATTTATCTTACAGGTTGTGCCTTAGAGGGAACGCTATGTAGTTTTCACACAGATCAATCTGAAAATCGATGTTGAATATTCTGGTACTGGTTCAAAACTGCAAAAGTGTGGGAAATACTATCCAAATAAAAATTTTAAGGATAGGAAGACAATTAATTTTGAGAGTAGCTCTTACGAAGGTGTCAGTCAAAAATAATGTAAGAGGCAGCAAAATGTAAAATCTGAGAATGTAAAAACAGGCTTTACTATAATTACACTGGTAGCTTGCTTATGTTTATAACATTGACCAAGTACTACAAGTGAACTGTAGAAACCAACAGGAGAAAATTATGTGCAGATGACAAAGTCTGTAAAGTTTCAAAGTCATATGTATGGAGAAAATGTTTTGGCCCTCCTGACATGAAAACCTGTGGGTGCCTCTGCCTCAAACTTCAAGAACAATGTAATACTCTGTTTCTTGAAAAACAGTTAATCTGGTTCAAGGCCCAAAGCTGGCACAAATTTTTAATTGTCGTGATACACTCATTATATTGCAGGTAAAACAGTAAAGCACATCCAAACAGTTTACACTTACATTGTTTCATGCCCATCAATCCATTCAGTTCATTTCCATGCATTTAAGTCATTTCATGATGATTATTTTTTGGTTCTTCATGTCCCAGTCATACATGACACATACAATGGGTTGGGGCTTAAGCTCCTTACAGATGATTTGATTTCGTCAACCCAGCGCCCAATCTGACAGAATTAGATACAGCATCTAGATAGTCTGAGGTGGCACTTGATTTTATCATTTAACTCTCAGATTCTGTCAACAATATATGCATGAATTTCCCATGTTTCCTGTTCTTCCAAAACTGAAGAAAACTGGTATTTCTCTGGTAGCATGGTACATACTTGTAATGAGAAAAAAGAAAAGATGAAAGGTTTTAAAATGGTTTCTGAAACAAAAACAGTTTGACCATATGGTATTAAAAGAACTGTATGGTGACAGTTTTTGCAGTTATCTGAAATTGACTGAACAATTTCATTCCTTGGTGACTCAAGGGACAGTGAGGCAAAACAGTGACGTGGGAACAGATGTTACTTCAGAGGAAAGACTAAACATTTAGTAAAGGGTTTTGACTGCTGGAGGAGACTATGCAAATCTAAAACACAGCATGGAATTTCTTTTCTGATACTTTCACCAATAATTCTTGAAGATCCCTACATATAGGTAAGGAAAACTCATTCTGAAAAGTGAATCCTTTGCTCAATGTGAAAAGATCTCTGTGTACAGTCTAAAATTAACATATCCTTTCACTGAGTATGCTGTTCTTGGGGTTGTGCTTCATATTGCTGCAGAGTAATGTGTACATTGGATATGAATGGCACCAGAAAGTACTCTTCAGACAATTAAATACTTCTAATCCTGTATAAAAGTAACAGTTAGGGTATTTGTATAATATAAGCTATGTTCATTATTGAAGACTCTGCTGTCAACTTTCTCGTCTTAGTGTAAAATATCACATAATAAATTAGTTTCTCTGCCGTAAAATGTCCAAAACCTGATATTTCTTTAAGCTATAGGCCGGCAGTCTGCTCATAGGCCTGGATTTTCTGTTGCAGAAAGTAATGACTGTGTAGTTTCTATTAGTTTTTCCTAATTCTTGATAAGTTCTGTCACATGTTTTTTTCCCAATTATTATATGATTTGTTTTCCTTTTGTTTCTTGTTCTTGCAACATAAAAAGAATGGCAAGAAATAAAGTAAGTATTTTGAAAACTTGTGGCAGTTCAACAGCACATGTTTTGAATGGCAAACATGTTAAAAAAGACACCAAGCATTGGACTGCTGGTTTTACAGCTACAAATGAGTATTCACTGTCATATTTGATATCATGAGAGCTGATAGTGAATACACTTATATTCAGTCAGATGTGAATGAAAGTATTTTTGATTACTGAGTTCTGAAACAGACATAAGTTTCATGTACAGCTGGAATTGGAAACATTAAATGTACATAGCACATCTCTGTTGCCTGATACTAATGTCTCAGCCATTTATGTCTTCCTAGGTGATAGCACATTTGCAGTGAATAAGTATCTACTGAAACCATTTCTGCAGAAGAACTTAGCTTGCAGTAGGAGGATTTGTGAATACAGATTATCATGAATTAGGCAAATAATGATTGTTATTTTTGGGCTGTTGTCGCCATGTTTCCAAATATTTAACAAAGCCAATTATACTAGACATTGAAATTGTAGATAAGATTGTCTTGCTATACTGTTTCCTTCATAACACCTCAAAAAAGCACTCCTATAGGTATATTAATAATTGTGTAGGCTATGAAGATACCAACGGTGGAACATTCTGGGAAGGAGACTTGGGGCAGCAGAATCCGTTGTTAGATCTTTATTGAAGTAGCCAATGCAACAAATGACGGCTGAAAAAATTGACAAATACCTCTACTGAATGCCTCATTAACATGATCAGAGTGGTTTTCCAAGCAAAAAATGATAAATTTTTTGAGTCAGCTTCAAAGGCAGATCATGAGATAGGGCTGAAATACGTCATCATTTCATCATAACTGCTCATAGTGCATTCTAATTCAAAGTACATTATCTTTTTCATCTGAAAATTTTAAATGTTTCTAGTGCCAGCTCCAAAGTGTTTAATTTGTAATGCCTGGCATGAAAACTCATATAGCATTTACAATTATTATATGAATATTATTTCTGCTAATAAGTGTTTATCTTACTCAGTGGTTCATTCATTTACTTTTCTCCACTGTCCTTGGATGGAAACCTCACATTTTGAATTTTTTTTTTTCTGTGAGATTCTCTTTTGTTGCTTTCAATTTGTCTGCAAGCATTTCAGTTGCCTTTTCCCTGGCATCATTATTACAATAAACATGAGACCGATTGTACATGCATGGGAAGCCTTCAGAGTTTTCTAAGAAGTGTGTAATCACATCACACCCTACTACAACAGTTACCATTATTAAGTGCTTGTGAATTTCATGCAGCAAGGTTGACAGATGACTGATAAGCTATCTATCCTCACAGAAGTACAGATGGTACTACACCTGACTGAACCAGATATCTGTTCTGTCAGATAAAATGCATACAGATAGCCTGTCATTGTAACTTACCCGACAAAATTAGATTATCTGAAGCACCCTTTACAATGTGAGGATTCAGAAATGAATAACTAAAAAGTTGAAACAAGGCCATTTCACCATGTTACCAGCTCCCTTAAAGGAAAATATTAGGGAAAAGGACGATTGTAGTGTGATTACACAACTCTCTTAATTTTAGGACTGGTATTGTAATATGTTAAGATCTGTTGCAAATCTCAATATCAGAACTCTAGGAAGAGTGGAAGGAGTGGCCGTTTCCAAAATGTATGCTACAATATGAAAAGAAGAAACAAAGCTGTCATTCTTACTTTTGGCACTCCAAATTGGCTGATTACATTAAAAGTGGGTTGTATCTGTCAAGGTGCAATTGTAAGTGTTGCTGTATTTGTTTGGAGTTTGAACACATTATGATTTAATGTAAAGGCAAAGCAATCTATACCAGCTGAACATGAATCAGAGATACCATGTTCCATCTTCTCTTGTTGGCATCAATTACTCGTGACACTTGGAGTGGCATAAGAGCAATCTTTTATTTATTTCAAAGTTGGAAAAATGAGTTGGTCACTAAACAAAAATATCGTGGTGAGGCAAGTAAGGAATTTGAAGCAATACAGATCCCAGTTTTTTTCCTCAACCCTGAAAACCTGTCACAGAAGTACTTGGCACATCCCAAAGCATAACTGCTGCAAATACCTTCTACACAAGCAAATATTCCTGAAAAGATTACTTTTCAGGAATATTTTGAAGACCACCACTGCTCAGTTCAAAGGCAGTTAAAAGAACATCTGTCCAGGAGTATGCATCAAATGGAAGCAGAGTGTCTTCACTTCAACCCACTCTCTCTCATCCAAGAAAAGACAGGAGCATAGACAAAACAAAAACCTCATTAAGGACAATGCTCCAGAACATCGGGTAGACAAAAAACAACTACTGTAATCCTGTAGGATATTCATGCAGGACTCATGAAATAAATGAAGCTCTTAGTGCAGGGATGACTTTTGTACCATTCAGAAGGAATTTTTCACTCTGCAGTGGAGTGTGTGCTGATATGAAACTTACTGGCAGACTGTGACTCAAACCCAGGACCATTACTCTTCCTTGGCAAGTGCTCTACTGACAGCTGCCCAAGCATGACCATGACCCTTTCTCACAGCTTTACTGGGTTTGAGTCCTGGTCCAGGACACAGTTTTAATCTGCTAGGAACTTTCACTTTTATACCTTGTCCCCAGAATGCTCATTTTTAAGGAAAGTATGCACATGTGTTAAGGAGTAAACACCTTCTCTATATGGTGAGTAGCAATCTGTTCTAAAATTCACCCTGTTATATACAGGGTAGATCAAAAAATGTATACACATTTTCAACTGGCTATACAAGCCACACACTTTGAAATCACAGTGGATATATGTTAAATGGGTTGTATAATGGTTGAGCAAAAGACAGCAGCAGTGTTGTGATGTGTTGATGTCAGTGTTCAAAGTGAGGACATGGCACAAACATGACTGATATTCAAGCAGCAAAAAGGATTGTCAAATAGTAATGGAGGTTTAAGAACATCAATGAAATGCAACAACATTTGAGGCAGGAGTACAGAAGTGAACCACTAATGTACATAGGCATTGCTCACCTTCATGATCAGTTCGCAACAGCTGGAACAGTTATGGATATGCATAAGGGAAGATCAGACCGGCCATGCACAGCAACAGGTGAAGAGTTTTCTGCTCAAGTGTTAGCTGTATTCTTATGCTCACCCCCCATGAATCATGGACCTTGCCGTTGGTGGGGAGGCTTGCGTGCCTCAGCGATACAGATGGCCGTACCGTAGGTGCAACCACAACAGAGGGGTATCTGTAGAGAGGCAAGACAAACATGTGGTTCCTGAAGAGGGGCAGCAGCCTTTTCAGTAGTTGCAGGGGCAACAGTCTGGATGATTGACTGATCTGGCCTTGTAACATTAACCAAAACGGCCTTGATGTGCTGGTACTGCGAACGGCTGAAAGCAAGGGGAAACTACAGCCGTAATTTTTCCCGAGGACATGCAGCTTTACTGTATGATTAAATGATGATGGCGTCCTCTTTGGTAAAATATTCCGGAGGTAAAATAGTCCCCCATTCGGATCTCCGGGCGGGGACTACTCAAGAGAACGTCATTATCAGGAGAAAGAAAACTGGCATTCTACGGATCGGAGCGTGGAATGTCAGATCCCTTAATCGGGCAGGTAGGTTAGAAAATTTAAAAAGGGAAATGGATAGGTTAAAGTTAGATATAGTGGGAATTAGTGAAGTTCGGTGGCAGGAGGAACAAGACTTTTGGTCAGGTGATTACAGGGTTATAAATACAAAATCAAATAGGGGTAATGCAGGAGTAGGTTTAATAATGAATAAAAAAATAGGAGTGCGGGTTATCTACTACAAACAGCATAGTGAACGCATTATTGTGGTCAAGATAGACACAAAGCCCATGCCTACTACAGTAGTACAAGTTTATATGCCAACTAGCTCTGCAGATGATGAAGAAATAGATGAAATGTATGACGAGATAAAAGTAATTATTCAGGTAGTGAAGGGAGACGAAAATTTAATAGTCATGGGTGACTGGAATTCATCAGTAGGAAAAGGGAGAGAAGGAAACATAGTAGGTGAATATGGATTGGGGGGAAGGAATGAGAGAGGAAGCCGCCTTGTAGAATTTTGCACAGAGCATAACTTAATCATAGCTAACACTTGGTTCAAGAATCATAAAAGAAGGTTGTATACCTGGAAGAATCCTGGAGATACTAAAAGGTATCAGATAGATTATATAATGGTAAGACAGAGATTTAGGAACCAGGTTTTAAATTGTAAGACATTTCCTGGGGCAGATGTGGATTCTGACCACAATCTGTTGGTTATGAACTGCAGATTGAAACTGAAGAAACTTCAAAAAGGTGGGAATTTAAGGAGATGGGACCTGGATAAACTGAAAGAACCAGAGGTTGTAGAGAGTTTCAGGGAGAGCATAAGGGAACAATTGACAGGAATGGGGGAAAGAAATACAGTAGAAGAAGAATGGGTAGCTCTGAGGGATGAAGTAGTGAAGGCAGCAGACGATCAAGTAGGTAAAAAGACAAGGGCTAATAGAAATCCTTGGGTAACAGAAGAAATATTGAATTTAATTGATGAAAGGAGAAAATATAAAAATGCAGTAAATGAAGCAGGCAAAAAGGAATACAAAAGTCTCAAAAATGAGATCGACAGGGAGTGCAAAATGGCTAAGCAGGGATGGCTAGAGGACAAATGTAAGGATGTAGAGGCTTGTTTCACTAGGGGTAAGATAGATACTGCCTACAGGAAAATTAAAGAGACCTTTGGAGAGAAGAGAACCACTTGTATGAATATCAAGAGCTCAGATGGCAACCCAGTTCTAAGCAAAGAAGGGAAGGCAGAAAGGTGGAAGGAGTATATAGAGGGTCTATACAAGGGCGATGTACTTGAGGACAATATTATGGAAATGGAAGAGGAGGTAGATGAAGACGAAATGGGAGATAAGATACTGCGTGAAGAGTTTGACAGAGCACTGAAAGACCTGAGTCGAAACAAGGCCCGGGAGTAGACAACATTCCATTAGAACTACTGATGGCCTTGGGAGAGCCAGCCCTTACAAAACTCTACCGTCTGGTGAGCACGATGTATGAGACAGGCGAAATACCCTCAGACTTCAAGAAGAATATAATAATTCCAATCCCAAAGAAAGCAGATGTTGACCGATGTGAAAATTACCGAACTATCAGTTTAATAAGTCACAGCTGCAAAATACTAACGCGAATTCTTTACAGATGAATGGAAAAACTGGTAGAAGCCGACTTCGGGGAAGATCAGTTTGGATTCCGTAGAAATGTTGGAACACGTGAGGTAATACTGACCTTACGACGTATCTTAGAAGAAAGATTAAGAAAAGGCAAACCTACGTTTCTAGCATTTGTAGACTTAGAGAAAGCTTTTGACAATGTTAACTGGAATACTCTCTTTCAAATTCTGAAGGTGGCAGGGGTAAAATACAGGGAGCGAAAGGCTATTTACAACTTGTACAGAAACCAGATGGCAGTTATAAGAGTCGAGGGACATGAAAGGGAAGCAGTGGTTGGGAAAGGAGTGAGACAGGGTTGTAGCCTTTCCCCGATGTTATTCAATCTGTATATTGAGCAAGCAGTAAAGGAAACAAAAGAAAAATTTGGAGTAGGTATTAAAATTCATGGAGAAGTAGTAAAAACTTTTGAGGTTCGCCAATGACATTGTAATTCTGTCAGAGACAGCAAAGGACTTGGAAGAGCAGTTGACCGGAATGGATAGTGTCTTGAAAGGAGGATATAAGATGAACATCAACAAAAGCAAAACGAGGATAATGGAATGTAGTCAAATTAAGTCAGGTGATGCTGAGGGAATTAGATTAGGAAATGAGACACTTAAAGTAGTAAAGGAGTTTTGCTATTTAGGGAGTAAAATAACCGATGATGGTCGAAGCAGAGAGGATATAAAATGTAGACTGGCAATGGCAAGGAAAGTGTTTCTGAAGAAGAGAAACTTGTTAACATCGAGTATAGATTTAAGTGTCAGGATGTCATTTCTGAAAGTATTTGTATGGAGTGTAGCCATGTATGGAAGTGAAACATGGACGATAACTAGTTTGGACAAGAAGAGAATAGAAGCTTTCGAAATGTGGTGCTACAGAAGAATGCTGAAGATAAGGTGGGTATATCACGTAACTAATGAGGAGGTATTGAGTAGGATTGGGGAGAAGAGGAGTTTGTGGCACAACTTGACTAGAAGAAGGGATCGGTTGGTAGGACATGTTTTGAGGCATCGAGGGATCACAAATTTAGCATTGGAGGGCACCGTGGAGGGTAAAAATCGTAGAGGGAGACCAAGAGATGAATACACTAAGCAGATTCAGAAGGATGTAGGTTGCAGTAGGTACTGGGAGGTGAAGAAGCTTGCACAGGATAGAGTAGCATGGAGAGCTGCATCAAACCAGTCTGTAACATTGGTTTGCTGTAGAATCCTGGAACATATTCTCAGTTTGAGTATAATAAATTTTCTTGAAACCAAGAAGCTTATTCCATGAATCAGCATGGTTTTAGAAAGTAGCACTCGTTCAAAACTCACCTTGTCTTTTCCTCACATGATATGCTGTGAATTATGGATGAAGGGCAACAGGTAGATTCCATATTTCTAGATATCTGGAAATCATTTGACATAGTACCCCATTGAAAACTGTTAATGAAGGTACAAGCATATGGAATAGGTTCCTAGATGTGCGAGTAGCTCAGAGACTTCCTAAGTCCTTCAACTGAGTTTGTTGTCCTTAAAGGTAAGTGTTCATCAGAGACACGGGTACCATAAGGAGTGCCCTAGGGATGTGTGATAGGACCACTATTATTATTCTCTCTCTCTCTCTCTCTCTCTTTCTGTGTGTGTGTGTGTGTGTGTGTGTGTGTGTGTGTATACAGGGTGATTAAAAAAGAATACCACAACTTTAAAAATGTGTATTTAACGAAAGAAACATAATATAACCTTCTGTTATAAATCATTACAAAGAGTATTTAAAAAGGTTTTTTTTCACTCAAAAACAAGTTCAGAGATGTTCAATATGGCCCCCTCCAGACACTCGAGCAATATCAACCCGATACTCCAACTCGTTCCACACTCTCTGTAGCATATTAGGTGTAACAGTTTGGATAGCTGCTGTTATTTCTCGTTTCAAATCATCAATGGTGGCTGGGAGAGGCGGCCGAAACACCATATCCTTAACATACCCCCATAAGAAAAAATCGCAGGGGGTAAGATCAGGGCTTCTTGGAGGCCAGTGATGAAGTGCTCTGTCACGGGCTGCCTGGCGGCCGATCCATCGCCTCGGGTAGTTGACGTTCAGGTAGTTACGGACAGATAAGTGCCAATGTGGACTCTCCATACAGTTGATTGTGGAATTTGCAGCTCTCTGCTAGCTCTGCGAGTCGATTTTCCTGGGCTGCGAACAAATGCTTGCTGGATGCGTGCTACATTTTCATCACTCGTTCTCGGCCGTCGAGAACTTTTCCCTTCGCACAAACACCCATTCTCTGTAAACTGTTTATACCAACGTTTAATACACCACCTATCAGGAGGTTTAACACCATACTTCATTCGAAATGCACGCAGAACAACTGTCGTCGATTCACTTCAGCCGTACTCAATAACACAAAAAGCTTTCTGTTGAGCGGTCGCCATCTTAGCATCAACTGACGCTGACGCCTAGTCAACAGCGCCTCAAGCGAACAAATGTACAACTAAATGAAACTTTATAGCTTCCTTAATTCGCCGACAGATAGTGCTTAGCTCTGCCTTTTGTTGTTGCAGAGTTTTAAATTCCTAAAGTTGTGGTATTCTTTTTGAATCACCCTGTATATATATAAAAACAAAGATGATGTGACTTACCATACAAAAGTGCTGGCAGCACTTTCGTATGGTAAGTCACATCATCTTTGTTTTTAAATACATTTTTCCCGCGTGGAATGTGTGTGTGTGTGTGTGTGTGTGTGTGTGTGTGTGTGTATAATGTGGAAACTATGGGGCTTATCCTCATGGCAGAAAATTCACAAAGTAATTAAAGACAATTGGACAAAAGGAATCATACCCAGTGACTGGAAACAAGCATTGATCCACCCTCTACATAAAAAAGGAGATAAAACAGACACCAACAACAGCAGGGGCATATCCTTGTTACCAGTACCATACAATATACTTTCTAAAGCACTTTTAAATAGAATAGAGGAACAAGGAGGACCTAATATAGGAGATTATCAGCAGGATTTAGAAAAGGTAGATCACGTGCAGAACAGATTCTTAATTTAAAAACAATTTTGAGAGAGAGAGCTATACAAAATAAAAATACAGTAGTTACTTTCATAGACTTCAAGAAGGCCTACGACTCAGTTGATAGACGAACACTATTCCAGATACTTTATGAATCAGGGATAGGTGAAAACAGAAGACTTGTTGAACAAACGCTCACATATTCAACATCAAGAGTTAAGTTTCAGGGCGAAATTTCTGAACCATTCAAAATCAAAACAGGAGTTCGACAAGGAGACGGACCATCCCAAAGTCTCTTTAACTTGGTTTTAGAGAAAATAGTAAAAACATGGGCAAGAACATAAAAAACAGAGGCACAAAGGGGATAAGCATGGGCCAAAGAAAGAAAAAAATTGAAGTGAAATGTTTAGCCTTTGCAGATGATATGGCATTGATAACTGAAAACCGAACAGACGCAACAGTTACGCTTGATCTCTTACACGAGATTGCTGAAAAGACTGGACTAAAACTATCCTATGAAAAAACTGAGTATATAGAAAACAAACAGAATACAGAAAAGTTTATGAAAACAAAGTATGGAAAAATTAAAAGAGTTGATAGATTCAAATAACTGGGGGAGTGGTTCCAAGCCTATGGACTGGATAACGCAACAAATAAAGAAAGAATAAAAAAGTTAGAATTTGCATATAAATTAACACAAAACTACTACAATAAGAAATTAATATCCATACATGTGAAGATTAAACATTATAATTCAGTTATTAGGACACAAGCAACATATAGATCAGAGTGCCTAATATTGAATAAGAAAGACGAATTCAGAGAACTAGAAAAAAGAGAGAGAGAAATACTAAGAAAAATTCTAGGTCCTGAGAAAAACAAGGAAAATAAGTGGATTAAAAGGAGAAATAAAGACCTATACAAAAATACAGAAAAGATCACAGATACAATGAGGAATAGACGGCTAAAATTTTATGGGCATTTAAAAAGAATGGAAGAAACACGGATTACAAAGAAAATTTTTAATTACGTTAGTAAGCTGAAAAAAACTGTAGGATGGATAGAAGCAGTAAAGAAAGATACCAACAAAATAGGTGTTACAGAAGAAGTAATACATGACAGGAATCACTTTAGGCTACTTATAGAAAACGCAAACTATGAAGAAGATGAGCCAAAACCTTGACCCAAGAGAGTGTGGACAGATGAGCAGTTGGCGAGAAAATGAAGTAGTACTGGGAAGAATGGAAGAAAAAGAAATATCATAAGTCTTAAGTTGTATGCGGTCCATAGCTGGCCAATTTCATAATTTAAATATCTGGGCATAATGTTGCAAAGCGATATGAAATGGAAAGAGCGTATGAGGAGCGTGGTAGAGAAAGGGAATAGCTGACTTTGGTTTATTGGAAGAATTTTGAGAAAGTGTGGTTCATCTGTAAAAGAGACTATGTGTAGGATGCTAGTGTGGCCTATTCCTAAGTTCTTTGGACAGGCTGGTTTAAAGGAAGACATTGAAACAATTCAGGGGGAGGCTGCTAGATTTGTTACTGGTAGATTCAAACCACACACAAGTGTTACAGAACTGCTTCGGGAACTCGAACATGAATCCCTGGAGGGAAGGTGACATTTTTTTTAAGGAACACTACTGAGAAAGTTTAGACAACCGGCAACTGAAGCTGACTGCAGAACAATTCTATTGCTGTCAACAAACATTCTGCATAAGGACCACAAAGATAGGATACGAGAAAATAGGGCTCATACAGAGGCTCACAGACAGCAAATTTTCCATCACTCTATTTGCGAGTGGAACAGGAAAGGAAATTACAGAAATGGCACAGGGTACCCTCCACCATGCACCGTATGGTGGCATGCATAGTATGTGTGGAAATGTAGATTTAACATCTGGTTCAGCCTATCATCTAGGGTATTGACTGGATCTTTATTTTTTGAAGGTATGATTACTGGCAGGAGTTACCTGAAGATGCTGGAATCATTAATTTTACCACCCATGTGTGCTTTTTTAAGTGATGTACTTTTTTCTTTCGACATGACAGCACATCAGCCCGGTTTCATAGGGTTACAATACACCAGATCGTTGGATTGGATGAAGTGGTACCACGGAGTACCCTGCATGCTCTCCTAATTTGACCTCACTTGTTTTTTTTACCTGTGGGGCACCCTGAAGAATGTAGTACACAGCAGGAAGTCACACAGACTAGCAGAACTGCACAATAAAATTTAAATGGCTTGTTGAACAATTTCTATAGTTGCTCTGAAAGATGTGGCCTTGAATGCACGGCGTCATGCTCAGAAGTGTTTTGAGGTGGGCAGTTAGCAGTCTGAACACTTATTGTAATTGTTTCTCATTAATTCACTATAAATAATGATGATGATATATAAGCTTAGCTTTATTAATCCCCCCCCCCCCCCGACCCCTGTTGTATGCAGGTGTTCATCACCAATTCCAAGTCCTGTGGATGTTCCCAAGAAGACATAAGCATTTCTCCACGCCTTGCAAAAAATATAAAAAACACTCTTTCTCAGACCATGCCAGATAAAATCACTGTAATCAAGTACTGAAAGTACACAAGTGTTTGTACCAGTTTCATGTTCAGGTTAAAAGGGAAGAGTGTTTTTTATATTTTTTGCAAGGCGTGGAGAAATGCTTATGTCTTCTTGAACATTTAAACTATACACTAAGTCCTGTTTACACCTATTATTACTCTTAGACTCTATGCTGAGGAAGAGAAATTTATAATTGTCTTATTTAATATTAAATATGGTAGGGAATCCCAATAGTTGGCGCTAAAGAGACTGGAACCACCAACTAGGACACTATGATTTTGGATGGACTGAGCTTTAACCCTATATTCAGTGTTCATTTTGATAAAACACAAAGGTCAGCAATGACATTCTCGATAGCTGTTTCCAAATTGATTGGTTTTGCACTTGCATGTAACTGGAGATCAACAACAAACATATGGTGTTTACAGTGGAACAGAACTAATGATGTATCATTGATGTACAATGAGAGAAGCAGTGGACTTAATAAACTGGGGGACATTTGATAGTACATGTCTCCATTGTGACCTTGTGTTTTCAGTTATGACACATTGTTAGCAAGACATGAGATACAAGCAAAACCATTGCACTGCCAGTCGAGAGAAATTTTGGCTGCTTAGTTTGACAAGTAAAGTATAACAGTTCACAGTGTCAGAGGATTTGCTAAAATCCCTTGTCTGTAAATGGCTAACTTCAGGTCATCTGTTACCTTTATTAAAGCAGATGTGTGTGTAAACCTTATTAGAATTAATCTAGGAGGTTGTTTGTAGTTAAGTAGTTGGTTAGGTGGTCATGGTCTACATATTTTAAGGCCTTGAACAGTGTTGAAAATATACAAATGGGGCAGCACTTTGACTGCGTCCTTGTTGGTATAGCAGCTTGTAAGGTCCTTGTTTCTAGGCTACAGAGAAAGTGCTTGCAATCAAGAAATGGGTGAATATATCTTTTGTGGGTACTAGTTGATCAGTTACAATCTTGATCATTTGGACTGTGATGCTGTCATGTCCAGTATATGTTGATATGATGTGCACAGCAGATTTTTGCATGGTATTGGCAGTATAATGCTTCAGACAGAATTTTAAGTGGTTACCATCATGTATCCTTGTGAAATAACCAGTAAGTCTTTTTTTGTTTGCAATTAAATTGTGTGAAGTTCCATTTTTTATATCTGACCAGGACAGTGTCATGAAAATAGGCTCAGCTGCAGCTTTTCCGTTGACTATACCAAAACCATGCAGGTTTTTCCATAGAATAGCTGGTCTGTGTCTGTAGCCAGTTAATGTATGGTACGTCTTTGTTTAGCATTACCCACAAATCAGCTGGCTGTTCCACTCTGCTTACATGATTTTCAGAGGGGGGAAATAGTTTGTGCACCTAATGTGCAGCATCTCTGAGAGTCATAAGCTTTTTTTTTATTTGATCTATTATCCAAGGAGCTCACTTTTCCAATCTTTGGGGTCCATATTTGCCACATAGTCAAGTATGTTTAATAATAATAATGTAAATGGATGGATAATATTATACTTGTTAGGAGACCCATTAAGTTTGTCAAATATGTCCAGGAACGGAATGGAATTCATCTCCCTATCTCTTATGCCACAGTTATACTTTCAGATACAATGATGTCTTTAAAGTCCATGTATGTAGTCAGTTCCTGTTTCTTTTGTGGATTTATACTGAAAACACCATCAAAATTATGTCAGGGACAGGTGTATAAGATGCAGATGTTTGAGTGGTACAAATTACTCTTTTTGGGTATTCTGTTGCAAATATATCTATGAGAGTGTGAGAACTGACGTTACGATGGGCAGTTGCAAGCTGCAGTAGTATCACAAATGAAGAAGGAAGCATATGTGTGAATTTAACCATGGGGGGACAGTTGTACAGAAAATTATGTGCTTGTATTTGAAATGTATGACGATCATCGATATTTACAAAATATCGATGCCTTAGATTTAAACATTGATGTTTCACTGTCAATACTGAAGTCTTTAAAAGATCGTAACATTGATGTTTAAGACAAAATATTAATCTCTGTGGCTGGCAAAAAAAAGTCCAAACAACTTCTTACCACTGTAGGGCAGACATGCTTAGAATGGGGCACTAAACTCCAAGGCATTAGCAGATGCTGTACATTGCCTCGCACAGCAGAGGGTTATGCTAAGTCTTATGCGAAGAGCCTCATACAAGACAGATTGGTCCAAGATGTGTTTATCATCAATTTATTGGGTCCTACCTCAGAAGAAGTCTTGGCCATCACATGGTCAATTGAAATAACAGAGGTAGCGTAGTGTCCAACATCAAATGTGACAGACTTCATCTTCACAGCTTCAGTCAACAGCTGGCCTCATATAAATAATAGTCAATTTTAGCAGAGGTATTTCTCTGCTAAAATTGATGGTTATTTATACAGGTTAGAAGCTCATTTGTTGTGTTGATGCACTGCTTCCAGCCTTATGAAGTCCATGGTTCAGTGGTATAGAAACTCCTCAACCTGCCCTGCTGCATTGTCAGGATTGAGATGCTCAGCCAGGCCTGCCTTGAAATGCATAAATAACCCTGTGGCTGCAGCTGTCAAGTTGACACCTTTGTGCTTGCTGACTGCCTATGACTTCTTCAGTTACAGTGGCTGAGGTGCTTTTTTCCACAGGGGGAAAAAAAAGAAAGAAAAAGGGTGACTGCATTTCATTAATATTAGTGGCTTTATTTTTCTGTGCATATTTTTCCAGAAAATGCAAAAAAATTGAAAATTCTGATTGTAGCTGTATTTTGGTCTACATTTTGGTGCAGTAAACTTAGACAATCTCATTGTTCTTTTTTCTTTCCAGCAATTTATCTAAAGTGTATCTCCTCATTATTTAGGGACACCCCATTGTGGCCGGTTACTGTGCCCCCACTGAGAGAATCTCTGCTCTCGTAGACCAACACCTTCAACCTATTACCTGGAACCTATCCTCCTATATAAAAGATACCAACCATTTCCTTGACCGATTCTCCACAGTTCCTCTCCCTTTACCACACGGTGCCCTGTTCGTCGCTATTGATGCCACCTCCCTGTACAGTAGCATTCCTAATGCCCATGGCCTTACTGCTATCGAACACTACCTTTCCAGATGCCCTATGGATTCCAAACCAACAACCTCCTTCCTAGTCTCCATGACCAACTATATCCTCACCCACAATTACTTCTTTGAAGGCATTACCTACAAACAAATCCACGGTACGGCTATAGGCACCCGCATGGCACAATCCTATTCTCCTATGCTAACCTATTCTAGAAGAATCCTTCCTAAAAACACACAATCCTAAACCCCTCACCTGGATTGAAGGTGAGGACACCTTATTCACATTCCTCCATAACCTCAACAACTTCTCCCCCATTTGCTTCACCTGGTCCTACTCAACCCAACAAGCCACCTTCCTAGAAGTTGACCTTCACCTCAGAAATGGCTACATCAGTACCTCCGTCCATATCAAACCTACTAACCACCAGCAATACCTCCACTTCGACAGCTGCCACCCATTTCATATGAAGAAGTCCCTTCTTTACAGCCTAGCTATGCATGGTCATCGCATCTGCAGTGATGAGCAGTCCCTCTCTAAATATACTGAGGGTCTCACTGAAGCCTTCACTGACCATAATTATCCTCCCATCTTTGTACAAAAATGAATCTCCCATGCCTTATCTTTCCAGTCTCCCACCACCTCCCAAAGTCCCACAGTCCGGCCACAGAGGAGCATTCCCCTTGTAACTCAGTACCATCCGGGACTGGAGCAACTGAATTACATTCTCCGCCAGGGTTTCGATTACCTCTCGTTGTGCCCTGAAATGAGAAGTGTCCTACCCACTATCCTTCCCACCCTTCCTACTGTGGTATTCCGCCGTCCACCAAACCTACACAATATACTCGTCCATCCTTACACAACCCCTACTCCCAATCCCTTACCTCATGGCTCATACCCCTGCAATAGACCTAGATGCAAGACCTGTCCCATACATCCTCTTACCAGCACCTACTCCAGTCCGGTCACTAACATTACCTATCACATCAAAGGCAGGGCTACCTGTGAAACCAGTCATGTGATCTACAAGCTAAGCTGCAACCACTGTGCTGCATTCTATGTAGGCATGACAACCAACAAACTGTCTGTCCACATGAATGGCCACCGACAAACTGTGGCCAAGAAACAAATGGACCACCCTGAAGCTGAACACACTGCCAAACATGATACCCCTCATCTCAATGACTGCTTCACAGCCTGTGCCATGTGGATCCTTCCCACCAACACCAGCTTTTATGAATTGCGCAGGTGGGAACTTTCCCTGCAATACATCCTACGTTCCCGTAACCCTCCTGGCCTCAACTTTCATTAGTCACTGTCCTCACCCATCCAGCCCCCTCCCTGTTCCCATTCCAACACTACACAGCTGTCATTTCACCACCACACCCAGTCTTTTAATTTCTTTTATTTTTATTTTTATTTCTCTCTTTTCCGCTACTTATCCCCTCCCCCCTCTGCACCTTGTTTCCTACCCTCCGACTAAACTGCAACACTTCACTGTCCCCCACTCCCACCATACTATCCCTCCTCCTCCCCGCCCCAGCCGCCTCCTTACCCCCACCCAGTCACCACTCCCATCATGCAGTGGTACTGCTGATCGCTGTGTAGTTTCAGCTCTCTAAGACTGCAGATGTGTGTGCAAGTTGCGCTTGCATGAGAGTGTGTGTGTGTGCGTATGTGTATGTTTGTCTGCTGCTGACAAAGGCCTTAATGGCCAAAAGCTATGATTGTGTGAATCTTTTTATTGTGCCTATCGCGGATCAGTATCTCCGCTATATGATGAGTAGCAACTTTCCTTCTCTCATATTGTTACATTCCATCACAGATGGGAATTACCTTTACAAGATATTCTCTGCCCACTAAATTATCCTGGCCTCAACCTACGGTAACCTATTTTCCCCATATCCACCACCAACAATTTCTGCCCCTGTGACCCGTCACCTACTCCTTTTTCAAGGCCTCTCACCCTCATTGTGTGCTGCCCTCTGCCAATATGCCCACCCGTGCTTTGCCCTTCCCTGCTCCTCTCTATTTCCACTCCTCATTTTTGTCCCCCACACCCCACCTCCTGAAGCTGCACATGGCACTCTCATCAGGCTGTCATCTAGGCCCTGCACAACCTGCCAGACAGTGTTCTTCTCTCCCGCACCCCCCCCCCCCCCCTCCACTGTAACCTATTATCCCTCCTCTTTCCCACCCGCCCCAAATTGTTGTTCACATGACAGTCACATTTTGATCGTTTTGATCGGAGCTGCCTGTGGTAACAGTTCTATGGTCTTCTTTCTTTTTATATTTTTTTTTGAGGCTAGATTGGTTCCTACTTTACTTTTAATTTTGGGTGTGCTTCCTTGTGTGAAGGTGTGTGTGGGTTTTCTTTGCTGAAGAAGGCATTGCCCAAAAGCTGTAATGTGTAACATTCTTCTTGTTGTGTTTTTTTGCAAATTGTTGATGCAGCATCTCATGCTCTAATAATAATATTTATAATTATTCCTATTGATCATATTTCCTCCCTCATTTCCAGAGTTCTATTTTTCACACCTGCCCACGCCACGTGGATTCCATTATCTCATCTGTTCCTTTTTTCCCACGTTTTTTATGGTTTTTACATATTTGTGCATGTTTCTATGTTTTTTCACCTCTTTGTGCATATTTATGCGTGTTTTTGTGGGCCTGTGGATACTTTTATGCATCTTTTTCTGTTCTCCAGCTCTCCTCATAACCACCCAAGACCTTCATTTGCCCATTTCCTACTTTATTTCGCATTTCCCAACACCATCCCTGTCACAACAGACACCTGCTCCATTTATTGCACCAGTTCAAAAAACTATCCCCTTCCCTGGCTAAACCCCAGCCTCACATAGTGTTCCTTCAAAGCTGCCTAACCATTAAACCCCTCCCCCACCCCCTCCCCCAATGTCCTAGCCATAAAATTCTTTTATCTAGATCCCACTCCTCCTTTCATAATGTCCTTCACCTTCTCAGATTGCACCAGTCCCTGTCCCTCACCTACTTGATACTGCCTGACACAGGCATCACAGTACCACCCCCGCTCCCTCTGTAAGATACTACCACGGTGCAATCCCTACTACGTATGACACTCATCACTCAAATTGAATCCCATGCTCTCCAGCACCTGGAAGAGCATTGCAGACACCACCTCTGGAAGATATCCAACCTGCTGACATCCTACTTCCACTCTGGGACACCATTATCTAATCCTTATCCTACCCACAGTGTTCCTCCTTGTCAACCACTCATAACAACCAGATCCTGCCTAGTGGACCTTCTCAACTTACCACATCCCCCAAAACTCCCTACCAACATTCCAAATCCAAACCCAAAGCCTACACAATCCCAGAACACTGTTGCTAACTTTTCCACCAAAACCCTCAGCTCTACAGAAGTTTCAGTTCTATCCAAAGACCTCACCTTTAGCCCTACACCAAAATTTAGCCATTTTGGAATTGTCAAAGTCCTACTCTCCTTCTCCTGATCCCTGGAATGGAAACACTTCTTTGTCACCAATCCCTTCAACCAATTTAATCCCAACACTGAACCCTTCCTCTTCCGGTTCATACCACCATCCAACTGTGATGTTGCCCCCCCCCCCCCCCCTCTCTCCTATCTAACCAACCCCAGGTCACCTTCCAGGAATTCCTTACTTCCAGCTTGGCCTCACCATCCTTCCCCAGGTCACTTCTTAAGAACGGCACACTTTCAACAAAGAAAACGACAACCATACACAGTCTCAAAACAGATCCTAATCTAATCATCTTCTCTGCAGAGAAAGGCTCCACTACTGTTGCAACGAGTCGCAGTGACTACCTGGCAGAAGGCCTCTGCCAGTTGCCTGACTTGTTCACCTGTAAAATCTGCCGGCATTATCCAACGCAGGAGCCCAGCATAACCTCCCCTTTGTGCCTAAAGTCTTGGGCCCTTCTCAGAACCTCCATTACTGTCATAATCACTATGACAACCCACACACCCACCTTCTACATGCTCCCTAAAATTCACTAATCCAACAATCCTGGATGCCCCATTGTAGCTGGTTATTGTGCCCCCACTGAAAGGATTTTGGCCATAATCTGGCCTCCCACGTCAAAGATAAGAACTGCTTCCTCCATCATCTCTAACACCTCCACCCCTTTACCTCCTAGTCACGTTAGTGCATCTTCCCCATACACCAGCATCCCTCCTGCCTATGGTCTTGCTTCATCGAACACTATCTTTCCCAACATCCCTCATACTCCAAACCCACTAACTCATTCCTCATTCACCTAACTAACTGTATCCCATTTCTCATTTGAAGTGAAGGTATAAGAACAAATCCATGGCACAGACATGGGCACCCACATGCTATGCTAACTTGTTTATGGGCCACCTACAGGAAATCTTCCTAGCCTCCCCAAGCCCCTGGTGTGGTTCAGGTTCATTGACAATATCTTCATAATCTGGACTCATGGCCAAGACACCCTATGATCATTCCTTCACAACCTCAGTAACTTCTTTCCCGTCCACTTACGATGGTCTTCCTCAACCGAGCATACTGCCTTCCTTAATGTTGACCTCCTCCTCTCTGATGGCTCCATTCACATTCCTGTCTACATGAAACCCATCAACCACCAACTGCACCCGCATTTTGACAGCTACTATACCTCCCACACCAAATACTCTCTCCCATACAGCCTGGCTACCCTTGGACGCTGTATCTGCAATGACAAGAACTTCCTTTCCCAGTATGCTGAAAGTCTCACCAAAGTCTTCACCGACAGGCACCATCCTCTGGATCTAGCCTGAAAACAGATTTCCCCTACCATTTCCCCACAAACTCCCAAACTTGTCACCACCTCCAACTGCTAGCTACAAAGGAATGCCCCCTTTGTCACTGAATACCATCCCAGATGGGAGCAACTTAACTACATCCTTTGTCAGGGCTTTGATTATCCATCATCATGCCCTGAAATGAGGGAGATCCTACCCAAGATCCTTGGCATCCCTCTTATATTGGTGTTCCATTGCCTAAGCAACCTACACAACATCCTAAGTCTATCCACATTCCACTCCCAATCCCAACCTCTTGCCACAAGGATCAGTCCCTGTGGAAGACCCAGGTGGAAGATTTGTCTAATCCAACCACACAGCACTTCCTATTCAGTCTTTTCACGGGGTTATCTTACCCCATAAAGGCCATGCCACCCATGAAAGCACCCATGTCATATACCAGCTCTGTTGCAACCATTGCACAACTTTTTATATTGGTATGACTACCAATCAGGTGCCCACCAGGATGAGCAGCCACTATGGCCAAGAGCAGTATGCAGCTGACCATAACATGCTTGATCTCAAAGGCTGCTTCAAAATGCAGGCCATCTGGATCCCCCCCCCCCCCCCCCCCCCTCCATCATCGCCACTAGCTTTTCTGACTTGCACAGATGCGAGTTATCCTTACAACACATTTTCTGCTCCCAAAATTATCCCAGCCACAACCTATGGTAACATGCTGTCCCCACATCCACCACCCAACAGTTTCCACCCCATCTGTTCTATCAGTTCCCCCCTTTTCATGGCCCCTCACCCTCATTGAGTGATGCCCTCTGCCAATGCACACACCCATCCCTTCCCCTTCCATGGTCCTATTTCCGCTCCCTATATTTTCTACCACACTCCGCCTCCCAATGCTGTGCCTGCCAGTCTCATCAGGCTGTCATCTAATTCCTGCATGAGCCAACAGACAGCACTCTTGTCTCCCCCACCCAAATCCTGCTGTCCCTCCCCCTTCCCCACTCACTCCAGATTGCTATTCACATGGCAGTCACATTCTGGTTGAAGCTGCCAGTGGTAGCAGTTCTGAGCATGAGGTGTGCTTCCTTGTGTGAATGTGTGTGTGTTTTCTTTGCTAAAGAAGGAATTGGCTGAAAGCTGTAATGAGTAACATTCCTGCTGTTGTGCCTGTTTGCTACTCAGTGGGTCAGTTCTACAGTGAATAGCAATCTATCCTTTTCCCAATAATTTTATATTCCAACCAGAAGTTTCAACTGTTTGATTTAGCTTAATACCTTTTCTTCCAATCATGTCCGTGCATTTTTTTCCTTTGTTACTATTCTCTAAAGCATTATTATCCTCAGTGCCCCTTCTTTATCTTCCTTTCTGTGTTTTTTCATCAGCTTCTGAACTGCACATGGTCTGATTTCTGAGCACCACTTTATCAACAATCTGTGCACAACACACAGTTATGTGACCACGCAAATTGTTGGTGCAGCATCTCCTGCTCCAAATTGTTCCCACTGGGCTAATATAACAACGAAAACAAACAATTATTGATAAAATTATTTAACTGGATGATAAAAAATCTACTCACCGAGGGACGAAAGAACACATACACATAAAATACTGTTGTGTCTGGCAAGCTTTCAGAGCCAGTGGTTCCTTCTTTAGGTATAAGTGCTGAAGGGGAAGGAAGAAGGGTGAAGGAAAGGGACTGGAGAGGTCTAGGAAAAGGGGTAGATTTTGGGAAAGTCACCCAGAACCGTGGGTCAGGGGAGACTTACCATACGGAATGAGCTCAGGTTTCCAAATCTCATCCAATGCAGTGCCCAACAGTCAGTCTTTCCTTCTCATCATGTATGGTAAGTCTCCCCTGACCCAAAGTTCTGGGTGACTTTCCTTTTCCTTCACCCTTCTTCCTTTTCCTTCAGCCCTTCTGCCTGAAGAAGGAACCACTGGCTCCAAAAGCTCGCCAATCACAACAGTCTTTTTATTTTTTGAAAGATTTCTTGAAGCCTTCAGCTGCCATTTTCTTTATTTTGGTCTTAGGTCATGTTCAAGTATGTAAAACGGAAGTATGATACATTGGATACATAAGTGGCACTTGTGATTTGGATGTAGGAACAAGTTATATCTGAGGATATACTAGGTGCATTATAACTTGTTCCTACATCCAGATCACAAGTGTCACTAAATTATCCAATGTATGATACTTCCATTTTAGATACTTGATAATGGCCTAAGGCTGAAATTGTACAATTGCACAAGAAATAAGGAGAGTGGCAACTCAAGGCTTCAAGAAATCTTTCAAAAAATTCATCACAGTTGCGGACCCTATCATAATGAAAATTATACAGTCTTTTATGTGTGTGTTCTGCTGCTGCTGCTTGGTGAGTAGATTTTTTATCTATCCAATTATATAAATTGTTCCCACCGATATTTATAATTATTCTTATTGACTGCATTTCCTCTCTCATACTCACGTGTATTTCCTCTCTCATCATCACGTGTTTTGACATTCTGTTTTTCACACCTGCCTGCAGCACACAAACTCCCATACCTCATCTGTTCCTTTTTTATCACATTTTTGTGTGGTTTTTACATGTTTGTACTTGTTTGTGCATATTTTTACATTTTTTCACATCTTTATGCATATTTAGACATATTTATGTGTGTTTTTGTATAATATATATAGAAAGAAACATTCCATATGGGAAAAATATATTAAAAAAAGATGCTTGTGCCTTACCAAATGGGAAAGCGCTGGTAGATAGACACAATAAAAGCCACACACACACACACACACACACACACACACACACACACACACACACACACAAATATCAAGCTTTCGCAACCCACGGTTGCTTCATCAGGAAAGAGGGAAGGAGAGGGAAAGACGAAAGGATGTAGGTTTTAAGGGAGAGCGTAAGGAGTCATTCCAATCCCGGGAACGGAAAGACTTACCTTAGGGGGAAAAAGGGACAGGTATACACTCGCACACACACACACACACACACACACACACACACACACACATATCCATCGGCACATATACAGCAACAAGCAGACATATATAAAGGCCTATATATGTGTGTGTGTGTGTGTGTGTGTGTGTGTGAGTGTGTGTGTGTGTGTGTGTGTCTGTTTGCAACTTTACAGTGAGTGGGGATCTATCCTTTTCCTAACAAAGTAAGTTCCAATGTTGATTAAGTAAATTCCAGTCTAGCATCTGAAATTAGGAATGTACAAACTCACATCCCTACATAAATTTTTAAATTGAAATCCAAGTTGAAGCAAGACAATGAAAAACGGTTTGCCCTATACAGAGTACATTTGGAGGATCATTTTGATTCATAGCTGATAACAACTACTTAAAAGGTCCCCGTGAAATGCAGTACTGTCCACAAAAGCTTTGAAACATGCAGAAGAATCTGAACTACAGGTAACAGGTAACAGGTAACAAAAAGGTTAGAAGCAAATGAAAACATCTATGGATTTTCATTGAACAGATAGAGTAACTGCAAGCTATAGATGAGGAGGCTGTGTGTAAAGAATTATCTAATATAAGTGATACTATAATGCTTGATCACCATAATTTTAGTAATTATGTAACAGAGACGTACCGCACACTGGATGCGAAGTGAAAATCACATCAGTCATTTCAACAGGGACTATTGCAGTATAATAACATTGTTGATGAGAAATTTGTCACAACTGAGCAAGCAGTTTTAAAGTTGTCTTAAAGTGTTACACAGCATTTGCCTGTTATTTCAACAGAAGCAGCCTTTATTACATATATCAAGTTTAATTGTTTTGATTCACAAACACCCAAAATTTTTCATCCAAGAATATATGAATGTGCTGCCGGTATCTTGATCAGTCAGGAACGGATTTCTTTTATGGGAAGACATCTAGAAGGGGATGCAGTTTTCTGAGCAAATTAAACTGCAAATACTTGTGCAAGTTTTAAAAAGTTTTGTGATAAATTTCTGAAGGAATATTGGTCATCAGAAAATTGGAGGAAGTGGTTGTTGTAAGCACTGGCAGAAATGTATTAAGTATATCAGTGTGGGAATGGCTCCAGAGTTGTTTGCTGTGGGTATTGAGCACAAGTTGCCATTCTGTAGTTGTAGAGAGTTGACTGCAGCACTGACGGACCATTATAACAATTACATAACGTTCCTGGTAAGGGTGTGATGTTTACAAGGCCATAAGGTAGATATAAGAATGCACAGCTGAGACAAGAAGGCAGTAGTTTGGTAGGTATGATGTGAGCCACTGCAAAGTGGTGGAATATAGCAATCAACATTTTCCCCATGACATATTAAACTACTTAGTGTCTTGGTGTGGGACTTGCTAGAGACAATGAGGTTGAGGTCTCAATACTCGTGGTAAATTTATAATTACAAAACGCAGGGGTGCCAGGAGACAAATAATCTGCCAGCTGGCCAGGTAGATGGGACAGCCAGGTAGATGGGACATTATAATGACAGTGGTCTTGTGAGTGATGCATTTGACCTTGACAAATATAGGAGCGGGATGAGCGTGATGAAAGACTTGGGCACAGTGTCAAGTTGATTCCATTTTGGCAGTTAGATAACCCTAACATTTTAGATGAGCTTTGAACGGATGACACATCCTGTATTGCAAGGTTATTTAATGACCAAGAACATAATGCAGTAGGAAAAGAAGGAAGTAAAAAACTATGTGGTTGGCAAGTATGGGATTTTTGGACTCCAAAACAGAACTAGAGAGTATGTAAGGTTGTGAATCTTTCCAACGTGCAAACCATGGAATTTGATAAAGCACAATAATTACAAACTGCGTAAGTACCCTTGGAGGAAAGTGATATTGTCTACAGTTTGTATCTGATTGAAAATCCAGATACAAACTGTCCTTCAGTGCTTATAATAATGTCATTGTTTTTTATGTGCAAGTAGATTGGTGCAAAGTACAATGCTTATGTGACCTGTCACTACATGACAGGATGCTGGAAGAGTTCCTAAATTTGCATTTATGGAGAGCACAACCTGAAATTTCGCTGGTTAAGCCAGATTTTGAGAAAACAAAAGAAAAGAAAAAGTGGTATTCAAGATTTATTACGTGACAAGGAGTGACTGCAAACTAGAGATAACATTAGTCCTGTTTTAGTTGTAGTAGTATGTGGGATTAGAGTTGGAGCTACTCATAGACAGTGGCTCTGAAATTCCTGGATTTTACTAGAGTATTTTGAGGCATTGCCAAACAAAACAGACATGGTAGTTAAGCCATTGTTTAAGTGTCAAGATTTTCAGCAACAGGGAAATTGTTTAAAGCTATTAGGTAAAATGCCACACTGTTTTTGCACATTCAGAATGTTGTCATAGCACATATATTTTTAATTATTCTGCAGCTTAGTGTAAATATGATTATAGGTGTTGATTTTCTATATACTTATTGTTGTAAGCTGCATTTTGTGAAGTCAGTTGACACTGCTGGTAGAAGAAAATACTGTAGCAGATCATTTTATAAAACAACAGGAGAAATGTGTTTACCTTAGAAGCTAAGTAAGCAGAAGAATTGGATGGAAAGCAAGGAGTGAAATTATGACTAGTTATTGTACAAGGACTTAGAGTTGAGGGAAAGGGAGATTTTGATGAAAAGAGCAACCCTATGGTCAAGGAGCTAAAACAGGGATGAAACAGAGATGAGAATCAAAGATGTAATGCCAGTCAGCATGGACTTTGAATCAAAGATGCCATGCCAACCAGCATGGATTTCAAAAACATTGATCAAGTGAAATCCAGCTTGCACTTTTCTCACATGACATACTGCAAGCTTTGAGTCAAGGCAGTCAGGTAGATGCTGTATTTCTTGATTTCTGGTTAGCATTTGACTCCAAGCCACTCCAACACTTATTGTCAAAAGTACAATCATACTGGGTATCAAGTGATATTTGTGAGTGGATTGAGCACTTTTTGGTACAGAGAATGCAGCACATTATCTTGGATGGAGAGTCATCATCATATGTAGAAGTAACTTTAGGCGTGACCCAGGGAAGTGTGTTGGAACCCTTGCTGTTCATGTTGTGTGTTAATGGACCATGCAGACAATATTGAGAATAAAGTCAGACTTTTTGTAGGTGATACTGTTACCTGTAACGGAGTACTATCTGAGAGAAGCTGCATAAATATTCAGTCAGATCTTGATAAGATTTCAAAGTGGAACAGAGATTAGCAACTTGCTTTAAATGTCCAGACATAAAAGATTTTGTACTTCACAAAACAAAAAATGTAGTATCCTATGACTAGAATATCAAAGAGTCATTGTTGGAATTGGCCAACTCACAAACACATGGCTGTAACACTTTGTAGGGATTTGATTTAGGCTCAGCCATGGGTAAAGCAGGTGGTAGAAATCAGTTTATTGGTAGAATACTGAGAAAGTGCAACTAAGCCACAAAGGAGATCGCTTACAAATCACTTGCGCAATCAGTTCTAGAATATTGCTCTAGTGTGTGGGACCCATACCAGACAGAACTAATGGAGGATATTGAATGTATACAGAGGAGGGCAACATGAATGGTCATGGGTTTGTTTAATCTGTGAGAGAGTGTTGCAGAGGTACTGAAGAAACTGAGCTGGAAGCCCCTTGAAGATACACATAAACTATCCCAAGAAAGTATGTTAACAAAGTTTCAAGAACCAGCTTTAAATGATTACCCCCCTATGTATAGTTAACATAGGGATCATGAGGATAAGAATAGAATAATTAACTGCATGCAGGATGCACCCTGTGCCTCAATGTGGTTTGCAGAGTATAGATGTAGGTCCCCCGCCATGAACCATGGACCTTGCCGTTAGTGGGGAGGCTTGCATGCCTCAACGACACAGATAGCCGTACCGTAGGTGCAACCACAATGGAGGGGTATCTGTTGAGAGTCCAGACAAACGTGTGGTTCCTGAAGAAGGGCAGCAGCCTTTTCAGTAGTTGCAGGGGCAACAGTCTGGATGATTGACTGATCTGGCCCTGTAACACTAACCAAAACGGCCTTGCTGTTGTGGTACTGCGATCGGCTGAAAGCAAGGGAAAACTACAGCTGTAATTGTTCCCGAGGGCATGTAGCTTTACTGTATGATTAAATGATGATGACATCCTCTTGGGTAAAATATTCTGGAGGTAAAATAGTCCCCCATTTGGATCTCTGGGTGGGGCTACTCAGGAGGACATCGTTATCAGGAGAAAGAAAACTGGCATTCTACGGATCGGAGCGTGGAATGTCAGATCCCTTAATCGGGCAGGTAGGTTAGAAAATTTAAAAATGGAAATGGATAGGTTAAAGTTAGATATAGTGGGAATTAGTGAAGTTCGGTGGCAGGAGGAACAAGACTTTTGGTCAGGTGAATACAGGGTTATAAATACAAAATCAAATAGGGGTAATGCAGGAGTAGGTTTAATAATGAATAAAAAAATAGGAGTGCGAGTAAGCTACTACAAACAGCATAGTGAACACATTATTGTGGCCAAGATAGATACGAAGCCCATGCCTACTACAGTAGTACAAGTTTATATGCCAACTATCTCTGCAGATGATGAAGAAATTGATGACATGTATGATGAGATAAAAGAAATTATTCAGGCAGTGAAGGGAGACGAAAATTTAATAGTCATGGGTGACTGGAATTTGACAGTAGGAAAAGGAAGAGAAGGAAACGTAGTAGGTGAATATGGATTGTTTGTTGTTGTTGTGGTCTTCAGTCCTGAGACTGGTTTGACGCAGCTCTCCATGCTACTCTATCCTGTGCAAGCTTTTTCATCTCCCAGTACCTACTGCAACCTACATCCTTCTGAATCTGCTTAGTGTATTCATCTCTTGGTCTCCCTCTACGATTTTTACCCTCCACGCTGCCCTCCAATACTAAATTGGTGATCCCTTGATGCCTCAGAACATGTCCTACCAACCGATCCCTTCTTCTGGTCAAGTTGTGCCACAAACTTCTCTTCTCCCCAATCCTATTCAATACTTCCTCATTAGTTATGTGATCTACCCATCTAATCTTCAGCATTCTTCTGTAGCACCACATTTCGAAAGCTTCTATTCTCTTCTTGTCCAAACTATTTATCGTCCATGTTTCACTTCCATACATGGCTACACTCCATACGAATACTTTAAGAAATGACTTCCTGACACTTACATCTATACTGGATGTTAACAAATTTCTCTTCTTCAGAAACGCTTTCCTTGCCATTGCCAGCCTACATTTTATATCCTCTCTACTTCGACCATCATCAGTTATTTTGCTCCCCAAATAGCAAAACTCCTTTACTACTTTAAGTGCCTCATTTCCTAATCTAATTCCCTCAGCATCACCCGACTTAATTAGACTACATTCCATTATCCTTGTTTTGCTTTTGTTGATGTTCATCTTATATCCTCCTTTCAAGACACTGTCCATTCCATTCAACTGCTCTTCCAAGTCCTTTGCTGTCTCTGACAGAATTACAATGTCATCGGCGAACCTCAAAGTTTTTATTTCTTCTCCATGAATTTTAATACCTACTCCGAATTTTTCTTTTGTTTCCTTTACTGCTTGCTCAATATACAGATTGAACAACATCGGGGAGAGGCTACAACCCTGTCTTACTCCCTTCCCAACCACTGCTTCCCTTTCATGTCCCTCGACTCCTATAACTGCCATCTGGTTTCTGTACAAATTGTAAATAGCCTTTCGCTCCCTGTATTTTACCCCTGCCACCTTTAGAATTTGAAAGAGAGTATTCCAGTCAACATTGTCAAAAGCTTTCTCTAAGTCTACAAATGCTAGAAACGTAGGTTTGCCTTTTCTTAATCTTTCTTCTAAGATAAGTCGTAAGGTCAGTATTGCCTCACGTGTTCCAGTGTTTCTACGGAATCCAAACTGATCTTCCCCGAGGTTGGCTTCTACTAGTTTTTCCATTCGTCTGTAAAGAATTTGTGTTAGTATTTTGCAGCTGTGACTTATTAAGCTGATAGTTCGGTAATTTTCACATCTGTCAACACCTGCTTTCTTTGGGATTGGAATTATTATATTCTTCTTGAAGTCTGAGGGTATTTCGCCTGTTTCATACATCTTGCTCACCAGATGGTAGAGTTTTGTCAGGACTGGCTCTCCCACGGCCGTCAGTAGTTCCAATGGAATATTGTCTACTCCGGGGGCCTTGTTTCGACTCAGGTCTTTCAGTGCTCTGTCAAACTCTTCACGCAGTATCATATCTCCCATTTCATCTTCATCTACATCCTCTTCCATTTCCATAATATTGTCCTCAAGTACATCGCCCTTGTATAGACCCTCTATATACTCCTTCCACCTTTCTGCTTTCCCTTCTTTGCTTAGAACTGGGTTTCCATCTGAGCTCTTGATATTCATACAAGTCGTTCTCTTATCTCCAAAGGTCTCTTTAATTTTCCTGTAGGCGGTATCTATCTTACCCCTAGTGAGATAGGCCTCTACATCCTTACATTTGTCCTCTAGCCATCCCTGCTTAGCCATTTTGCACTTCCTGTCGATCTTATTTTTGAGACGTTTGTATTCCTTTTTGCCTGTTTCACTTACTGCATTTTTATATTTTCTCCTTTCATCAATTAAATTCAATATTTCTTCTGTTACCCAAGGATTTCTATTAGCCCTCGTCTTTTTACCTACTTGATCCTCTGCTGCCTTCACTACTTCATCCCTCAAAGCTACCCATTCTTCTTCTACTGTATTTATTTCCCCCATTACTGTCAATTGCTCCCTTATGCTCTCCCTGAATCTCTGTACAACCTCTGGTTCTTTTAGTTTATCCAGGTCCCATCTCCTTAAATTCCCACCTTTTTGCAGTTTCTTCAGTTTTAATCTACAGGTCATAACCAATAGATTGTGGTCAGAGTCCACATCTGCCCCTGGAAATGTCTTACAATTTAAAACCTGGTTCCTAAATCTCTGTCTTACCATTATATAATCTATCTGATACCTTTTAGTATCTCCAGGGTTCTTCCATGTATACAACCTTCTTTCATGATTCTTAAACCAAGTGTTAGTTATGATTATGTTGTGCTCTGTGCAAAATTCGACCAGGCGGCTTCCTCTTTCATTTCTGTCCCCCAATCCATATTCACCTACTATGTTTCCTTCTCTCCCTTTTCCTACACTCGAATTCCAGTCACCCATGACTATTAAATTTTCGTCTCCCTTCACAATCTGAATAATTTCTTTTATTTCATCATACATTTCTTCAATTTCTTCGTCATCTGCAGAGCTAGTTGGCATATAAACTTGTACTACTGTAGTAGGCGTGGGCTTCGTATCTATCTTGGCCACAATAATGCGTTCACTATGCTGTTTGTAGTAGCTTACCCGCATTCCTATTTTCCTATTCATTATTAAACCTACTCCTGCATTACCCCTATTTGATTTTGTGTTTATAACCCTGTAGTCACCTGACCAGAAGTCTTGTTCCTCCTGCCACCGAACTTCACTAATTCCCACTATATCTAACTTCAACCTATCCATTTCCCTTTTTAAATTTTCTAACCTACCTGCCCGATTAAGGGATCTGACATTCCACGCTCCGATCCGTAGAACGCCAGTTTTCTTTCTCCTGATAACGACATCCTCTTGAGTAGTCCCCGCCCGGAGATCCGAATGGGGGACTATTTTACCTCCGGAATATTTTACCCAAGAGGACGCCATCATCATGTAATCATACAGTAAAGCTGCATGCCCTCGGGAAAAATTACGGCTGTAGTTTCCCCTTGCTTTCAGCCGTTCGCAGTACCAGCACAGCAAGGCCGTTTTGGTTGTTGTTACAAGGCCAGATCAGTCAATCATCCAGACTGTTGCCCTTGCAACTACTGAAAAGGCTGCTGCCCCTCTTCAGGAACCACACGTTTGTCTGGCCTCTCAACAGATACCCCTCCGTTGTGGTTGCACCTACGGTACGGCTATCTGTATCGCTGAGGCACGCAAGCCTCCCCACCAACGGCAAGGTCCATGGTTCATGGGGGGGAATATGGATTGGGGCTAAGAAATGAAAGAGGAAGCCTCCTGGTAGAATTTTGCACAGAGCATAACTTAATCATAGCTAACACTTGGTTCAAGAATCATGAAAGAAGGTTGAACACATGGAAGAAACCTGGAGATACTAGAAGGTTTCATATAGATTATATAATGGTAAGACAGAGATTTAGGAACCACATTTTAAATTGTAAGACATTTCCAGGGGCAGATGTGGACTCTGACCACAATCTATTGGTTATGAACTGCAGATTAAAACTGAAGAAACTGCAAAAAGGTGGGAATTTAAGGAGATGGGACCTGGATAAACTGACTAAACCAGAGGTGTACAGAGTTTCAGGGAGAGGATAAGGGAAAAATTGACAGGAATGGGGGAAAGAAATACAGTAGAAGAAGAATGGGTAGCCTTATGAATGAAATAGTGAAGGTAGCAGAGGATCAAGTAGGTAAAAAGAAGAGGGCCAGTAGAAATCCTTGGGTAACAGAAGAGATACTGAATTTAATTGATGAAAGGAGAAAATACAAAAATGCAGTAAGTGAAGCAGGCAAAAAGGAATACAAACGTCTCAAAAATGAGATCGACAGGAAGTGCAAAATGGCTCAGCAGGGATGGCTAGAGGACAAATGTAAGGATGTAGAGGCTTATCTCACTACGGGTAAGATAGATACTGCCTACAGGAAAATTAAAGAGACCTTTGGAGAAAAGAGAACCACTTGCATGAATATCAAGAGCTCAGATGGAAAACCAGTTCTAAACAAAGAAGGGAAAGCAGAAAGGTGGAAGGAGTATATAGAGGATCTATACAGGGGCAATGTTCTTGAGGAGAATATTATGGAAATGGAAGAGGATTCTAGTAACAAAATTAATTGTAGTAGGTACCTAATTTTAATTGCTAATACTATGTATTATTGTAACATATCTTTGACCTGTCCAATATCAATTGTACAATTTGTGCTATATGATAAAACTGGACCAATAAAAAATCAAATCAAATCAAATCAAATCAAGGGGAAGCAGTGGTTGGGAAGGGAGTGAGACAGGGTTGTAGCCTCTCCCCGATGCTGTTCAATCTGTATATTGAGCAAGCAGTAAAGGAAACATAAGAAAAGTTTGGAGTAGGTATTAAAATCCATGGAGAAGAAATAAAAATTTTGAGGTTTGCCATTGACATTGTAATTCTGTCAGAGACAGCAAAGGACTTGGAAGAGCAGTTGAACGGAATGGACAGTGTCTTGAAAGGAGGGTATAAGATGAACATCAACAAAAGCAAAAAGAGGATAATGGAATGTAGTCGAATTAAGTCGAGTGATGCTGAGGGAATTAGATTAGGAAATGAGACACTTAAAGTAGTAAAGGAGCTTTACTATTTGGGGAGCAAAATAACTGATGATGGTCGAAGTAGAGAGGATATAAAATGTAGACTGGTAATGGCAAGGAAAGCGTTTCTGAAGAAGAGAAATTTGTTAACATCGAGTATTGATTTAAGTGTCAGGAAGTCGCTTCTGAAAGTATTTGTATGGTGTGTAGCCATGTATGGAAGTGAAACATGGACGATAAATAGTTTAGACAAGAAGAGAATAGAAGCTTTTGAAATGTGATGCTACAGAAGAATGCTGAAGATTAGATGAGTAGATCACATAACTAATGAGGAGGTACTGAACAGAACTGGGGAGAAGAGGAGTTTGTGGCACAACTTGCCTAGAAGAAGGGATCGGTTGGTAGGACATGTTCTGAGGCATCAAGGGATCACTAACTTAGTACTGGAGTGCGGCGTGGAGGGTAAAAATTGTAGAGGGAGACCAAGAGATGAATACAGTAAGCAGATTCAGAAGGATGTAGGCTGCAGTAGGTACTGGGAGGTGAAGAAGCTTGCACAGGATAGAGTAGCATGGAGAGCTGCATCAAACCAGTCTCAGGACTGAAGACCACAACAACACAGATGTAGCTGTAGATGTAACAATATGAAAATGTTACCAGGGACACAATATGAAACTTTAAAGATAGTCTTGTTGAGGAATAGTATTGTACTCGCTGATTTCACAGGAGTTGTGAAATATTTTGAGTGTACATTGACTATAAAGCCACCTGACAAATATAAATAAAGACCTACCACAGAAACACTGTTTCAAAAAGATGTGGAGGCATGAAAAAAAGAGAATTACGATTTGTGAACCGTGCAAAAAGAGAAGACAGCTTCTATATTGATTCAAATCCTTAGACAGAATACACAATTTGAGGTGCCAAGAAATTAGTGTCATGGATTCATTTGGTCTGTTGCCAGTGTCCAGAGATGGGTGGACCTACATTTTCATCATATGAAACTTTTCTTCAAACACATGGGTTATGTCCAGTTGCTGAGCAAATGCTAAAGTAGTGGTGGAGAAAATGGAAAACAAATAAATTTCAAAAACTTCTGAAAAGAAATAACATTAGATATATCAAAATTTCACTGTATTTTCCACAAGGCAACATGAGTGAGCAAGTGATGAGAGAGTTGAATCGGTTACGCTGTTCCTTTTTTCCTTGGAGAAGTGTGACCTGAGCAAATTTTACTATGTGATTTGAAGCCATCATGAACGATCTTTGGCATAAGGCCATTGGTTTTGCACGATGTGAATTTAATGTTTGGTAGAAAGTGAAGAAGTTACTTTTGTTGTGAGACAACTAAGGTTGAAATAGAGGAACTGGCAAAGGAGCAATTGTTGAAGAAAGCAAAGTGGAGAAAGAAAAGGCATGATGAGAGGGCAAAGCCTACTATATTTAAACTTGATTATTTGGTGCTAGTAAAAACAAAAGAGTAACAAGCAAGGCACCACAGGAAATTTAGAAGTTTTTGCTAGTTTAACATGATCTGTTCCTAATCAAGAATCCGCAACCTACCATTGCACATCCTGTAGTATATCCCAGATCAAAAAGTGTTTTTGGATTAAGAAATGTGTTAGACTTCAAGAGGTATATTCAGTAAATGCAGAAAGAAGCATAGGCAGGTTCCTTGTTTTTGGAGACCAAGGTTGAGCGACTGTGCGCACTTGAGATGTGTAGAACAATTCTTCCTTTCCTTGTTCTTCTCTCTCCCTTAGTATAATCTTTTTCTTTTTATTTATTCAATGGGCAGTTGTTATTTTTTGTGTTTTGCTGTTACAGGTACAAGGGGAGGCAAGATCATTTTGAGGTTTAAGTCATGTTTTTAGAATGTAGTTATGGGCATATAAGATGAAACATAAAAGTCATAAATCTGAATTGGTTGTTAGCTGTGATTTTAATATATGAGTGGATAAGACAACTTAAGGATAATTAGAGAGAGCACTGATGATTCTATGATGACAGCAAATATGGCAAGAGATCACTGGTGTTAACAATGATGGAAATTTACTGGATGGAAAGCTGCGAAAAAATTTTAATTGGAAATGATATAAGACAGGAAACTGAGGCAACAGACAGACTGTTAGATGTGTCAATACATATAGTCTTCAATAGCATAAAGCTTTCATTAATGGGCAACTTTATAAATGAAAAATATCTCTATGAACTCTAGGAAAAGAGACTAAGCAGCCTTGGACACTAGAAGTATAGGTACAGTAGAGTTTAATCTTAGGTATGTTAGAAAATGGACAAAGCAGTCATAATGCTAGTTTTTTGTGTTGTTGTGAAATTAAATGATCTGAGTGAACAAGAGCACCAGTGTAGGACAGTGAAGTTCTGATTTACTTACATTTAAGGACTAAAGTAAGATGGATGTAAGAATCTAGAAAGTGTAATCTGTTCCGGCCCAATGTCAAGTGCTGGCACATTGGCCTGGAATGGAACAGCAGAGAGGGCTGTGAGACGACATCAGCCAATAGTATGCTGACAGGCTCTTCTCTAGGATGACACTGGGACAGGACCGGCCTCTACACAAAGAGAATATAAGCGCCGCGCCACCTAGCCACAGCCCAAGTTGAAGATGAGCCATCCTTCAACCCTACAGCAGTGACTTATGAACTGTATTGTTTTGCTTGTATTGGAATTGTATATACTGAAGGACATTGATTATTTGCATGTCGCCAGTTGCTTGCAACACACCTTTTTACTGTAATAAACTTCATTAATATGATTTGTTTGAATTGCTGTCTAGCGATCTGAGAAAACAGCTTTCCTAGTCACCCTATATTAGACAAGTGGGCAGAATACAAATTGATAATGAGGATTCAAAAAAAAAAAAGAACCCTGCACCTCGCTGCCACAGGATTTTCTTTTGTGTTTTGCTGGCTCCTTAATCCTCTTGTCTTTTCTTTGCAGGGGTGTTTACTTGCTTTAACAGTCTTTTATCATGTTTTTCTAGTCAGTGTTTTCAGGAGGGCGTTGCAGGTTTTTTTTTTTTTCCTTGCTTGCATTGTCTCTTTATTGCATTTATCTCTTTCCACATGCCCACCCCACCTATCCCACCCCCTGCTCAGCCACCACAGCTGCAAGCATTAGATGCAATACAGCTAATGCAGATGTTTCAGTTTCAGAGCCAGCAAATATCCTTGCTGCTAAACACGTTACAGCAGCTCCTGGCGAACGAGACTACTAATGCAGCACAAGCAACACCTACAGCAGCTGCAAGTGCTGTACCGCCTTTTCCCCACTTTCATGAACAAGAAGAGGAGTGGCTCGAGTGGTTGCAACAGTTTGAAGCCCGTGTACTTGCTCACAATGTTCAAGGTACTGTGAAATTGTTTTATTTATTGACCATGGTAGGAAATGCAGTGTTCTACCTCATTCAAAAACATTTTCCTAATGGCACTCTGAGTGAACTTTTGTATGATTAGGCTGCGGATCTGCTAACTAACTATTATGACTAACAAATGAATGTATTAGTGACTATGTACCAATTCTTTAATTGCAAGAAACAGTCAGAACAAACTTATCATGAGTGAGTAACAGATTTGAAGGATATGATGAGGAAATGCAAATTCAAATGTGCTTGTGGCACTTTATATTCTTATATTATGTTGCATGAGGTGATGGTGTGCAGTGTTATTGATGTCAAACTCTGGGAACAGATTTTGAAACAGTCCAATCCATCATTTCAGCAAGTAGTGGAAATACTCAATCAGTACGATTCAGGTGCTCTGTTGGATGACAAAATTGAGCAGCCATTTGTCGGGTAGAGTCGTACCTGGCTAGTGACTGGCCCATTAAGCAACAGCTTGTGCATGCCACGCCGCATAAACAGTTTTCCATGCCACGTAAGCAGCTCGCTAAACAGGCAGCTACACAGGTGAACAGATTTAAGCCATGCCTCGGAGTTATTCACAGCACAAACACCAAGACTGCCCCTCCCGATAAGCACAGTGTTACACTTGTGGCAAGAAAGGACCTGTACAATCCATATGTTTCAGTGGAACAACCATAAGACTTCTGCCTGCTCACAATAATCTAGCCACAAGGCTCATGTAATTAATGCCATGTAGTCAAAGCCTGCAACAGATATTAGCAAAACTAGCAAGCGAGCAGTTTCTTCAGAGCTTTGCCAGTCCGACAAACTTTTTGTTCATTTGCTTCTTTAAGGAAAATGTGTGCAATTTCAGTTGGACATGGGGGCCTCTGTTACATTGCTAAATTGTCACACATATGAACCGTTAGGCTCCCTGTGCCTGTATAAAACTAGCATGCACCTGATGGCTTATGATGGACAAGACATTCACGTTCTCTGAAAATGTACTTTGCCTGCTATGTATTGCTCGCATATGTGAATGGTGACTTTTACGGTGCTACAATCATGCAATTGTGAGAACATATTTGGCCTTGATTCATTTGAGTTGTTTGGCTTTAACATTCAGGTCAATGTGTTGTCAGTGTCTGCATTCCATGCAAAAGACAGTATAGTTAGCTTGCTGAAAGAATTCCCTGAACTCTTTTATGAAGGTTTAGGCAAGGCTAATGATTTTTTTTCTGGCATGTATTACCATGAAAGGCAACGCTCAGCTGAAATTTTGCTGGGCCAGAACTGTTTCCATTGCATTATGGGGCACCCACTTGCGGGTCTGGGTGTTAGAATAGGTCCAAAGTATTCCTGCCTGTCGCAAGAGATGACTAAAAGGGGTGTCACACATTTTGGCCTATATGTGATGATCTCCTGTCGGGTGTGACCTTTATCTTAATAAATTTTCCCAAAGAGCGAGCCAATTGGGGAAGGGCACCTTACATGGTGCATTGTGTCCATCATGCATTGAGATCTTTAGCCCACTTTCTCGTCATCACATTGCAGTCCCGCTCATTCTCCATCTCTTGGGCGAGGACACCTTCCTGGGTGCATTTTCCATCATCCACTATGCAGTGTCGCTTTCTGTGCTGATGATGACCATGGATTTCTTAGCACTTCATATCCAGCATGGTAGCCAGTCTGTTGTGGTGGGGCCACCATGTACCCTGTTGGTTGTAGCCACCTGACAACACAGGAATTGTTCTGCTGATGCCTGCACCGTTAACTCTCCACGTATGCCATGGAGTAGATGCCCATCTCCCTGGGGCATCAGGACTCCCGGCAATGGCCATCCTGCCAGGTGGCCCTTGCTGACGCTGGATGGCGCCCATTGGGAGGGCCCCTGGTCGGAGTGGGTGGCATCAGGGTGGATGACACGTCATTAAGTGTAGTACATCATCGCTTGCTGGTGGTCTGCCACCAGCAGTCTCTAAGCAAGCAAAGTCTAACTTCACTGCTAAGAAATATGAACCCAAATTGTTTCCCTCCATGGCCACACCATGGGAGAAACGCCAGGCTAAGGATGGCAGTGAAGCTTATTCACCCCAGTACCTTGTATGTATGAGAGTTGATGGGGAATCTTTCATGTCCTTGAAGCCTCAGTTTTTCATGCAGTATTTGGAGGACAGGTTTGAGGAGGTGGAGGGCTTGTCCAAAATGCACTCTGGGTCAGTCTTGATAAAAACAGCATCCTCTGCCCAGTCACAGGCATTACTCACTTGTGACAAGTTGGAGGATGTTTCTGTTACCATCATGCCCCATATGAGCTTAAATATCGTCCAGGGTATTATATTCCACAGGGACCTGACAACAAGCTGCACGCCAATTTAGAGTGGCGAGGTGTTTATTTCATCCAGCACGTCCATCGGCGTCCGAGGGATAATGAGGTTGCCACCGGTGCCTTCATCTTGGGCTTCGAGGGTGACACGTTGCCCAAGAAGATCAAGATGATGGTCTACCACTGTGCCATTAAGCCATATATCCCTCCTGCGATGTGGTGCTTAAAGTGCTGGAAGTTCGGCCATATGTCTTCCCGCTGTACTTCCAGCGTCACATGTCAAGATTGTGGATGTCCATCACATCCCAATACTCCATGTCCCCCGCCTCCCATCTATGTCAACCCCAGAGAGCATCATTCACCTAGCTTGCCAGACTGCCAGATTTTACGGAAAGAGAGGAAAATCATGGAATATAAGACCCTGGACTGACTGACCTACACTGAGGCTAAGAAGAAGTTTGAGCACCTACATCCTGTGGCTATGACCTCCTCTTACACCGCCGCTATGAGAACAGTTGTCACCCCATCAGTTCCTCGCATTCCTGTTACCTCTCAGAACCAGAAGACTACACCTGCCCCCTTAAAGGTGGGGGTGGGGAGGGGGGGGGCACTTCCCTCCCTGTTGCTCCCGCACCACCTACTTTGGGAGCAACATCCACCCCAACCATTGGGGATATCAGTCCCTACTTCTGAGCCAGTGAAGCGACTCCCCTAGTGAGGAAGGGGTCCTTTGGATCACTCCCTTCCCAGGTTCCTGCCAGTGGGAAAGATGGCACCCACCAGTGAGTGAAGAGCCCAAAAGCAACTGGTTGTAGGGCTTTACGCTCACCCTCAGTCCCGGAGACTGAATCAGTGAAGTCCTCCCAGCTTAGGAAACCCAAGGAGCAGTGAGAGAAATCCACAAAGAAGGTTCCCAAGACCAAGGGAATTGCAGTGGTACCCAGACCACCGCTACCTACAAGCAGTGCATCTGTGGATGAGGTGGAGATTCTGGCATCTGCTGAGGACATATATCTTGCTGGACACTCAGATACAATGGATATAAACTGCTCAGGCAAAAAATCGGTGGCAGCAGGTGGCCTCATTGAATGTTGCATGCCTTCCCAGTCTCACAATGACGTCATCCTCCAGTGGAATTGCAGCAGTTTTTTCCACCGCCTGGCTGAGCTACTGCAACTGTTAAGCTTTACACCCACTTTCTGCATTGCCCTCCAGGAATCCTGGTTCCCAGCAATGTGGACCCGTGCCCTCTGTGGCTATAAGGGATACTACATGAACCATAGTGACTACAATCAAGTTTCAGGTGGAGTTTGAGTTTATGTCCTAAACGCAGTCTGTAGTGAACCTGTGCCCCTTCAAACCCCTTTTGAAGCTGTGGCTGTCAGAATAAGGACAATACAGGAAACAACTGTCTGTAATGTATATCTTCCTCCAGATGGTGCAGTATTCCTGAATATATTAACTGCACTGATTGACCAACTCCCTAAACCTTTCCTACTTTTGGGAGACTTAATGCCCATAACCCCTTGTGCAGTGGCACCATGCTTACTGGCTGAGACAGAGATATCGAAACTTTACTGTCTCAGTTCAACCTTTGCCTCTTAAATACTGGTGGTGCCACACATTTCAGTGTGGCTCAACGTAGTTACTCGGCCATTGATTTATCAATTTTCAGTCCAGGACTTCTCCCATCTATCCACTGGAGAGCACATGATGACCTGCATGGTAGTGATCATCTTCCTGTCACTGCCCCGGCATCAGACCCACAGACGCCTGCCCAAATGGGCTTTAAACAAGGCAGACTGGGAAACTTTCACCTCTGCTGTCACTGCTGAATCTCCCCCACATGGTAACATCGATGTGATGGTTGAGGAGGTGACTACAACAATCGTTTCTGTGGTAGAAAACACAATCCCTCACTCTTAAGGGTGCCCCCGGCAAAAGGGAGTCCTTTGGTGGTCGTCGGAAGTCACTGAGACAATTAAGGAGAGTCGGTGAGCTCTACAGTGGCATAAGTGGCACCCTTCCCTGGAGTACCTCGTAGTCTTTAAATGACTCCATGCCTGAGTTCACCAACTTATCAAATGATGGAAGCAAGAGTGTTGGGTGCCATATCTCACCATCCCAAGACTGGACAAAGATCAAACGTGTCACCTTCAACTGGATCTGGTGTGATGATGTTTTTCCATCGCAGGGAGAGCACCATCATTCCAGACCCCAACAGGTGTTCCCGGTGTTAACATAAATGGCATGTTATCTACCAATGCAAATGCAATTGCCGAGCACTTTGCTGAGCACTATGCTCGAGCTTCTTCACTGGAGAATTAACCCCTCCTCCCCCCCCCCCCTCCCTCCTGTCTTTCGCACTCTCAAATGCCGGCTTGAAGGGAAAGTCCTCTCATTCACTATGTGCCACTGTGAATCCTATAATGCCCCATTTACAGAGTGGGAGCTCCTCAGTGCCCTTTCACATTGCCCCGACACAACTCTTGGGCCAGATCAGATCCACAGTCAGATGATTAAACATCTCTCATCTGACTACAAGTGACATCTCCTCGTCATCTTCAACCGGACATGGTGCAATGGCATCTTTTCATCGCAATGGAGGGAGAGCACCATCATTCCAGTGCTCAAACCCGGAAAAAAAACCACTTGATGTGGATAGCTATCAGCCTCACCAACGTTCTCTGTAAGCAGCTGGAACGTATGGTGTGTGAGCAGTTGGGTTGGGTCCTGGAGTCATGTGGCCTACTGGCTCCATGTCAGGACGGCTTCTGCCAGGGTTGCTCTACCACTTATAATCTTGTGTCCCTTGAGTCTGCCATCCAAACAGCCTTTTCCAGAAGCCAACACCTGGTCGTCGTCTTTTTTGATTTATGAAAAGCATATGACACGACCTGGCGGCATCATATCCTTGCCACATTATACGAGTGGGATCTCTGAGGCCTGCTCCCGATTTTTATCCAAAATTTCCTGTCACTTCGTACTTTCTGTGTCCAAGTTGCTGCCTCCCATAGTTCCCCTTATATCCAGGAGAGTGGGGTCCCACAGGACTCTGTATTGTCTCTGGATTTTTAGTGGCCATTAATGGTGTAGCAGCAGCTGTAGGGCCATCTGTCTCATCTTCTCTGTATGTAGATGAACTCTGCATTTCTTACTGCTCCACCAGTACTGGTGTTGCTGAGCAGCGCCTGTAGGGAGCCATCCACAAGGCACAGTCATGGGATCTAGCCCACGGTTTCCAGTCTTTGGCCGCAAAGTCGTGTGTTATGCACTTCTGTTGGCATCATACCATTCATCTAGAACCAGAACGTTACCTTAGTGACAATCTGCTCACTGTAGTGGAGACATATCGATTCTTAGGACTGGTTTTTGATGCCCGATTGACTTGGTTTCCTCAACTTCATCAGCTGTAGTGGAAGTGCTGGCAGCACCTCAATGACCTCCGCTGCCTGAGCAACACCAACTGGGGTGCAGATCGCTCTACACTGCTGCTGCTCTACAGAGCCCTTGTTCAATCCTGCCTCTACTATGGGAGTCTGGTTTATGGTTTGGCGGTGCCCTCAGCATTGCGTTTATGGGACCCAGTCTACCACCGTGGCATTCGCCTAGCAACAGGAGCTTTTAGGACGAGTCTGGTGACCAGTGTCCTTGTGGAGGTCGAAGTCCCTCCTTTGCAGGTTAGGCATGCACAACTACTGGCCAGTTACGATGCACATGTTTGTAGTTCTCCTGCACATCTGAATCACCGTCTTCTTTTCCCACCCATGGCAGTTCATCTCCCACATCGGCTGCCCAGGTCAGGGCTTCCAATTGCAGTTCATGTCCAATCCCTTTTTTTCCTAACTGGAGTCCTTGCCTTTACCACTTATACTTGAGGTCCAATCATGTACACCTCCTTGGAGTACACCTAGTGTGCGGCTTCGCCTGGACCTTTCGCATGGCCCTAAGGACTCAGTTAACCCTGCTGCTCTCCACTGCCACTTCCTTTCCATTCTTGACATTTACCAAGGCCATGAAATGGTTTACACCAATGGCTTGATGGCTTTGTGTATGTCCATGGAGGAGATATTGAACAGCATTCCTTGTCCAATGGTTGCAGTGTTTTCACTGTCGAGCTGGTGGCTATATCTCGTGCTCTTGAGCATGTCCATTCATGCCCTGGGGAGTCATTTCTTCTGTGTACTGACTCCTTGAGCAGCCTGCAAGCTATCGACCAGAGCTACCCTCATCATCCTTTGGTAGTGACAATCCAGGAGTCCATCTATGCCCTGGAACATTCCAGTCATTCAGTGGTGTTTGTCTGGACCCCAGGTTGCATCAGAATCCCAGGCAACGAACTTTCTGACAGGCTGGCCAAACAGGCTAGGCAGAAACCACTTATGGAGCTTCTCTGCAAGTAACCTGCATTCAGTACTATGCTGCAAGGTTTTGCGACTTTGGCATAACCTCAGCACGCCCAACAAACTGTGTGCCATTAAGGAGACTACGACTGTGTGGCAGTCCTCCATGTGGGCCTCTCACAAGGACTCTGTGGTTTTCTGCTGGCTCTGCATTGGTCACACTTGGGTGACACATGGCTACCTCCTGTACCGTGATGACCCACCTCAGTGTAGGTGCGGCACTCGGCTGACAGTGGCCCATATTGTGGTAGCGTCCTTCTTCGGCTGCCCTGTGATGGACTCTTCAGTTACCGGACTCGTTGGCATTAATTTTAGCTGACAATGCCTCATCAGCCAATTTAGTTTTACATTTTATATGTGATGGTGTGTTTTATCATTCTATATAATTTTTAGTGCCTGTCCTTTGTCCCATGTGTTCTCTGCTCTAATGCTTTTAGGGTGGATGTTTTAATGCGTAGCAGAGTGGCTGGCTTTTCCTTTTTATTCTCATGGTCGGCCAGCCACTATCATCTGCTCTCTTGTTTTTACCCCTTCTACCTGTTTCTTGCTGCTTTCTGTGGTTTTTTTCCGTTTTGTCCACAGTAGTGTTGGTTGTCCTTCTGTCGTTCTTCTGGTTCTTCCTTTCTCCTGTTATTGTCCTGTACATCTCCTTTCTTTTCTTCTTTCCCTTGTGTAATTGTTTTACCAGGAACAAGGGACCGATAACCTCACTGTTTGTCCCCTCCCCTTCCCCCATCATCTTTTAAACAAAACAACCAACCAACCAACCATTATTGGACAAAGTCACTGCTGGTCTTAACGGATTGCAAGATAGCAGAGCTATTGCGCCCATACAAGCTAGTTAATGGGCAAGTCCACTGGTTTTGCTCCCCATACCTTCATGTTGCATTCACCTCTTCGTTGACTTTAAGTTTATGGTCAACCCACAAACTGTGACTGATACCTACCCATTGCCACACCCAGAGGATCTCATGGGCAGATTAGGCGCTGGTAGCAACTTTTCAAAAATTGATTTGCATGATGCCTATCTTCAAATACCACTTGATGATGAATCTCAAAAAGTGTGTGTAGTAATACTCATTTGGGCTTATTTAAATATTTGTGTTTGCCTTTTGGCAGTGCTTCTGCACCTGCCAGTTTTCAACAGTATTTGGAACAGTTGACTGCTCAAGTGCCAAACTGTTCAAACTATTTGGATGATATTGTTGTAGCAGGTCATACACCTGAAGATCACATTGCCAATTTGGAAGCTTTGTTTCGTGTGTTATCTACTGCGGGACTAAAGTATAGATTGGACAAGTGTGATTTTTGAAACATGAGTTGCAGTATTTTGGTCATGTCATAAACAGTCAAGGTGTGCATCCTCTTCAGTCCCATTTGTTAGTCATACAAGATTTGCCAGTTCCTCACAATGTCACAGAATTGGAAAATGAACTATTATATTCAGTTCATACCAAATGCTGCACAAATTGCAGCTCCTTTGCCTCACTTGCATCACAAGAATGACCCCTTTGTTTGGACAGATGAGTGCCAAGCAGCTTTTCAAAAACTTAAAGATGCATTGCTCAATGATCAATGTTTGATTCACTTTGACCCTGACAAACCAGTTGTGTTGCAAGTTGATGCTACCTATTATGGAATTGGTGCAGTGATTTCGCACATAATTGGTGATAAAGACAGGCCTATTGCTTTTGCATCAAAAGTGTTGTCCAAAGCTCAGTGTAATTATTCACAAATGGAGAAAGAGGCACTGACTATTGTGGATGGAGTCACCAAATTCCACCACTATTTGTATGGCAGAAAATTCTTCTTAGGAGCAGATCACAAGCCACTGCAATCCTTGTTTCACCTGATGAAGCCGATTCCCATATGAACTGCCCAAAAATTGCAACAATCAGCTTTGTTGTTGTCTCAATACCAGTACAAGATTGTGTATCATCTGACAGCTCAACATGATAATGCGGACGCACTTTCACGTCTTCCAATTGGCCCTGATACAGACTTTGATGCTTCAGCTGCATCTTGTTGTCACATTGATACTAAGAATTCTGCATTGCTTCAGTCTTTTCCACTGAACTATAGGAAAATTGCACAGGCCACAGAAGGTGAATCAGATTTGAACATTTTGCTAAAATACATTCACACATCTTAGCCTCATTCCTTGCATAACATAAAGAACTCTGTGGAGCACCAATACTTTGCATCTCAGCATAGCTTTGCTATACAGCACAGAGTGATTCTTGTTGGACAGTAACATATGTTGGTCCCCAAAGCTTTGCAAAAAGAAGTGTTGTATTTACTTCACCAAGGACACTGGGCGATTGTTTATACGAAACAGTTAGCGCGTCGGCACTGTACTCGGCAGGGGATGGACACCAAAATAGAACAGATGTCAAAGTGTCACACATGTGCAGAAAATCAGTCTGTTCCACCACAAACATTCTCTGCTTGGCCTAGTTTGCAATCATCATGGCAATATGTGCACATAGACTTTGCAGGACCTTTCTGGAACACTTGTTGGTTGATTGTGGTTGACTCATAGAGCAAGTTTCCTTTTGCTGTGCCAATGAACTCGACAATGTCACATAGCACAATTCAGGTGTTGTACTCTATTTCTTGCCTCACAGGTCATAGTATTGGACAGTGGCCCTCATTTCACGTCAAGTGAATTTGAAACATTCTGTGAACCCAATGGCATACACCATCTAACTAAGCACCATTCCATCCACATTCAGACGGCAAAGCGGAATGTTTTGTCAGTACCTTCAAGCAGCATATGGCCAAACTTCACTCTGCACACAGCAGGGATCAAGCATTGTAACTCTTTCTCACCTCCTATCGTTCGCATCCACGAGATGGATCATTGCCAGCAGAATTGCTTCGTGGCCACCGCCATCGGACACTGCTCCACCCTCCTCAGCATCTGGTGCTGACGGAAGGCCACAACTATCATTTTGCGCCACTTATATTGAGTTTTACAGGGATTATAGTGGCAGCAGACTGAGGGCGTGAGGCGAGATCGTCCGTTGACTTGGCACTTGCATGTATCTCATTTCAGGTCCCATTGGATTGCAGTGCCAACATCACAATCATCTTCACCACTGTCATGTGCACAGTGGTCCTTCTGTGTCACTTCCCCCAGATTCATGGATCCTGAGGTCAGCATGGCCACAGCAGCTGCCAGAGGATGTCATCACGACACCATGGACGACACCATGGAGACGGAGCCTTTGCCTCCTCCGCCTCCTCTTGTCCTATCGATGGAGCTGGATCCGGCCACACTACAGCAGCCGACACCTTCAATTTCTTGCTATTGACCTCAGGAGATGGACACATACTCTTCTGGTCATTCTCTGGGGGACGTTTCTGCCAGATCAGAGGCCAGATGGTGGGGTACAACCGGAAGCCTGATGCCCCCTGCAGCCATGGCTTCTGGTCCAGTGCAGCATCCACGATACTGCCTCGCCCGCCTGTGTCTCACTCACTACACGATTATAATCTGTCACTTGGAGGAATGTTCCAGTGCAACGTCAAGTGCCGGCACATAGGCCTGGAACAGAACAGCAGAGAGAGCTGTGAGATGACATTAGCCAATAGTATGCTGACAGACCCCTCTCTAGGACGACACTGAGACCGGAGCAGGCTCTACACAAAGAGAAAATAAGCTTCGCGCCATCTACCTGCGGTGCAAGTTGAAGACGAGCCATCCTCCGAACACTACAGCAGTGACTTATGAACTGTATTGTTTTGTTTGAATTGGAATTGTATGTACAGAAGGACACTGATTATTTACATGTCACCAGTTGCTTGCAACACACCTTTGTAAATATACTAAGTTAAGTAGTGTCATTTATTTTACTGTAATAATCTTCATTAATGCAATTTGCCTCAATTGTTGTCTAGCGATCCAAGAAAGCAGCTTTCCTAGGCACCCTGTATTAGACGAGTGGGCAGAACACAATATAAGCTTCATTACTTAAAAATGATTCATTCCAAAGGTTTGAAGGACTAGTTTTAAAGGGATTATATTTATTGCCATTTTTGTTAGATGCCTGGAAAGAATTGGGAAAGGCTTACGGTGTTTTAACAGTTGAAGTGAACAGAACTGAGATGATATCATGGCAAAGGAGCAAGAGATAGTAAACTGGGTATAGGCCACAACAAATCATTGGCACACATATCAGCAATTGGTGGCATTAAGGTACCACTGCAATTCCAAGTTCTCAGGTTTGTGAACCTACCTCACAGTTAGAAAAAGCTAATGGAGAGTCACAGACACCATATGTTATAAGGAAGGAGGTGACATCGTCACATCTCTGTAATCAGAAGAATAAACCTCCCTTGCCCCGTATCTCTAAGTGGGCCACACTACTGAAGGAAGCAGTATGGATGGAGAGCCAAGAGTCCCTCCACAACCATATCTACAGTAAATGCAACGACCATTGTCATAGCCTTGAGAGCAAGTGCTGTATTTGTTGTAAGTGTGAGAGAGTAGTAAAAAGTGGAGACAAGGAGAACTGTAAGTGGTATAAAAAGTGTTTAGTATTAGGAAGTTGTAAACTGTAATTTATTTATTTATTGCACCTAGCAGTTGTTGTGTTTTTTTTTTCAGTTAAGTCTTTGCACATTATTTGTGTTATAGCAGCCTGTTACAGTAACTTTTTATAGCCATTGCACATTATTTGTGTTATAGCAGCCTGTTACAGTAACTTTTTATAGCCAAAAAGGTCTGGAATAAATGGCAAGCTAGAAAAAAGAGAAAATATCAAGACATTACATGCTGAAAAATTGTAAAGTATAAGTTGTGATGGAGAGTTGTGTTCCAAGTGTTGATTTTCAAAATTTCCGTAGTTTTAAAATAACTGGAAGGGTATGAGACATGGCAGTGATCTGCTGTCTCACTGGCCACCCTCATTTCCTAACACTAATGTTATGGAATCGAGTCAGTAGAGTAAGAGAAGAAATGATAGTAGAACATTTCCTCAGTATATGCTCTGTTTAATTTTTAGATCAGTAGATATTTTAATTTTAATTGAGTGAAAACATCATAATAGTGTGTAACAGCTGCATCCAACCACTGGTACAGTGAAGTTTTCCGAGCACCCATTAGAAATGCAAGTCACACAAGGCAGGGTCAAAGTGAAGTATTAGGAGAGTTTTGCAGTCATAAATAAGGCACAGTATGCTGATACCCCCAAGCAGCAGGCGGTTGTGCTGTTCTCAAGCCGGACGGGTGAGAGAAGCATCCAGAAAAATATGTTTTTGAGGAGATAACACAAACACAAAGTTATTTCAACCAGTGTTACTAGAAAGCCCGATACTGTAGGAACCAGTGTAGAGGATTGTCATATCAAAATTGAATGTATTAGGGAAAGTGATGTGTCTGGTGTCACAAGCAGCTAAACCATGATAAATAGGGGTCACAGGCCCTTGATTGAGATAGCACGTGATGGGCATTGTCTGGGAATGGCCTTGTAGCTGATGGCAGTTCCACTTCAGTCCGCAGTTCATGGTCTCGTGGTCGTGTTCTCGCTTCCTGAGCACGGGGCCTGGGTTTGATTCCCGGCGGGGTCAGGGATTTTCACCTACCTCGAGATGACTTGGTGTTTGTGCCGTCCTCATCATTTCATCATCATTCACGACAGTGGTGAGATTGGGCTGGGCAAAGGTTGGGAATTTGTATGGGTGCTGATAACTGCCTAGTTGAGTGCCCCACAAACCAAACATTATTATTATCACTTCAGTGGCACAAAAAGCTGTTTGACTGTTCATCTTATGTTGGCAAAGTCAACACATGGACAGACATGTAAGAAGTGATTTTAATTGCCATTTTGCAATTATATTTTTCAATGTGATGATATCTGCAGCCCTTAATCATAGGTAGCTTAGATGAACAAAGTTCATGTCACATCATTATCTCATCTCTAAGTTTGTTGATGGTAAGTAGGAAAATGTTTATTATCTTGTTGTCAATATTCTCATGTTAAATAGTCACTGATGACATTTTTATGGTGACTGTTGATGTCAATTTTTATTATCTTGTAAAATACTTTGGGTTTCGTTGCCAAGTAGATTCAGAACTAAGCTACCATTTCATTTTCAAAGTTCCACATGGAAAGAGTATTTTTGTTACACCAGATGGGAGTTTCTAGCAGGTTAAATTTAAGCATTTCTTGCCAATCAGATTTAGGGACTATTGTACAGGCTCCAGGAATTCTGGTGCATGGCAGCTTATCTTTGCATTTGTCCTGTCATTGTTCTGCACCAAACCAATAAGTGGACGTAGGACCTCAATAATATAGTCGATTTTTTATCAACGTAGTGTGTTATTTATTTAATGACGTACAAACCTCATCAAGAGTTGTATTTTGTTAATGCAAAGATTAACTATGCCAAAACAGTGAGAGTGCAATATATGAACAACTGCAAACCAGGTAGGGGTAGGTAGGTCTTAACAGGTAGAGGATATGTGTATGTACTTCTAGTATACGGAACCAGAAGGTAAGTCTCTGTTATTAGTCGATCATGCACCCCTGTTATTATTCCACTTGTGGCAGCAGACAGTTCATTCTAACAAACTTTGTTAGCTTGTTTTAGACATATTCCTCCTATACATTCTAAATCAGTGCACTAATTATTCATGGTTGTATGACCTGAGACATTTCAAAGTTGTGAAATACTAAATCAGTCCACTAAATAATAATGGGTAAGGAAGTTTGACGTTGCTAACTACTCAAAATTTATATTCTTTCAGGAGAGGGATCTATATACAGGGTCAGAACTGACTTCACAAGTTTCTTCTTCACTCTGAAGATTTCAAAACTATTTGTTTATGATTATGGGTCCAAGTTCCATAGCTCCTGGCATCCTATGTCCTACACTATGACTTTTGACAATGTTATTCAGTGTCATCTGTCTCAGGCAAGATTCATCACCAATTCATCTGTATGTCGTCTGCTGTTCTCTAGAATCCTGAACAGTCTTGAGATTATTGTACCTTTTACATTATTCAAGTGTGTCAGATTTTTTGATCAGCTTCTGTTTGAAAAAACTTGCTCTACCTGTGGATTCTCTTAATGATTTGTTCAGGGCACAGACATTACTCACATTCATCTTCAGCATTCTCTGTACTTTTCTTTAACACTGCTGCACTAACAGTATCAGAGTGGGTCTAGGCAATGGATCCAGTGTTGTGTTGCACTGAAATGTGGCACTTACCTCAAACTAAACAATCTTGATGATGTCAGTGATGACAGGTTATATCACTGCATTTCCCAGTCCTGGTACTGGCTCAAACTAGTCTGGTCTCTAGTGTTGCTGCATGTTGTTTGAGGCTTTTCAATTTTGAACTGCTGTTTCAGAGTGCAGATGCTCAAGGGTGAATGCTGATGTGGCACTAGACGTGATTTCCAAACATACAGAACAGACTTACTGCTTAATAAAATACCTCCAAATTCTAGCTGTAACATTAGTTGGGCTTAAATTTACATTCCACAATGCATCTAATGGTCTTGCTGTGCCTCTTTAGCAATATTTCAGTGCATCACATGTTCTCCACCCTCAAACAATGATGTGGACTGCTGGTGGAGGACATTAGGAGAGCATTAATTGTTTTGGCAAAACATGTACACGAGTCTCAACCAAATGTCTTTAACCTTGACACACACTCTTGAGAAGCTTTGAAAATAAGTCAGTGGGTGGGCTGCAAATAAAATAATTTTGATTTTACACTTTAGATAGGTTTGATTCCTTTTTGTGTCTGACAGAAGACTGTATAAACAAGTAATTGGGTAATCAGTTAGTAGTATGGTTGTGGTATTGATAGCTGTGATGCCACGGCGTAGGTAAAAATTCTTAGGTTGGCACTGCGACACTGACATCGAAGACAGCACCCTCTAGCCGGCACTGTGCAGCTCTACGAGCACCGCTCCAGATTCTGCCCATTTGAGCCCAAGTAGACGACCAAGCAACACTGTTTCTATTTCATAGTGGGTTAGCAACAACAGATTTGCCTTCATAAGTTCGAGAAGCTCTTAGCTTTTGATATATGAACGGCTTCGCACCTATGTACTGACCTGTACACAAAGTTAAGTAATATTATCAGTTGTATATGTTCATACACCAGTAAAAGAGCTTTATCCTATACGCAGCACCGAAGCATTTCACCTTTTCCTGCTCCTACTTACATCCTTCACTCTCGGCCTATTTAGCAGAAGCACTTCACAGGAGCAGATCCACGTATCGCCTGTCCAGGTGGGATACAAAAGCTGGCGATGAGGATGGGATTAAAAAATTTTTTTCCTCTCCTCTTTTCTTTTGTTTTTTGCTCGGTACTGCTTTCTTTTTGTGCTAGCCCAGTGTGACTGCTTCCACCCTTCACTCTAAGACTTTCATTTGTAGCAACCATGGCTTTGCCACAAGAACAGGCTTCGCTGTCCAATCTTGTAAGTTTTCAGGCTCAGCAAATGACGCAGCTGCTTGCTGCCAGAAATGGACTCTTTACACTACAAACTGCAGCTACTTCGGCGCCTCTGACATCTCCGCCTGTACCACTGCCGACAACGCCTCTGGCTCCACCATTTCATGCCTTCAATCCGGACATTCAATGCTGGCCAGAATACATCGCACAGCTCAAGGCACACTTCGCGGCATACAACATACCAGGTACAGAGCAGCTTGTCTTTTTCATTGCCAACACGGGTGTTGTGTTATACCGTGTGCTCATAAAATTGTTTCCCACCACTCGCCCAGAAACTAAAACCTACAACGAAGTGGTTGACGCTTTGAATTCCCACTTCCGTGACAGTGTAAATGTGGTAGCTGCATGCTACAAATTCTTTCATCTCAGGCGTGGCCCTACTCAGTCAAATAAATCATGGTTAGTGGACCTTCAGGGACTAACTTCTGATTGTGACTTTAATTGCTGATGTGGACGCTCATATGCGGATATAATGATTAGAGATGCTATTGCGCAGAATGTGGCGGATCACCACATCTGCGAGCAAATCCTCAAATTTAAAAACCCATCTTTGCAGGAAGTAGTGGACTTGCTAGACAGACAAGATACATTAGATATGGCTACTTCTGCATTTGACGTGACCCTGGGTGTGTGTACTGTTAGCGCAGCAAAACACGTGCCCGCCCGCCCAGCCCCAGCACAGCTCGCCGCGCCGCTCGCACACAAGTAAACAAGTTTCAAGCCTGGCATCCACTAAGAAACTGAAATCATGTCCGAACTGTTTTCGTGCCCACCCAGGGGACAGTTGCCCATCCCGTCAAGCACAGTGTTATTTGTGTAATAAGAAACAACATGTGCAAGATGTGTGTAATAAGAAAAACTCTAATTCACAACTTGTTTCCCGTTCGCGTAACTCGCGTGGGCATCACCACAACGAAAACTGCCGTGATCATGATTCACATCAGCCTATGGACATTAATGCCATGTATACAATGCCTTCTGCTTCACATACCTCTACAGTTCATTGTGTGAATAAACAAGTTTTGCCAGACACTTCCTCTCGCATTAAGCGTGATGCGAGGAAACTTTTTCTAACTTTGAACATTTGTGGACGTTCTGTTCACACGTAGCTGGACACTGGTGCATCAGTTTCTTTACTGAACAGATCAACATATGACTTATTTGGTTTGACCCCACTTTGTTGTTCGCATTCCACGCTGACTGCATTTACTGGACAGGAAATCTCAGTGCTCAGAGTGTGTGGTTTGCAAGCCACATATGGTGGAATGACCCGTACAGTGTCTTTCCACGTGCTCCGCTCTAGTGATGCTACGAACATTTTTGGCATGGATGCATTTGGACTTTTTGGCCTCGCAATTCAGGACAATGTACTTTGCATCAACGCTAGTGACCATGCAGACAGTGTTTGCCACACTGTGCAATGATTTTGCTGAACTCTTTTCTGATGGCGTTGGTTGTGCCACTGACTTTGCAGCGCATGTTGTAGTTAAAGACAACGCCATGCCTGGAGACGACCATTTAGTTTCTTCACACACACTACAGGTGAAGCTGAAACAGGTTCAATAACACCGTAGCTGCTGAACTTAAGCATTTGCAAGACAGAGGTGTCATTGAACCTGTTTCAGCTTCACCTACAGTGTGTGTGAAGAAACCAAATGGTCGTCTCCATATTTGTGCTGACTTTAAGTCTTCAGTAAATCCCCAGATAGTGGTCCTACGTTTCCCTTACCGCGTCTTGAAGACATTTTTGATAAGCTTGGTGCGGGAAAATTCTTTTCCATGATTGACTTGCGGGACACATACTTTCTAATTCCGCTCGATGAACAGTCGCAGTGCTACTTTGTGATCAACACCACCTTGGTTGTTCAAGTTTCGTCACCTTCTGTTTGGTTGTGCTTCAGCTCCTGCTATTTTTCAGTCTTACTTGAAGCAGTTGTGTGCCACTGTCCCTGGTTGCTCAAATTATCTGGACGATATAGTTGTCTCAGGTTGCACCACTGATGAACATTTGCAGAATTTGTGTGCCTTATTTACTGTACTTTTGTAGGCAGGACTGAAGTGTAACAGAGACAAGAGCAATTTTTTTCAAACTGAGATTCAGTATTTGGGACATACCATTAACGGACAGGGTATCCACCGCTCCCCATCACATCTCCGTGTGATTAGAGACTTTCCAGCACCCAGGAACTTGAAAGAACTTCAGTCTGTGTTGGGCAAAATTACATATTATATTCGGTTTATACCAAATGCAGCGCAAATTGCAGCGCCTTTGCATCACCTTCGGCATAAGAATGTTCCTTTTGTTTGGTCTTCGGGATGTGATGCTGCTTTCCACAAGTTCAAATCTGCTTTGTTGAGTGATCGCTGTTTGATTCCTTTCAATCCCTCAAAACCAGTTGTTTTGGCTGTTGATGCATCTTCTCATGGCATTGGAGCAGTTCTGTCGCACCGCATTAATTCTGTTGATCGCCCAATCGCTTTTGCGTCTAAGTTGCTCAATTCTGCCCAGAAAAACTATTCTCAAATTGAGAAAGAAGCTTTAGCTATTGTATACGGAGTGACAAAGTTTCATGATTTTTTGTATGGTTGCAAGTTCTATTTGGTCACCGACCATAAGCCTTTGACATCATTGTTTCACCCGTCAAAGCAGAGTTCTGGCCCGTACTGCACAAAAGTTGCAACGTTGGTCCTTGTTTTTGTCTAACTATTACGAAATTTTGTTTTGGCCTATGGCCCAGCATGGCAATGCTGATGCTTTGTCTCATCTGCCTATCGGTCCTGATACAGTGTTTGATTCTTCCAAATTGTCCTGCATGTTTATTGATTCGCAAGATAAGGAATTAGCTGGTGGTTTTCTGGTGGATTTTCGTTGCATTGCTTCTGCGACAGCCGCCGATGCTTCTTTGTAGATTCTTTTGCAGTATATTTGTACTCAATAGCCTCCATCTGCTACGCAGATTCATGATCCACTTGTTCGACGTTACTTTGCTCAACGGCACCACTTGCCTGTACACCACGGTGTTATCTTGTTACGAACTGGTATTGATCAGTCTTGTGTGGTTGTACCTCATTCGTTGCAGTCGGAAATCCTCTGCTTACTGTACACTGGTCATCGGGGTATAGTGCGGTCGAAGCAATTAGCGCGTCATCACTGCACTTGGGTCGGCATTGATAATTTGCTTGCTAATTGTCGTTCTTGCGCATAGCATCAATCTGCTCCCCGTCAGCGCTTCTTTGCATGGCTGACTCTTACTGCGCCTTGGCAGCGCGTTCATGTTGATTTTGCGGGTCCTTTCTGGGACACCCACTGGTTGATGGTTATTGATGCGTACAGCAACTTTCCTTTTGCTGTACCTGTGTCTTCTACTACATCTTCCAGTGCTGTTCAGGCTTTGACATCTATTTTTGTACTGAGGACCTTTCTGAAGTTATTGTCTCCGACAATGGCCCCCAATTTGTGTCCTCTGAGTTTGAAGCATTCTGTGCTGCCACTGGCATTCGCCATGTGACCTCAGTCCCGTTCCACACCCAGTCAAACGGCGAGGCTGAACGCTTTGTGTGTATATTTAAGTCGTAGATGAGCAAGGTGCACGCCACGCACTCTCGCGAGCGCACGCTCTGGACTTTCCTTGCTTCACAGCACCCATTCCCCAGCGGAATTGCTACATGGCCGTGCCCATCGATCGCTCCTGCAGCTATTGCACCCGCCGCTGCTTCACCCCATTCTGGCTTGGCGCTGCATGATTTGGTGACCTATTGCATTTTCTCTGGCAGGCAGTGTTGGGAGCAGGGGCGCATTCTTTGCCAGCTTGACCACGCCTTATTTGTCATTTCTGGTCCCTCCGGCATTGTCAAGCGACACCGGAACCAGATCCGTTTGTGCCGTCCTCGGTTTTCTGCCGCTGGTTGTTTTCTGGCAGAATTGGAGGCTTTGTGGCTTCTGCCGCCTCAGCCAACAACTACACCAATGGCACCTCCGCCGTTCGTGCCTCCGTCGTGGGCGCTCCTGCTGCCGCTGCCACTGCCCATCTGGTCTCATGCACCAGGCGGGTGCCTCTCGACGCCGCCACCACCCCACCTCCGGTCGCTGCCGTGTTCCTCCGCAGTGCCGGAACTGATGGACAATGAGGCTGCCATCACGCCGTTGCCCATGGAGGTTGTTGCTCTGCCTACTCATCCAAGCGTACCCAGTGGCGGTGCATAGCCTGGGCAGGTTTTCCACGGGGCATTTCCCTTGCCCCCTCACAAGCAATTCAGGGTCGCAAGTGGGCAGCATGCCCCGGCTGTTTCACTATCCGCTCCCTCAGCTGCGTCGCCCCTTGGTCCCCCCACCTGCCGTTGGAAGCCCTATTCAATGACAGTGTGCCGTTTCAGGGGGAAGGAATGTGGTATCGATAGCTACGATGCCACGGCATAGGTAAAAGTTCTTAGGTTGGCACTATGACACCAACATCGACAACAGCGCCCTCTACCCGGCACTGTGCAGCTCTACGAGCGCCGCTCCATATTCTGCCCATTTGAGCCCGAGTAGATGACCAAGCTACATTGTTTCTATTTCATAGTGGGCGAGCCACAACAGATTTGCCTTCGTAACTTCGAGTAGCTGTTAGCTTTGATATATGAATGGCTTCACACCTATGTGCTGATCTGTACATGAAGTTAAGTAATATTATCAGTTGTATATGTTCATAGACCAGTAAAGGAGCTTTAACCTATACACAGTACCGAAGCATTTCACCTTTTCCTGCTCCTACTCGCGTCCTTCACTCTCGGCCTATTTAGCAGAAGCAGTTCACAGGAGCAGATCCATGTGCCGCCTATCCAGGCAGGATACAAAAATGGTATTAGACGGTGTCCATCTGGATATATCCATTCAGTTTCAGTGGTTTCCAAATGACATTCAGATAAATACAATACATTTGCCAGTTTTCTACTTGTAGTTTCATTTTGCTGTATTGGTACTGTAAGTTTACTGTATCTATTTGTGCGGCTTCTTATATTTTGAGGAAAGATGCTAAAAGAGTGTTCTTTCAGATCCCTCAATTTGCCTAAGTCAGACTGTTATTCTTTTCAAAGTAGCCATTTCAGCTGTAATTATATACTCCGCAGCCCAGTCTTTCATTACCATTAACCTCTAATGAACATCTAACAAAATCACTGGAAATCAGTGGAGTAAAACAGATACTGCTTTGGTTAGATTGGAAGCTGCATGCTGCCTCCCACCCCCTGCTCTTCTGTGTGACTCTTCAATCACATCTACATCTACATCTACATCTACATGATAACTCTACAATTCACAATTACATGCCTGGCAGAGGGTCAGAGGGTTCATCGAACCACCATTAAGTTACTTCTCTACTTTTCCACTGTTAAAACAAGCATGAGAAAAATGAAACCTTAAATCTTCCAGTGCAGACTCTCATTTCTCTTATTTTATTCCACTGTTAAAACATGCATGAGAAAAATGAAACCTTAAATCTTCCAGTGCAGACTCTCATTTCTCTTATTTTATTATGATAATCATTTTTCCCTGTGTAAGTGGGCACCAATAAAATATTTTCACACTCTGAAGAGAGAGATGGCGATTGAAATTTTATGAGAAGGTCCTGATGCAGCAAAAAATGCCTTTAAGTGACTGCCACTTCAATTCATGTATCATATCCATGGCATACACTCCCTAATTTCATGATAATACAAAGTGTGCTGCCCTTCTTTGGAACTTTCTCATTGTCCACCTCCAATCATATCTGATTTGGAGCCAACACCACACAGCAACACTCCAGAAAATGGCAGACAACTGTAGTGTAGGCATCTCAAAAAGTAAACATGTTACATTTATACATGTTATGCCAAAAAATCACAGTCTTTGATTTTCTTCCCACACAACCTTATTTCTGTGATTGTTCCAACTTAAGTTATTCATGAATGTAGTACCCAAGAATTTAGTTGAGTTTACAGCCTTAGATTTGTGTGATTTATCTTGTACATGAAATTTAGCGGATTATTTCTAGTGCTCATGTGGATGACTTCACACTTTTTATGATTTACAGTCAGTTGCCACTTTTTGCACATACAGATATTTTGCCTAAATCACTCTTCAATTCATTTTCATCATCTGATACATTACATGATGGTAAATGACAGCATAATCTGAAAACAATCTAAGAGGACTGCTCAGATAGTCTCCTAAATCGTTTATGTAGATCAGGAACAACAGATGGCCTATAACACTTCCATGTGGAAAGCCAGCTATTACTTCTGTTTTAGTCAATGTCTTTCTATCAGTTATTAAGAACTGTGACCTTTCAGACAGGAAATCATGAATCCACTAACACAACAGAGATGATAGTCCATAGGTACACAATTTAATTAGAAGTCACTTGTGAAGAATGGCATCAAAAGCCTTCTGGAAATCTAAAAATATAGAATCAATTTGACACCCCTGCTGATAGTAGTCATTACCTCATGAGAATAAAGAGCTAATTGTGTTTCACAAGAATGATATTTGCTGAATCTGTATTGGCTATCTGTCAATAAATAATTTTCTTCAAGATTGTTCATAGTGTACAGGCAAAGTTTATATTCCAAAACCCTACTGCAAATTGACATTAGTGATACAGGTCTGTAATCCAGTGGATTACTCCTATGTCCTTTCTTGGGTATTGGTGTGACTTGTGCAAGTTTCCAGTCTCTGGGTACGGATCTTTCTGCAAGCAAGCGGTCATATGTGATTGCTAAGTATGGAGCTACTGTATCGACATTCTCTGGAAGGAATCTGACTGGATCATAAGCCTTTCCTTTCTTAACTGTTTTAAGCTGCTGTACTACACGAAGGATATTTATTTTCCAGTTACTCTTGCTGGCAGTTGTTCTTCATTTGAATTCTGGAATATTTACTTTGTCTTCCTTTGTGAAGGAATTTCAGAAAGCTGTGTTTAGTGACTCTGCATTAGTGGCGCTGTCATTATTAACAACATTTTTACAGTGCGGTGAAGGTACCGATTGCATCCTGCTGTTGGTGTACTTTACATACGACCAGAATATCTTTGGCTTGTTTGCCAGATTTCGAGACAGGGTTTCAATGTGGAAACTATTAAGGGGATCTCGTATTGAAGTTCACCCTGAATTTCAAGCTTCTGTAAAACTTTGCCAATCTTGGGGATTTTCCATTCTTTTAAATATGGCATGCTTTTTCCTTCTGCAGTTGTGTCCTGTGCTGTTTTATGTACCGTGGAGGGTAAGTACCATCCCATCAACACTGTATTTATTTATCATAAGGCATACATTAAGAGTTTTTGAATCACAAGAATAGTTATACATTTACAAAGATTACTAAACTAATGCATCCCAACACTTGAACACAGCTGCCCAGCATAACATAGTACAAATAACAATAGTTATAAGCAAATAACAAGGTCTTTTATATAAGGCCTGAGTTTCTCCCAGCATGTGCAATGTTCAAATAACACACAAATGCAGCCAGGTGCCATCATCGAAAACCACCGACATTTCAATGCGTGACCACCCTGTCATTTTCAAGGCAAAAGTGGGGCAAGACAGCGCTGCACAAGGGAATTTAAAACTTAGGTTTGCAGAGCATCAGTGGTTGTCGATGATGACCTCATGCAGCTGCATTATTGTAAGTTATTTGAAAGTCTTTTATGTATTTTATCATACTACTGGATAGTGTCTGCCCATCTTCTATGGCCCATTCAGATGTGATTCAGAGTAATCCAAACTGGCTGAGGTTTGTCAAATCCATGGGGGTTTCTCCTTGATTCAGGACAGTAGCAGGCACTGTGCAGTACAGTTTTGCTGCCATCAGATTTCTGCTCATCCGTGGCACTTAATCCCTTTTCAGCTGTGGTAAGAGTGAGATATCTTTCTTGCTACATCATTCAGTATTGGAGGGTCAGGGTTATAAACAGTATTCCAATATTCACGTAATAATAGTGGACTCTTTCATCTGCTATCAAGAGATGGAATGTGACTCAACATGGATAACCAGTATGTAGAAGTAAATTTATTCACCCACTAACAATACACAGATTCATCAAGCAGTACTTCTATCATTTTCACATATGGAATATTTAGCCAAACAGACCCACAGCATTCTGCTGTTGAGGACACCAGTTCATGTGCTAGTACTCAAAGAGTATCTACTGGCAAGCTCTATCTAGTGCCACAGAGCTTAAGAAGGAGTTATTTCTTCTTTTGAGCTTAGCAAATATTCGCATCAAGTGCTCCTTAAAAGAAAGTGTACAGCCTCAAGTGATCCCATGGTATTTTGGTTGCATATTATGATGAAGTTTTTTTACCTCAAAAGTGACATCCAGTGCTCTGTGGACCATTCTATTGGACAGATGAAGACATCCAACTTCTGTATGAATTTGACTGTGACTTCCATTTATGGAAGTATTGGCATAAAATGTCTGTATCAAAAGTTAAGATTTCTTCAGTTGTTTCAAAGATTTTGTGTCAGGTAGCTACTTCCCAGTCACCTGCATACCCAGACATTCTGTTTGGGAAGAATATCAGATATATTTAAATTAAGCATGAGGGGACTGAGGGCAGATCCCTGTGGTAATTCAATACTTTCCCTGTGGTATTCAATACTTTTGGGCACCTAGTATCTTTTCCTAGTGGCAGTAAATGTCTTTGAACTATAACATTCTCAGTTAGTTTTATTGAACATCTGCTTCAAAATACTATCATTTGCTGCTCTTAGCTCAACAAAAGCAATTTATGTTTTCTGCTTCATTTGATTTCCTCCTCCTGTGAATGATGTTAGTGGTAAGACTTGATCAGCACAGCTCCATTCTGGTTGGCATCCAGCTCAACAGGAAGGTTCTGAAAGGTCACTGGACTAATCTAACTGTATAGTATTATTCCAAGGAACTTTTAGGTAAGTGCTCAATAGTCCAATTGGCTGATAGTTCTTTGGCTCATCAGATGACTTGCCAGGTTTGAGTATTGCTCTGTGTTTTTTAATTGCTTCATTTTCTATGGGACTGACCAAGTATAATAATGTGAGGGGGTTCCTGCAATGCACAAGAAACTCGGGATGGTTACCATCACTTCCTAGTGCCTTTACAGCTTTGAGTTTTAAAGAGCAACAAAAATTTCAGGTACAGAGAAAGTTCTTGAGAATTCAGATTGCTCATTAGCGTTCTTTTTGAGTGATATAAGTGTGCACCTGATGGATCATGTATGAGCTTTATCCCTTGGGGCTCTGGATGTTGAGAGTAAATGTGACGCAATTGTATTAACTGATAAATGAATGTTGCCCCTTATTATTATTTCATTTCCACCAAACTTCCTTAGCAATGACCATGCTTCTCTACTTGATGTTTGGAGAGTGACTGCACTCAACAGTCTCTATTCATCTTTTATATAGAGTTATATTGAGGTTACTAAGTAGGTTATCTGCTATTCCTGGATTACCACTTTTTATAAATGCACCATACTGTTTCTCGTTAGTTTCATTTCACTGCTTGTGGTAGAATTTAGAGATTGCTTTGTTTGCTGTAGTTATCATAGCTCAACAACCTCCTTTTGGGGGAAACCAAATGAGTCATTTGTCCAGATGTTTAGCACATAAATCCCACTTTGCTTTTCTAATGTTCTATCTAAGTTGTGGAAAGGATGATAGGAGTGTAATACCTGCCCCAGTTTCAATCAAAATTGGACTGAGTTGGCTGTGTGGGAAGTCTCGTAACACAAGATGGGAAGAGAGAGTTTGCATCTGGACTTGTTGAGTTGCTGGACTCTAGAAGTCTGGAGGTTCAATCCCTAATCTGGCCCAGGGTTTTATTCTATCATTTATCATTTTTGCAGCCTTTGTTATGATACATAAGCATAAAAAATGCCAAGTGGCACCCTGGCTAAATTGTATAATTCCCCCTACGGCTGTCTGGGTAAATCAGTCCAACAGGGCATACCACCAGGAATAGGACCATGCTTCATAAAGTATTGCTGTGTCAAACAAACCTTGAGGTTGAGAACAGCTTCGCTTAGTCTAGAAAGTAAAACAACTGTGTGTTTAAATACAATCATTTTATTTAAGCACAAGTTATTTGTAATATCAAATATTGTCGTTTGAGGAGGGAATACATACTGTGAGCAAAGATATCAAATACTGTTAACCATTTGAAAATGCAATAACATTTAAATGCATTTATATTACTAACAAGTATAGTATGGAATAAATACTTATGTGTATAAAATATAAGTACAATGTATAAAATGAGATGATTAGATAGCTATCAAAATCATCAGCCAATTGAACAGTGAGCAAAGAGCATGTTTGCAATATATGCAAGAAGAACAGCACACAATTAGTTCAGTGGGCTACAGTGAGCAAACTTGCAAATACTGTTGTTTAAAATTTTCATATATGTGTAAGATTACTGGTGAAAGCAAAAAAGCTTTGTAGTCTTATGGTGCATCAGACTCCGATGTCTCTCCAAGAGCTTCTAAGCTTGGACGGCTTCCTGAGGATATCTATAAACACAGAATAAAGCAAATTTATACGTAATAAACAGAAATTAGTTGCCAATTAATTAATTAATTTATTCTTTAGTTAATACTTCAAGCTGGTAATTATTGTGTTAGCGCATTATGTCACTGGCTGTAATTTAGACAACTATCTGGTATACAAATGCACAGTACCATCATTTTCATTGCTACTTGGCAATCATTTCTTCCAAATAGTCTGTCTAAATGTCATTGCCACTATCTAATGACTATAGCTCTTACATATTCTAATACCTATGTCATTAGGTTAAATCAGTATCACAAAATCTGTTCGAATAACTGCTGCATGAAATACTGCTCTACATGACATCCTGACTGCACGATAACACTTTTTCCCCCTTGTGACTCTGTATACTCCTAATACAAATTTTCTTTGTGAATTAGGAAAGAAAAGATCTTTCTGCTGTAAAGTGGAAATTCTAAACGTCAACAGACAGGAGGCCAACACAATTTTATTGGTGAGTTTATCCACTGTGTAGCATTCACATGTTACATTCAGTTGGCATCTTAGAGGTTTAATACTATGGCTACTATGATGCTGAGGCTAAATCATATTAAATTAGAACTTTATGATTTAATGCAATGTCTCATTGTTACAAATGAAGAGCGATGGTGAGGATCTTGGAGAATGTAAATCAATGTGTGAGCAAAGAGATTACTTTAAAATGTTCACAAGGAAAGCTGGGAGGCACACATCACACGCTCCGACACTGATATGTGTGTGGGAAGCAGGCTGTGGCTTGCAATATCCTGAAACACTTAAACCAATATTAAACACACTAAGGTGATATTGAGGTAACATCTGGGGATGGGACGAACAGATTTAGCTTTTTCAACACCAATGGACAGATGAAGAAGCTGTGAGGTAAAGGAGGGAATAGTGAGATTTTCTGGAACAGAGTGACAGACTAATGATGCATAAATTTGGAACATAAACTTCTCCATTTTCCTCAAAGCTCCCAACAATGCTATGCCACCAACCTGTTCCAGTCCTCTCCTTTTCTTTGAATATTATCCTCCATTCCTTTCAGCCGCTAATTACGTGATCTTCTTCAGGGCCTTTTTGCATTGGAGCCTCAGTCCATGAATCTTCCTTCGTATTCTAGCAAATGTCTATACCACCTAAGACTTGTTGATTTTGTATGTTCCTGTAAGATTATTTCCTTTACCATCTCCCTCATTACTCCAACTCTGCTCTGAAATTTCATTTCATATGCCTGTAATTGCTTAAATGACTTTGCTTCATTGTCAAACATCAGTCATGATAGGCAAATAGCAGGATCAATATATAATTTTGTTAATCTTCTATGGTACAGCTTTATTTAACAGAAGGCTCCTGACAGTTCAGAAATACTTTTGCTTGCTCTAGCTCTCCCTTCTCTTCCTCATCATTTGTTCCACTTGTATCCACTGTGCATCCACCATATTTGATATGTCACCTGTTTTCAGCTGTTCTCCTGACAGACTGGCAGATTTCAGATTTCAAAAAACAAAGTAAGTTTTATGCAGAAAGGAAAAACAGAAAAAGTGCTGGAAATGATGAGACTAATATAAAACTATTTTTTAAAACTTTCTCCAGAAACAGAAAAAGACTACTTTTATTCATCAAATCAATGCCAGCTGCAGAAGACAACCTTTCCATCTGGAAGACTGTCACTGTAAAACACACACACACACACACACACACACACACACACACACACAGTGAGTGAGTGTGTGTGTGAGAGAGAGAGAGAGGAGAATATATATATATATATATATATCAACCTACTTAATAAATAAACAAAATCTATTAGAAAATTTTAACATGAAGCCTCCATAAATATTTGAAGCTATCATCATTGAGGAACAAATACATTCTAGGAAGGGAGCTCCTATGCTGATAATGTCTCATTCACAGTTTATGTAATCTCCAGCATACTGATAAAGTATCACACCACACTTTTTTAAGGACCTAACCAACTTTGATGTTAGACTGTGGAAACAACAGCCAGAAAATTTTAACATCATAGAGGATGTGGAGGGATCAAAATTCACAAGATGCCTTACAAATACTGATGGCCAACAATTAATATTTTTTACAAGTGGCAACATTTGAAGTCCATAAGATTAGAAAAAGGTGATGGCTCTTATGGGACAACAGACTGTTAGATAAAAAGTTACAATAGAAGAAAAATTGTTAAACGAGTGTCTAATTTTCACTTATAGGAGTGCTGCAAGTCATATCCAAATGATGTAGAGACTGAATAAAGTATGCGAACCAAATGGGAGAATCCTTCAAAATAAAGCCTGGAGAGACTTATACACTCCCTGCCAAAAAAAGAAAAAAATTGAATCTCACAAAAGTGGAGAAGGAAATGAAATAAAACTTCACAGAATGAGAGAGATTGTGATGTTATTTCTGTTGTTACAAAATTGAGTCAAATTTCAAAGACCTTAGCACTATGAGCCCAACTATCAGTTTGAGACTGCATCTTCTCTGGTCTATGCAATGATTCTGTTGGAAATTACGTCGTAAGGCCATTCTATCCTCTCCTGAGGCAAACTGTTGTAGCTTATCCTAGATACTATAGATACTGACAGAGGAACGGAATTGACGTCCGAGTTGCCCCCTTCCTGGACGCACTCTATTGGGGCCTGATCGGGGGATCCTGCTGGCCATCAGAGCATGAGAGTGCCTCAACATCGTGCAGACAGTTTATAGACACACGTGCCATGTGTGGATGAGCACTGTCATGTTGAAAAATAGCAAGACACTACCGTAACACAAGAAGTTACACATGAGAATGCAGACTGTCAGTGACATATCACTGTTCTATCATAGTTCCCTCAATCACTATCAACCATGTCTGAAATTATACCCTATGGTTCTCCAAGCCATGATGCCAATAGTAACACTGCTGAGTCTCTCCAAAATATTGGAAGAATGTGAACTCTCCCCAGGTCACTGTAATAATCAGCAAAAATGGTCATCCATGATAGTGTAGAACCCCATTTCACACTGAACACAACGTGAAGCCATTCTTCAGCACTCTGTGCTTCCTGGTTACTCCACCATGCTAAATCCAGCCATTTGTGTTGTGGTGTTAATGGAAACCTACACATGGGATGGTAATTCCTTAGTCTGGCTGCTTCTAGTTTCCAACCAATAAAATTCAATGACACAGAATGTGGCAGGGAGTCCATTACTTGTTCATGGAATGCAATGAAGGTGTTATGATATGCTTGGTGGACAACATGGTGATCCTCCTTTGTGGTGGTCACATTCTTCCAATATTTTGGAGAGGCTCAGCAGTGTTACTATTGGCGTCACGGCATGGAGAGCCATCGGGTATGACTTCAGGTCATGGTTGATAGTGGTTGAGGGAACTCTGATAGAACAGTGGTATGTCACTGACAATCTGCATGCTCATGAGTAACTTCTCACTCTACACTATTGTCTTGCTATTTTTAACATGACAGAGCTCATCAACACATGGCATGTGTCTCTATAAACTGTCTGCATGATGTTGAGGCACTCTCATGGCTAGCAGGATCCCCAGATCAGGCCCCAATAGAATGTGTCCGGGGAGGGGGCAACTCAGACGCCAATTCCGTTCCTCTGACAGTATCTAGGATAAGCTACAACAGTTGGGGTCAAGATTGCCTTGGGAGAGGATACAATGGCTTTATGACATCGTTTCCAACAGAATTACTGCATACATTAGACCAGAGAGGATGCAGTGTCATACTGATAACTGGGCTCATAATACTAACTTCTTTGAAATTTGACTCAAATTTATAATAACTAAAATAACATCACATTCTCTCTCATTCTGTGAAGTTTTATTCCATTTCTTCCTCCACTTTTAAGAGATTCAATTTCTTTCTTTTTTTGTCAGGGAGTGTATAAGTCCCCCCAAGCTTTATTAAATTGACAATTTTGTGACTAATCTCTACTTCATTTGGATATGACTTGCAGCAGTCTGAGACTGGAACCCTGGCAAGTATGCCTGTCCTCACTCTCCCATGTATTCCAATAACAGTCTTCAGTCACATCTGAATGGCCCACAAATCTGGATATCACATAATTCTACCAGGTAAACAGTTAGAGGCCTGCAATGAGGCCACTTTCAAACTCCTATCTGCTGCTGATAATGGTACCTTGCTTGACAAAGCAATATCTCTGTGTCCTTCACAGCAACAATCCAACATCTGAAGCTGTTTATGGCCCCTCACTTCTGCATAACTACTGGAACCTGCATCCACTGGAACCTGCTTGCTGTAATCAAGCCTTCACCTCCCACTACAATTTTTACTCCTCACCTTTCATCCATGGTCAAATCGAAGATCTGTTGATTCCTCAGTATATGTCCCAAAAACCAATTCATTCATTTAGTGAAGCTATGCGATAAATTCCTTTTTTCCCCAGATCAATTCAGTATGCCCTCATTGGTTACCCAATGTACCCATCTAATCTTCAGCATTCCTCTGTAGCACCACGTATCAAAAGCTTCTATGCTCTTCCTGGTTGAACTGCTTACTGTCAAAGTTTCACTTCCATATAAGGTTACACTACAAGTATCATCAGAAAAGACTTCATAACATTTAAATTTATATTTCACATTTACAAACTTCTCTTTCTCAGAAATGCTTTTCTTGGTACTGTCAGTCTATATTTTATATCCTCTCTACTTCAACCATTGTCACTTATTTTACTACCCAAATAACACAATTCATCTGGTACTTTTAGTGTTTCATTTTCTAATCTAGCTATCTCAGTGTCATCTGATTTATTTTGACTACATTCTGTTACCCTTGTTTTATGTTTGTTGATGCTAATTTCATAATATCTTTTCAAGATACTATCCACTTTGTTTGACTGCTCATCCAAATCCTTCAGCTTTTCGCCATCAAACATCAAAGCTTTTATACCTTTTCCCTGAACTTGAAATCCCTTTCCAAAATTTTTCTTGGTTTCCTTTACTACTTACTCAATATACAGACTGAACAACATCAGTGATAAGCTACAACTCTGTCTCATACTCTTTGCTCTTTTTGTCGACTGCTTCCTTTTCATGTCCTTCAACTACAATAATTGCTCTCTGGTTTGCGAACGAGTTGTAGGTAACCTTCTCCTTCAAATATTTTGTATCTACTTTCAGAATTTCAAGCTGTGTATTCCAATCAACACTGTCAAAAGCTTTTCCTAAATTTACAAATGCTATAAATGTGGATTTGTCTATCTTTAGCCCACCTTACAAGACATCATAGGGGCAGAATTGCCTCATATGTTCCTACATTTCTCTAGAACCCAAATTGATCATTTACAAGGTTGACTTTACCAATTTTTCCATTCTTCTGATGCTAGACATCAGTATTCTGCAAGCATGACTTATTATATTGATAATTTAGTAATAGTTACATCTGTCAGCACCTGCTCTCTTTGCAATTGGAATTAGAGTTATAACATTCTCCTTGAAGACTGAGGGTATTTTGACTGTCTCACATATCTTGCCTGCTTGGTGGAATAGTTTTGTCATGGGTGGCTCTCTCAAGGATGGCCTGGGATAGTTCATACATTAGCTGGGTACTGGAACAGCAGTTTGATAGGGTTTGGAAGGATTGTGGAAAGTATGTTCCTCATTTCTGGGCACAATGATAAGTGTTGAATAACTGGTGAAGGATATGATTGTTCCAGTCCACAGTCATAATGGGTGATGAGGGGTTTTTTCCTTTGCATTTATTTCATGAGGGTGGTCTGAGAGTTACAGGGAATGTGTGGACATCTCATGGGAAATCTGTCTGTGACCTAGGTGTGAGGGGTTACACTGCCGGAAGGATTAGTAAAGCCTTCAGCATAGCATACTGATCAACTTAAATGGCTGCTTCACAACCCACGCCATCTGAGTCTTTCCTGAATTACATAGATGAGAATTCTCCTTGCAACACACCCTTCTATCACCTAATACTCTTCCTGTCAATCTCTGCTAGTCCCCCTCCAACACTGACCTCCACCCCTGCGACCACAACCACCTACTTCACTCATCCTCCTCTCATATCCTCCTCTCTGCAGTCCTGTCTTTCTTGGTTCTATCTCCCCCTCCCAATCCACTCCTCCATGTTACTGTGTGCTGCGCACTGCTCCCCCCCCCCCACCCCCACTTTCCTAGGGCGCAAAAACAACTGAGGTCATAAGCGCCCTTGTCATAACCTTAGAACACTAATAAGCAAAAGACTTAAAAGTGACATGTTACGCCCAATCATAGGAAGGAAAGAGAGCTGAAAACAATGACTTCCCCTTGGAGAAGGTCCACAAAAAATGCTGTAGAGACAGAGGAGATCACAACCCAAAGGTTAAATGCCCTTTGCGATATTGTTACAAAGAATAAAAACTAAAATGCATTTGACAGCCTGCACATCATTCACTAAAACTCCCGATAACTCAGACGGCAAACACATCGATTAAAAAAAAAGGGCATTTGGTTAGGAAAATGCAAACCATTAAAGGCTGATGACAATGAGCACAAAGTGGTGGGGAATCACCACTTAACAAATGATGATGGTTAAAATGACAGTGCCCAATATGCAACCTCTTTTATTATTATTATTATTATTATTATTATTATTATTATTATTATTATTTATTGTAGCGTACTTCCTTCCTGTTGGTCCAATGGCCATTTTGATGCCTAGATACATGTCATGGCAATCTTTGTCTTGGCACATCTGAACAGGTTTTCAAAGGCTGGTCCAATATTATCTATTTGCACAATATGAGAAACTCATAGCAGATCTGCTTTCAAGGCCTTGTAACCAGCTATTGCTCTTTAGGAATTATTCACAGCCTGTAAATGAGCATTACGTTTCTTGTCTCTATATGGGTGCAATTCACTTTCACATTCAGTAAACCAGTCGCTCTGAGTCCTACACTGCCTCTCAAATGTTCTAATAGTTGTTCGCATAATATTTTATTTAGCTAGACGCTCCTTTTCTTCAGTGCTCTGTGCAGTTACCAATTGCTCAGTATGCAGTTTCGTCTCAATATCTTCTCCGAACTTTTTATACAACGCATCATTTTGGAAGCCTTTGGTGTTGATCTTCATTCTTCGACAAATGCTCTCAGCCGAATGACTCTTCTTGGGTGTGAACCATGATTTGGTCATAACTAAAGAGTGGTCAGTACCACAGTCAGCACTGTGATATGTATAGGAGTTAAGGACATGATGTAGGTCACATCTTCTGGTCATGATGAAGTCAGCCTGATGCCAATGGCCTGAATATGGGTGTTTCCATGTTAGTAAGTGTTGGTGATGCAGAGAGAAAGAGAGGTGCCAAGTTCCCTCAGTCGCTGACCATTCTCGTTCATATTTACAGTGTCATGTGGCCCAATGCAGTCAAGCCAGCTCTTCCATGTATTCCAGTCCTGGCATTGAAGTCTCCCAGTAACAAGAGCTTATCTGATCTATGAACATTCTCCAGGCATTTCCACAGATCTCCGTGAAACTTGTCTTTGACTTCAGGTGGTGCTTTCACAGTGGGAACATATGCTGAGATTAATGTGATGGGCCCTGATGTTGTCTTTAATCTCAAAGTAGTTAATAATTCAGAAATAGATTTTCGTTGTTTGCAGCAGCTAAGAAGATGTTTAGTACTCCAAAGCCAAATCCATGCTCACACTGTAGTGTTTTGAGAATTTCTGCGTAAATTCTAGAACCACTCAGCCTTCTAACATCTCAAACACATGATATTTTAGAAGTGAGTGTGGGATGATAGAATTCAGCCTACTGCACATCACATGTTTGTGTGTGCAGGTTTGAAATTCAGTCGCGAGAATGTAGATGCGATAGTCGAACGGCAACGACAAGTACTTGTCGGGCGATCCATGGAAATTTTAGTGAAAGTGTACCGAAGAACCATGGAGCTTCTATGTTATTCTGTGCTAATTGTGTCAGTAACCATTGTTATAACAACAAGAACAGTTGAGAAGGTACTCTTGAGAAAAACTCTTGTCTTAGCCTTGTTGAAGGGAAGACGTGTATCATGGTTCATGTTGAGACTGGACATGGTGTTTAAGCCAACTTTCTCTTATATGTAAATTAGTTTGTTTCTAACGTTTGGAGACATGTCAGTCTTACAAAGCAGTATATATTTATATGAAGAGTGAGATTTGTAATATGTCTGAAGTTCAAATATACATCGTTAGTTAAAGCAAATGAAATTGGTATGTCTAATTATTTTTATAAGTAGAGAGAGTCTTAAGAAATTCCTGTACCTCGCAGCATACTTCGGAGAAGAAAGTGAAAGAGAGTTTGCAGCAGCAGGCTAACCAGCAAGTCGGCCGAGCATGTCAAGTAAGCCATCTCATAAAAGAAGTGGAAGCTAGTATATTTACTTCACACTTAAATGTCATCCAAAGCCATTAGAACATGGCAACCAGTGAGAAAGAACTGAAAAAACAGGAATTCTAAGACCAAAAAAACGAGGAAAGAAGCTGTTGTATTTTGCCATAGCAACTAAACCAAATACGACAAAGAATTTACTCCGAGACAACAGAACATGCTCAAGTATTAAAGGAGCAAAATTTTTAACTGAGAAATAGAGAAGAAGATTCCAGGGTGTTTCTCTAAGAAGACATACCTAGAACACTTCGATTAAGAAGATCCGGTGTGGGGAGTGTAGAGCTCTCATATACGTTGCGGAGTTGCAGACGTGGAAACCAACATCCGACACCACCGGCACCAGTTGCTGTTCACTGGTGCTGACCTATCTCCGCATCCGCACACAGACGCTTTGCAAATTCTCCACCGGGTGAGTGTTAAACAGAACTTTATTCTTTTAGTACAAAGTGGTACAAACTGTTCAGTGAACTTTATTAGGGTAGTTACCATACTTAAAGTTAGGGTCAAGCCATACCAAATGGTCCAGCACTGGTTGCTTGACCATCTCAGAAAAATTTTATACTTGCTGGGCGAATTCCTCAATGTTTAGTAGTCACAAAAATACTTTCCTCCAGCCTCTCACTCAAGTACCTGAGGAGTAGGTATCCTGGGGAAGGGGGGTGGGAAGGGTTTCCTGTCTTTGGGGCTATCTTCTTTCTCTTCTTAGATCTTAGCAACCATATCTATTTTTTTCCCTTTCTTACTTCTCATTTGAGGACCTATCTATGTTTTCCCTCTTCCCATATTCACAAACTTCAATTGCTGAAGTCCTTCCTTGTTTCTGTGGTTTCTAATAACCTACATCTCTTCTTTAGATAAGAAGGCCGAAGAATCAGACTACAAAACACACATCTGCATACATACAAAAATACATTTAGACACAAACATTGAAATTACAGACTAAAAAGCCTGTCACAATGTGAGAATTGCCAGGTATTGTAGGGGAAAGAATGTGTGGGGACACACACACACACACACACACACACACACACACACACACACACACACACACACACACGAATAGTGGCAATGTACTCATGCGCAAAGAGGGAGACAAAAGCATGTGAGTTGTGGGATAACTATAAAGCAGTAATGAGCAGGAGATAGACAAGGAAGAGATGTGAGCAAAGAAAGAAAAAGAAAGCAGGAGTGGCACTAGTCATGCTGATCATTAGGAAATGTCAGTTTAATAAATACTCTGACGAATTATAGGATAGTGGGACTTGAATAGTTTATATAGACATAGTATCTACTAAGAGTATAGAAGTTGAGAAGTAGAGGAGGACTCTAGGGAGTAAATGAAGCAGTAAAAAGTGAATGCTAAGTTTAAAATAGATTTTTATTTTTACCAGAGAATACTTAATTATAGTGTACATATGAATGTATACTAGGGTAATGAACCATGAGGCCTACTCAGAAAGGATAAGTGGGAGTGTACCTGGCATTTGCTAAGTATATAGGGCAGGCGTACCTACATGGAGATAGGAAGACCTGAGGCCTAAAAAATAGGAATGTTTTATAAATGGGTGTACCTACAAGAATAGAAAGAGGAAGTTCTCTCACAAGGTCAACCCACAAGCAAGGTATAGGTACTAATCTTAGGAGAAGGGGACAGTATTGTGACAAAAGTCACAAATTTTATAGGGTTTATTCTGGAAAGTTTGAATTCTATGCACAACTAGCATTGTTACATTTCACTTTCATTTTGCACTTTCATTTTGCCCAGAGTTCCTCCAAACTACAAAAAATAGTATATACTAAGGAAATGTAGTACAAAAGAGAGAGAGAGAGAGAGAGAGAGAGAGAGAGAGAGAAGAACGGAAAGTAGATTACTCATGTGTCATGAACAACTGAAATTTACTACTGAAAATAAGGAAAGAGTCCTTACAATTCCTAAATACTAGGGAAGCTGATTGAACCATGAATAAATGCTCATGTCTGGATATCAAAGTAAAGTAAGAACAGCTAAAGATTGTTCTAGAGGGGAAAAAAAGATTGTTGTTGAAGTGAAAGATGTATGTATAAACATGTATAAGAAAAGTATATTGTTACGATATGAAATGTTGTTATGAGTGATGTTATTTACATAATGACTGTGCATAAAATATCGCTTCTATGTTATTCTGTACTAATTGTGTCAGTGACCATTGTTATAATAATAAGAACAGTTGAGAAAGTACTCTTGAGAAAAACTCTTGTCTTAGACTTGTTGAAGGGAAGATATGTATTATGGTTCATGTTGAGACTGGACATGGTGTTTAAGCCAACTTTCTCTTATATTTAAGTTAGTTTGTTTCTAATGTTTGGAGACATGAGAGGCTTACGAAGCAGTATATATTTACATGAAGAGTGAGATTTGTAATATGTCTCAAGTTCAAATATACATCGTTAGTTAAAGCAAATGAAATTGGTATGTCTACTTATTTTTATAAGTACAGAGAGTCTTACAAAATTCCTATATCTAGCAGCATACTTCAGAGAAAAAAGTGAAAGAGAGTTTACAGCAGCAGGCTAACCAGCAAGTAAAGCCAGCCGAGTGTGTCAAGTAAGTCATCTCGTAAAAGAAGTGGAAGTTAGTATATTCACTTCGCACTTAATTGTCGTCTAAAGTCATTAGAACATCTTTCTCCAATTTCTCTCTCTTTCCAGAACAAGGAGTAATTATCTTCACGCATGCTGCATTCCCCTGAGAGATGAGTTCCCTGAAATGCAGCCACATTAGTGCAAAGACAGCAGTTCTCTGTCAATTATGGCTGTTTTTCTGACTACGGGGGCACTAACTGTAGAAGTGCCATGTCTGGCTAACAGTTCTGACATTCCAGGTGGCAAATCGTGTTACTGAATTGTTGGTTTTGTTCATATGAGCTACTTTATTGTTGGTCTTTCCATGTGCCTCAGTAACCTACCTATTGTCAAGCACTGCAGGATGCTTGCTGCTCCATACACCCATAGAAGTGCAAGGTGGGGGACAGACTAATACCTTACTGACTGGGGGGCTGCCCAGCTTGAGGCGGTTGATAACCAGTCAATTATCCACGATGGACTATCCCACTGATGTCATCCCTTGCCCCTCAAAACGTCCCTCAGCACAAGGCTTAAAACCAGTAACTGTGACTGCTGGTGGTGTTATCTGCACCTTTGCTGGCAGGCGGAGTGTCCTCTCCACAGGCACTGCATCACCTGAGACGTATTTAAGCTTTCTCTCGACTCAAACAACTGTTTCCACAGGAGTGATGGGTCACTACATGTGGAGTTGAGTGGGTTGCAGGAATAAAAGATGTTAATGGTGACCCAATCAATGATAAAAACCAGTAGCTAGATAGATGGGTGCAGCATTATACTAACCTATACTCAAAGGAGGTCAACATTTCTTCAGAAGCTTTGGGTACTTTACCAACTTACCCTGTTATGTCTAAGCTTGATGATTCTACCCTCGATCAATTAAAACTCATACTTAAATGTCTAAATCTAGGCAAGAGTACAGGTCGTGATAACCTACCGACTGAAATCATCAAACGTGACTGTGTTTCCCCAATATTGTATCAAATTCTATTGCAGTGCTGGGAAGAAGGCACAATACCTCAAGACATGCGAGATGCAAATGTAGTAACAGTCTACAAGGGAAAAGGCAACAGAGGCAATTGTAACAACTATAGAGAAATATCTCTGTTGAGCACTGCTGGAAAGATGTATGCGAGGATAATCCTGAAAAGACTGGAAACTTTGGCTGCTCGGATGCATCCTGAGTCACAGTGCGGATTTCGAGCTGGCAGATCCACAAGTGACATGATATTCACCTTGCACCAGCTGCAAGAAAAGTGCTGTGAACATAGAGAGCCATTATAAGTGGCTTTTGTTGGTCTCAGCAAAGCCTTTGACGCCATCAGTAGAGAGGGACTCTACAGAAAATTGGAAAAAAATTGGATGTCCACCAACTTTGTTGTCCTTAATAAGATATTCTCATGACAATATGAATGGCTCTGTAATATTCAATGGCAGTACATCTAAACCCTTCAATATGAACTGTGGCGTAAGACAAGGCTGTGTGCTGACACCTACACTTTTCGGAATTTTCTTCTCAGCTCTGCCCCAATTGACTTTTGAGAATTGCAATGTTGGAGTACACCTGCATATTAGGAAAGACTGAATGCTTTTCAAAGTCAGTCTTCTAAAGAGTAAGACAAAGCACTATGAGATAATCGCTCGTGAACTCCTATATGTTGATGATGCTGCAATTGTTGCAAACTCTGCAGAAGAGCTGCAAGAGCTAGTATCAAGATTTAGTCATGCCTGCCACCTATTCTCGGTGAGCGTAAACTGCAGTAAGACCAGAATTATGGTTCGGGGTGCTAATACACAGCCGAATATCACATTAGATGGAACTACTCTGCAAGTCGTGGATAACTTCTGCTCTGTTGGACCCACTATAGAATCAAACATGTCTGTTGACAGGGAGATTGATGCTCACATTGGAAGAGCTGCGACAACTTTTAGCAAGTTCTTTGCATGTGTTTGGAAAACCAACAAACTCTATGACCACCAAAATTCTTGTATATCAAACTTGGGTCCTCAGTAGTCTTTTGTATGCATCAGGAACATGGACTACTATGCCAAACAATAATGTCGCCTTAATGCTTTCCACATGCGGTGCCCGAGATCCATCCTTGGAGTGACCAACGAAGCAGTGCTATGTAAAACTAACTGCAACAGCATTCCAGCTATCTTGAAGCAGAGGCGACTCTGCTGGCTGGGACATGTCTACTGTTTGGATCATGAGAGATTACCATGTGAAGCTTGTAGAGATTTGTACAATGAAAAGACCCATAGGAAGTCCTGTATTGAGGTTCAAGGACTCCTGTAAATGAGATATGGAGAGATTTGGCATCAACACCAACAGGTGGGAGGCACGGATTAGCCTGAGACCAGAGTGGTGTAATGATATATCATCTGGAATATTGAAGCACGATGAAAGCTTGTTAGACTGATTAAGGCAGAAAAAGCTTCACAATGCTACTGCTGCTCCTGCCTCAGCACCTACATATACTTGTGACAAATCTAGCACGAGATCTCGTATTGCCATTGGCTTGATAAGCCACATGAAAAAATGTAACCCATAACCACACAGACACTGTAACAATCACCTACCAAGATGTGGCCAATATGCTGATGTAATTTGCAACCTAACTCAAATGATCTCCTCGCGATGAGAGGGCTGACAGGAGGTTGGCCAAGCTGTTGGGAGAGATTTAATTCTCTGGAGCTTGTTATCTTTAAAAGAGGACCAGTGGTGATATGAGAGTTACACCATCTGCCACAAGATGGCAACACAGAAATCATCCGAAGGAATGGAAGAGCTAGCAGGCCAGGGAAGGACGACTGCAGCCTTGGCAGCAGCAACATGACCAGGAACCCACATGAACATCACAGTGGCCCCCTCAACAGCGAGGAAGTGGAAGCTATCTTGGATCTGTTGCACTGTTCCTTTGCCTGCAGCAAAGTGAGGAAAATTGTGCCTCATAGCTATACTGGGTTCCTGCTGCCTCTCCATTCAAGCTGCAACCACACTAATCTGCAATCCTACCTCTCACCCTCCCCCTTTTCCCCTGTTGTTCAATCCACCTGACACAATACCCCCCTCAGTCAAACTGTGTACCACCACAATGTAGTCAGCTGACGCTCTGTACGTGCACACGCATGCTGTTAGCTCTGAAGAAGGATTTATCTGAAAGCTTAGCAACATTCTCATCTTGTTTATGTGCCTATCAACAACTCATCACCTCAACTATGTGGTGAGTCATTATGTTTACTCCTTCCACCATTTATAACCTTATCTTTTTAATATTCTATTTGATATATTCCTCTTGAAACGCTGGTATTCCTATTGCCTTTTCCAACTCATCAAGTGGGATTTTCTCAGATGCTTTCCTTTGGAGAGGGGACTTTTCATGTTCCACAAGCTCTCCCGTTCTACATCAGATATAAGAAACTTGGTCACTCTATTCGTCATTCCAATGAGTCAGTTAACAACAAACAAATAATTGAAATGCAAGAACGGAACAAAGACAGACAACCAAAGCTCTCTGCTAAACAGATGGTATTCAAAACCTGTCCAATGGGTGCACACAGTGGCAAGTGATTGGAAAAGGAAGCTACTTGGCTGGCTACTATCAAACTCATTTGATCAGGTCCACAAGATCATTTTAATAAATTACTTGAATAAAATCAGTTGTTCACCCACATTTAATTACTTAAACACTCACCACTTGACTAAACTACTGGCCTAGTGTGAACCAGCCTTAATATTGTGAGATGAATGACTTCATGTAAGCATGTGCAGTCTCTGTACTCATAGAACTCTAAGCAATTTCAAATGTCACCGTCACAGCCTGAATGAGAATTGAATGACACACTAACCAATGTGGCCACAAATGGCTTTAAAAAAGGCCAAGCTGATTGTTTCCTACTTACTTTTCTCTCTTAACTATTAAGAAGTTGTGTACAATACAGAATATTTTATTTTATTTTAGTCACCAGTCTTCTGAGTGGTCTGATGGAAACCCCACAAATTTCTCACTCATGCCAACCTCTTCATCCCAGAGTAGCATTTGCACCCTATGTCCTCAATTATTTGTTGTAAGTATTCCAACCTCTGTCTTTCCCTACATTTTTTACACTGTACAGCTCCTTCTAGTACCACAGAAGCTATTCTTTAATGTCTTAACACATGTCCTATCACCTTTTAACTTTTTCTTGACAGTATTTTCCATATGTTTCTCTCTCTTCGTCACTCCTGCAGAGAATCTTCTCTGCTCTTATCAATCCACCTAATTTTCAACATCCTACCCATAATGAAGTTAATAGAACAGATCTCCTTAATTAGCTGTGAATTTGTACTTTGAAAATAGAAAAGAAAGACTATTATTAAAAAAACAGCAGGAACAATTTGCTGCATATATACACTTCACTTTTTCCTCTATTTTGCATTAAAATGGCCAAAAAGAAGAACGAATACACTGTTGCCAAAATTACTAGCAAATATACACAAAATGGGCCAACTGAAAGAGCTTTTTTGAAAAGTATGGCATCAACAAACCAGTACATAAATTTCCACAGAAAATGTTGCTCGTTCACTACCATTCCTGCAAACCAATGCTGAACTTTATATCACTTACGTATTCAGAGCAAATGAACATATATTAATGAACTCCAGTATTAAAGCCAGGAGGAAACAATCAAAAGAATAAAGCTAGGAGCAAATGAAGAAAACAATATAATGAATCACTCACATCCAACTTCCTAAGAAAATAATAACAAAAAATGTCGGAGACAAAGGTACAGAACACTTTTAGTTGAAAATAGTTCTGAATAAATCCAACAAAATTTTTCTATAGATGAGTGTGGTGGTCAGTACTCAATAGCATTGTTATCAGTGTCATTGCTGAATGTAAATCTCTAGCTCCCCCAGCTCATAATCCAACATAGCCAGTTCTATCAATACCTCATGTTTGGGGCATTTCACAGCATTCCCCCTTCCATCACTGGGAAAATCATTATGAGCAGCCATTTGGCAGCCTGTGCTACATAAACTTTTCCATGCATCACCTCTTCATTTACAAACAAAAATGTTCCTCCTGTATATCATTGAGCAATGTACCACAGGTCATCATCTAGGTCTTTCCTCATCCCTTGAAATTCAGCCAAGAACTTCTTCTGCTCCCCTCTCGTCAATTAGCTTGGTTACAAGCCCTGACCAATTCCACCACATTGTCAATACAGTTGTAATTACATTTTGCATTCAAGATTCCAGTCTGTTTACTGATCCATTTGTTTGTTTTAATTTTTCCCCAGGAAATTTTCTGTACCTTCATTTAGCAATTCTCAGTTTTTACACTGCAGCTTTAAAGTCCATGACTCACAGCCACAAAGTCACAACTCTTAACACATACTGATTGCAAACTTCTTTTTCCAGGTACACTGGATGCTTAGTTTCTAAAACTCCATTTTATAAATGCACTTCATGCCATTTTTTTCTCTTCTGTTTTTTTTCTTTCGCAGTTCATCTAGACATTACCTACAACTACCCCAAATACAGACACTTGTCCAGAGATTCTTTGCCATCATTGTTTATTTGTACAATTTTTTTGTGTTCACTGTACATTATTTTAGTTTTATTATAACTGACATACAGTCTCCCTTAAAAACTCTTTCAAGTAAGTTACTCCAATGATTGCTGAAGTTCAAAGTTATTGCAACAGTTACTGAAGGTGTGGCTTTGTACCTCAGTTGTAAAATGCCAGACTATGGATCCAAAAGTCTCAGGTTTGATATCTTGTCAATCCTAGAATTTTTACCTGTCACTTCTCACTTCTTTCATTTGGTAACATATGTTACAGTGAAAAATGCCGAATTGCACCATGGTTCAGAATCCACGTTAAACTGTGGGTTCCCCTGTAATTGGATGGGTCAGTTAGTTCAGAGGAAGGCAACAGTATACTACCACCAGTAAGCTGTGCCAAGTAAAGTTCTGTGGTGTTCAAATCAATCTTGAAGTTGATGACAGCCATGCTTTACTTATCTGAACAAGAAGTAAACTGAACACTCACCAGCAAAATGAGACTACTGCATTTTCTGTTAACTCATATCCCCTTTTTGTTTTCCCTGTTTCACAATTTGAAAACTTGTTCTGAGACTGGTAAGAATAGTTTTAATGATACAGAATCTTATATGACTCCTCTTTCAATTCTGGGTTTCTCACTGTCCTGATAAAGCCTAACAGGAGCTGCAGCATTTATGTAAATATAGCCACTGCCTCAGATACACTCTTTCCATTATTTATACTTCAATATACTAATAAAAGTTGAATCAACATCCTTTTTTTTTTCAAAGACTGTTGGTACATATGCTACTGAAAGTGAATCAAGAGCTTTTTCAAAATCTATGAATCTCTGTCAGACTGTTAACTCACTCTCATTGCTCTATTGTGTAATATCAGTCATGATGTACAAACGACCCATTGTCTTATCTCCACTTTTTTACACTACCCTTTTCCTTTTCCCAATTCAAATCCAATGTTTATGCTGTGGTGATAATTTTGCTGGATGTTTGTACACTGCTGAGTGCAGGCTGATAGGTGTCTGTTTGTTTGCTTACTTATTTATTTTTGTTTTACCCCGTCCTTATTTGTCAGTTTTGTTGTGAAGTACAATAATTAAAATATTGTTCCAGTTATGGGGAATCATCTTACTCTGCCAAAATTATGCAAGTTCCTTTTGTATAACTTTGCTTTCAACTTTAACTTCTTTATGTTCTCCAAGAGCCTTACCTCATTTCATACATCGAATTGCTTTATACACTGCTCTTTGGTATCACTTGCTGAATTTCATTATTAAGTATCAGTCTTTCTGATTTAACTGTATACACTCTCTTGTATCCTGGCCTCAGTCAGACTTTGACATCAATAGAATGTGATTGACTTTGCAATTATCTACAGCAGTGGATGCTGCAACTGTAGTGTTGTGTGTGCTAAATTCATGTCATAATAAACAGCCAGTAATCTGCTAAATTCATGTCATAATTAACAGCTAGTAGTCTAACAATTTGAAGTTAACTTATTCACAATATAGCTTTTGTTTTACTATGTTGCACTATGTTTTCAGATCCTTATGAACCTATGTGATAACAGTGCATTTACGTACACACATTAGTTATAAAGCTGGTGCAATTTGTGGATTATTACATTCTTGTTAAGATACAGTTATTTTTTAAACCACAAACATCAGATTCAAATTACAAAGAAAGATAAAAAACTGAACAAAGACTTATGAGAAAAGGTGCAAAAAGAAATGCTATCATTTGTTACATTTTTCATGACTTTAAACAATAACCTTTTACTACCAGGACTGCACAAATCCAAGAAATTCAGTCACTCAAAAGGTGTCACCATAGATGTAAATAGACTTTTAACACCTGAAAATGTATTCACACAGTGTGACAATCCATTGTGTTCAATTCTGTAACTGAATGCAGTTTTTGTGCATGCTTCCTGTTTACTTTACACAGTCACTGCTAAGTCTTAATAAATGAACTGAGCTGAAGGACTGTTTAGATCATAAATTCTGCCTGGTAATTTATAATAGATGTTTTTCCACTGACAAAAATGCACCCAACAAATAAAATAACAAATGATGTACACTGATGTGATTTATTACCGAGATCCTTGTGGGTTCATATGTTGAAACAGTAATTTCAACAAGCTCAAAATCAGCAATGCAGAAACATCGTAAGAGAAGCAGGCACGTTCCCAGTAACCAACATACTGTATTAATCCAAGCAGATACCTGAAACATGATACATAATCTCTATGTTTCATCAAACTTCCACAATATTCTATTTGGTCATTTTGCAGTGGTATCCTATTTTCTAAATCTGCCAAATTATTGGAGTTATTAGTGAAACCTCTATGCATTGATTATAGATTTATAGGCATTTCCTTTGATAGTTTACTGAGGCTCACCCTGAAAGATAAAACTATCACCAGAAACTGTGAAGAAGCATACCTGTTTTATTCTGAAGTAATGGTTTCAAAAATAGAACATACCTTCTGAACACTTTTAATGATAGACAATAGAAGAAAGACATCCCAATAAGCTATTTTCAAGTCATTTGGTGGGTACAAACATCTAACATGATTCAGATAAACATAAAATCTGAATTTCATTTCCTAATTGGCAATTTATGTCATAGCCCCCCCCCCCCCTTCCACGATACACACCACACACACAATCTTCTTTTTCAGTAAGATTATAGAACAGAGTTTGCCATTACTAACATACTAACATGATTTGTAAAGCAATGAGGGCAGCACTCACTGTGTGGTGTAATGGGTATGCAAGGGGATTTATCAATGATTGGATTTAAGCACCAATGAGAGGGAGTAGAGACATACAACATATTTTATAGAAATGAGTTGAAGTAATTGTGCTACATCTTGACATAACCACACAAAAAGCAATATATTCAGAAAAACAGAGATCTTAATCCTGAAAATTTGTAATATATTTGCCAGAACAATAAAAACAATTTCTTGGCACCTAACATACAGAAAAAATCAATTATTTAAACTATCTAGTAACTGGAGCAGAGCTATTTCTCACAACATTAGTAACTCTTGCTGAACTTTTACCACATCAATGCATTCATTGTCTTTGCCAGCTTATGTCCAAACTATCATCTTCCAGCCTAATCCAAACATCAGCCAACACCACAGATCAATGTTTATCACCTCTATTATCACTTTTAGCTGACACTATCCTCCCATTCTTAATGAAAAAAAATATATATGAATTATGCACTGAAGAGGAAAATCACTGTCCAGTTACAGACTTTAGTCCACAATAAATAATCTGATATATGGATCATTTATTTTGTATTGATAACAGTGAGTGCTCTCAGTAGATAGACTGTCTTCCTGATGATGTTCAGTGATCATTTCCTATTGGTTGTACTTGTCTCTGTACTTAGCATTTATAAGGCATCAGGTTCACGTCAGTTTCATTATGTGGCAGGAAATATGGGTGACAGACTTATAGGGCTCTAAATAAACTAGGCAATGAAAGGTGCTGTTTATCACCAATTTCCGTATGACAAATTATCCACATCATTGGGGAACAATACCCTTGCTGGAAGAGATCAGACTGATTATCCACAACATGGCACCACACCATTTTCTATGCACCTCCTTTGAGTGTGCATAACAAAAATTTTTGATAAGCAATGAGTTAGTCAAGGAGGTCCCATTGCATGTCCTCCCCATTCACCAGAACTTTATCACTTATGTTTTCGTTACAGCATTTGAGCATTTGAAGCGAAACTGTATTTGACACCCACCGAAGATATGTACACGTTCGAGGAGCATACACCCCATTCATGAGTTCAAATCTGAGCATAGCCATGTATGTTCAAATGGGTGCTTGATTCTTTGAGAAGGAGAGCTGAAAAATGTGTAAAAATGAGTGGTAGCCATATTGAGCACAACCTGTAGTGCTTACAAACCAGGGGCTGTCATAGTACACAACAGTCCATGTCTCAGTAAGTATTCTCAACAAGTATTTGGTTCCAGACATGTTTATAGAACTTTTTCTCTACTGCTATCTCCTGTACGGCAATGGGAGACTTTTAAATATCCCGTCTATTGACACTAAAATTTTATTAAAAGCAAAAATTCTCTTGAGAAAACGATGAAATATGAGACAGAATGGTTGATCAGTTTTTACTTTCAGGGTACATATCAACGCTGCCAATAGGCACGTATAAGAGTATGTACACTATCATGGCTTCCAGAATTAATATTTTATTTATTTATTTATTTATCTATCCATGAAATCATATTCATAATATGGGATATAAGTTACAGCAATACAGTGAAACTTCCATTTTACGTTCTACGATTTTATGTTTTTCACAATTCTTCACCATAAATTTGTAGCCCCTGTGAAAAATCCACAAGATCAATGCTAAAAATTCCTAGATTTTACATTTTTTCCCCATAAAGGGAATATTTTAGGCCACTGCAGAGAGGGGAGATGTGAGAGCGGAAATGCTGATGTAATCTACGATCAGCACTGCCAACAGAACATGCAACATTTAGCTTTACCACACATTTATGATACAACTAATGCTAGGTTGTGGCAGCAATGGAAAAACATAACAGTCAATGCGAAATGTTCCAGACCGAGCCAATACATGGTGATGGTGCCCAGCTGTTATCTTTTCTTGTGCCTCTTATAACTCAGTCTCATCTTTTTGCTTGTATTTCTTATGTACAGTACTCAGCAACAATATCAACTGTCAACCTTTTAAATTCAAACACTGAGCCTCGAAGAAAATGGAAACATCGTGCATTTCTGGCTAGTGAGCTCTTATTGGCTAGCGACTTGTTATGTCACCCAACAGCCAGCACAGCCACCACACCACACAAACATATGTAACATGATCTTGCCACTTTGTTTAGCTCACTACATAACAACTATACAGACTTCAGCAATTTCATTCTTCTCCTCCCAGGTACCTATTGTACCAACATTCATAACATTAACTGACATAACCAAATTGCAAATTCTTAAACAAACAAGAAAGAAATTTCAAAATTTTACATTATATATTAGACCTATTAGGGAAAAAATGGGTTTTGCCACTAGTAATACTGTAGGGTATATAAAAGATTGTCACTTTTGATAATGCTGTACGAGGTAATTGAACCATTTCCCAACACACTATTGCCACAAATTATACCTTAAAACACATAGTTTTGAGGGTTGTTCTATTTTATGTACACTTAAAAAACAGCAAAAATTTGTATCTCACACGGTGAAATAAACTGAAGATTGGAAAATACAGCGAAAACTGCCGAATTGTAACATCTCGGATGTTTGTTTTCTACCTGCAGCCAGTTGTAGTAGAGCATGATCATGTCAAACAAATGCAGTGGCTTCTAGCATACATAGTGATAAACAGCAAGCTTACTTGGCGGCTTGTTCCAAAGTATGGCTAATGTGACCGGTGTATAGTGAACAGGTCGTAGGTTGTGTTCCAAAAATGAACAGCATAGAGACAAAAGTGATGAAACTTTCTGCAGGACCTGACCATCATTTTGCAGGACACTTCTCAAGCACACACAGTGCAAGCTGTTACTGATTTGTTTGACTGATGGGGCTGCTAAGTGCTATACTGCCTACTGTGCTCCCCTGACTGAAGCCTTCGTGAGTTCAACTTGATTTCTAAACTGAAGGAAACACTTCACAGCATTCACTTCAGAACTGCTACAAATTCGTCGGGCAATGGACCGCAACTGCTTGAACTGTCAACACAACTGGCACTGCTAAGAGTATCCTACGACTTCCACATCACTGGAAACGGGTTATACACAATGCCGGTGACTACACTGAAGGTCAGTAAACTTTGAAACATGTATCTATTTTGTACAAACTGTAAATAAATAGTTGCCACTATTAAAGTTCCAACCCTCATATATCACACTGTTATGACATTTAATCTGTCTCTGGCTCATCAGATAAACGTCATCACTAGCAATAGTGTGGTGAACATGTACATCACCATGTTTTTCGAAGAGACAGAGACTGTTATTTGCAAATGAAACAGTCTCTAGGATATATATGCCGCCGTTGGATAAGCAGCTGAGCAGCAAGTCGTATACTCCTAGCTCACTCGTTTGTTACATAGTTTAATTCTTAATTTCTTTGCGTGTTTTTGGTACTTGCATTGTTTAATTCATAAATTTCGGGCGTATTATAGTATTTGAGAGTTGTAGCATCGCGTTTTAGTACCTGAATAGTGTAATTTCGCTTAGTCTCCTTCCGCCGCCGAGCAGTGTCAGCAGTGCGCAAGTAGCAGCATTACTGCATTTACTAGGCAATCTTGTATTTTAATAACCGTTTAAATTTTGTCGATTTGTTTGCGCTCTCTGTAGATTAGTTCAGACGTTTTTTGCAAAACAGTTTTTAGCATGGATAGGGACTGCAACTGCTGTGTTCGGATGCAGGCTGAGTTGGCATCCCTTCGCTCCCAGCTTCAGGCAGTGTTGGCTTCGGTCACACAGCTTGAGGCTGTTGCCAATGGGCATCACTGTGGGGGTCCGGATGGGGGTTTGTCGGGGACGGCCAGCACGTCCCACGCATCCCCTGATCGGACTAAGACTGTGGTTGCCCGGGATACTGCCCGCATTGAGGCTGATCCCTCACCTGTGGTAGAGTGGGAGGTCGTTTCAAGGTGTGGCAGGGGGCGAAAGACATTCCGGAGGGCTGAACGGAAAGCCTCTCCAGTTTGTCTGACGAACCGGTTTCAGGCTCTGTCTCAGGCTGATACTGATCTTCGGCCTGACATGGCTGCTTGTCCTGTTTCAGAGGTTGCCCCTCAGTCTGCAAAATCCGGGCAGTTGCAAAGGGTGGGCTTACTGGTAGTTGGGAGCTCCAACGTCAGGCGCGTAATGGGGCCCCTTAGGGAAATGGCAGCAAGAGAGGGGAAGAAAACCAATGTGCACTCCGTGTGCATACCGGGGGGAGTCATTCCAGATGTGGAAAGGGTCCTTCCGGATGCCATGAAGGGTACAGGATGCACCCATCTGCAGGTGGTCGCTCATGTCGGCACCAATGATGTGTGTCGCTATGGATCGGAGGAAATCCTCTCTGGCTTCCGGCGGCTATCTGATTTGGTGAAGACTGCCAGTCTCGCTAGCGGGAGGAAAGCAGAGCTCACCATCTGCAGCATCGTCGACAGGACTGACAGCGGACCTTTGGTACAGAGCCGAGTGGAAGGTCTGAATCAGAGGCTGAGACGGTTCTGCGACCGTGTGGGCTGCAGATTCCTCGACTTGCGCCATAGGGTGGTGGGGTTTCGGGTTCCGCTGGATAGGTCAGGAGTCCACTACACGCAACAAGCGGCTACACGGGTAGCAGGGGTTGCGTGGCGTGGGCTGGGCGGTTTTTTAGGTTAGATGGCCTTGGGCAAGTACAGAAAGGGCAACAGCCTCAACGGGCGGGGCAAAGTCAGGACATGCGGGGACCAAGCAGCAATCGGTATTGTAATTGTCAACTGTCGAAGCTGCGTTGGTAAAGTACCGGAACTTCAAGCGCTGATAGAAAGCACCGAAGCTGAAATCGTTATAGGTACAGAAAGCTGGCTTAAGCCAGAGATAAATTCTGCCGAAATTTTTACAAAGGTACAGACGGTGTTTAGAAAGGATAGATTGCATGCAACCGGTGGTGGAGTGTTCGTCGCTGTTAGTAGTAGTTTATCCTGTAGTGAAGTAGAAGTGGATAGTTCCTGTGAATTATTATGGGTGGAGGTTACACTAAACAACCGAACTAGGTTAATAATTGGCTCCTTTTACCGACCTCCCGACTCAGCAGCATTAGTGGCAGAACAACTGAGAGAAAATTTGGAATACATTTCACATAAATTTTCTCAGCATGTTATAGTCTTAGGTGGAGATTTCAATTTACCAGATATAGACTGGGACACTCAGATGTTTAGGACGGGTGGTAGGGACAGAGCATCGAGTGACATTATACTGAGTGCACTATCCGAAAATTACCTCGAGCAATTAAACAGAGAACCGACTCGTGGAGATAACATCTTGGACCTACTGATAACAAACAGACCCGAACTTTTCGACTCTGTATGTACAGAACAGGGAATCAGTGATCATAAGGCCGTTGTAGCATCCCTGAATATGGAAGTTAATAGGAATATAAAAAAAGGGAGGAAGGTTTATCTGTTTAGCAAGAGTAATAGAAGGCAGATTTCAGATTACCTAACAGATCAAAACGAAAATTTCTGTTCCGACACTGACAATGTTGAGTGTTTATGGAAAAAGTTCAAGGCAATCGTAAAATGCGTTTTAGACAGGTACGTGCCGAGTAAAACTGTGAGGGACGGGAAAAACCCACCGTGGTACAACAACAAAGTTAGGAAACTACTGCGAAAGCAAAGAGAGCTCCACTCCAAGTTTAAACGCAGCCAAAACCTCTCAGACAAACAGAAGCTAAACGATGTCAAAGTTAGCGTAAGGAGGGCTATGCGTGAAGCGTTCATTGAATTCGAAAGTAAAATTCTATGTACCGACTTGACAGAAAATCCTAGGAAGTTCTGGTCTTACGTTAAATCAGTAAGTGGCTCGAAACAGCATATCCAGACACTACGGGATGATGATGGCATTGAAACAGAGGATGACACGCATAAAGCTGAAATACTAAACACCTTTTTCCAAAGCTGTTTCACAGAGGAAGACCGCACTGCAGTTCCTTCTCTAAATCCTCGCACAAACGAAAAAATGGCTGACATCGAAATAAGTGTCCAAGGAATAGAAAAGCAACTGGAATCACTCAATAGAGGAAAGTCCACTGGACCTGATGGGATACCAATTCAATTCTACACAGAGTACGCGAAAGAACTTGCCCCCCTTCTAACAGCCATGTACCGCAAGTCTCTAGAGGAACGGAGGGTTCCAAATGATTGGAAAAGAGCACAGGTAGTCCCAGTCTTCAAGAAGGGTCGTCGAGCAGATGCGCAAAACTATAGACCTATATCTCTGACGTCGATCTCTTGTAGAATTTTAGAACATGTTTTTTGCTCGCGTATCATGTCATTTCTGGAAACCCAGAATCTACTATGTAGGAATCAACATGGATTCCGGAAACAGCGATCGTGTGAGACCCAACTCGCTTTATTTGTTCATGAGACCCAGAAAATATTAGATACAGGCTCCCAGGTAGATGCTATTTTTCTTGACTTCCGGAAGGCGTTCGATACAGCTCCGCACTGTCGCCTGATAAACAAAGTAAGAGCCTACGGAATATCAGACCAGCTGTGTGGTTGGATTGAAGAGTTTTTAGCAAACAGAACACAGCATGTTGTTATCAATGGAGAGACGTCTACAGACGTTAAAGTAACCTCTGGCGTGCCACAGGGGAGTGTTATGGGACCATTGCTTTTCACAATATATATAAATGACCTAGTAGATAGTGTCGGAAGTTCCATGCGGCTTTTCGCGGATGATGCTGTAGTATACAGAGAAGTTGCAGCATTAGAAAATTGTAGCGAAATGCAGGAAGATCTGCAGCGGATAGGCACTTAGTGCAGGGAGTGGAAACTGACCCTTAACATAGACAAATGTAATGTATTGCGAATACATAGAAAGAAGGATCCTTTATTGTATGATTATATGATAGCGGAACAAACACTGGTAGCAGTTACTTCTGTAAAATATCTGGGAGTATGCGTGCGGAGCGATTTGAAGTGGAATGATCATATAAAATTAATTGTTGGTAAGGCGGGTACCAGGTTGAGATTTATTGGGAGAGTCCTTAGAAAATGTAGTCCATCAACAAAGGAGGTGGCTTACAAAACACTCGTTCGACCTGTACTTGAGTATTGCTCATCAGTGTGGGATCCGTACCAGATCGGTCTGACGGAGGAGATAGAGAAGATCCAAAGAAGAGCGGCGCGTTTCGTCACAGGGTTATTTGGTAACCGTGATAGCGTTATGGAGATGTTTAATAAACTCAAGTGGCAGACTCTGCAAGAGAGGCGCTCTGCATCGCGGTGTAGCTTGCTCGCCAGGTTTCGAGAGGGTGCGTTTCTGGATGAGGTATCGAATATATTGCTTCCCCCTACTTATACCTCCCGAGGAGATCACGAATGTAAAATTAGAGAGATTAGAGCGCGCACGGAGGCTTTCAGACAGTCGTTCTTCCCGCGAACCATACGCGACTGGAACAGGAAAGGGAGGTAATGACAGTGGCACGTAAAGTGCCCTCCGCCACACACCGTTGGGTGGCTTGCGGAGTATCAATGTAGATGTAGATGTAGATGCTCAGCTCTTTGAAGGTTGGATTGGTAGGGGCACATGGTGGCACCATCATGATCTTGACAATTTGTTTTTGCGTAGCAAATATTTTCTTGTATATTGACCCCCAGAAATTAAAACCATAAAAATGAACATGGCAATTGGTGCAAAGTACTCAGCTCTAATGGTAGGAAAGGCTGCTTGTGTTGTACAACAGCTTTTCCTCAAACAGTTTGTTGTACAGCCACTGGCTCATATGTCAAAGATCTCCTTCAAACTACCCTGCTACCCCTCCTTCCTCGTGCATCTTTCCCTTGCCCCTCCCCACCTCGATCTATGGAGCAACTGCTTTCAGTAACTGATATTCAATAACCAGTCTCACTGCTACCATGGATCTGCATGTTTGTATGTCTGCGTGGGAGAATGAGTGTACTCTTACTAGGAAAAGAACAAGAGCTCAAAGGCTAAGGGTTGACTTTTCTATTATGTGTTTCTGCACATCATGCATCAATCCACTATAGGTAAATGGTTGCCTTTCCCCATATTTTATGTATTTTTCCATCTAGGAATTTACAATATTGTTAAGTAAGAGGTTGTTATCATATAGCCAGTACAGGAGACTTTCATTGCTATCAACCGAGTCAGCTCTCCTTTGTCATGGAGAAACATTATAAAAGAGGTTTTGTATCATTAACAAGTAACACATGTACTGTTGAAGGTGGCCTTTCTGGAAAGTCATTAATAAATAAAAGGAAGAGAACCCCATGAAACTCCTGAGGTGACATATAATTGAATGAGTTGTTCTTCCACCATTTGTTGTTATTTCCACCAGTTACCCACTATTTGACAGATATGACTGAAACCACTCATTACAGATTGCTTTTATACCACAAGCATCCATTATGAGTAAAGCAGAACGTGAATGACGAAGATCAAATGCATTTGTAAGATCAATTAAAAAGCCAAACTGCTGTGCTGTTGGTAGCGAGTTACTTTCAAGAAATAACTGTACTTGAGTATATATAATTTTTCCTATCATTCTGGAAAAAAAGTCAGGAGGAGGGAGAGAGGTCAATAGTTGCTGGTCTCATGCTTGTCCCCTTTACTGTGTAATGGAACTATCTACGTGGTTTCGAATGGTTGAAGGATAATGCCAGTACTCATTGAGAAGTTTATATTGTGTGGCAGTTATATTGTTTCATTACCAACCTGTCTTATTACATAGCTAGGAAAACCACCAAGGCCATATGACAAGGAATTGTTCATATTCCTGAAATTAGGTGAACCTCCTTAAAAGGCATTATAAAAGTGATGGATGACATCTGGTGAGCAGGGACTGAACTTTTGAAGCACACTAAAAATATTTCTTGCAGTTACTCTTCCATCACAGTTGTAAAAGGGCACTATTAAACATATACAAAAATGAATTATGGTAGTTTGTATTAAGAACAGAAATAACAACCTCTATACACTGCACTCACAATAAACTAGATTGGAAACTGACTCATTCCTCATATAGCTATAAAGATAACGGAAAGATGAAAAAGGCATTTTTCAAAACCTAATCATTAAAAATGGAAACCACTTGTATAGAATCAAAATAATTTATGTAACAGGTACTTCCCTTTCATTATGTATATTTCTGAACCATTATGCAGTAATTCATAAAAATCTGTCATCTTCACATTAAGGGGGGTAGGACATCAAACGGGCCGACTTGGAGCAGGAGAGGCACCACAGAACATTTTCATTTCCACTGTCTATACTTTTACAAGTAAATTCATAAAACTTTGTCAGCATCACCAGGGAGGATTCAGGATTCACACTCGTAGCAGCAGAAGTTCAAAAACATAACAAAATAATTTTTTTACATGTGAAATTTCATCATTTTTTCACTTACTGTTGGCTGCATTTGTTGCTATAGGTACACTTTTCTTCATAAGTAAAAGAGCCTGTTCAATGAATTTTGCACAGCATACAAACCATACTTACAGGGGTCTGAAACTCTAGAATCTATTTAATTTATGAAAAAATGAAGGAGCTGTTACGTTTTAAACTTAATGTTTAGAAAAAAATCAAATTTTGCAGTTAATTATCTCAATTTTTACCACAGTTTTTAATAGATTTGGAAAATTCTACAGTTCCATACACCTGTAAGTATGGTTTGTATGCTGTGCAAAATTCATCAAAGAATCTCTCTTACTTGTGAAGAAAAATGTACCTATAGCAACAAATGCAGCCAACAGTAACTGAAAAAATGATGAAATTTCATATCTAAAATTATTTATTTTGTTATGTTTTTGCACTTCCACTACTATGAGTGTGAATCCTGAATCCTTCCTGGTCATGCTGACAAAGTTTTATGAATTTATTTGTAAATGTACAGACAGTAGAAAATAAAATGTCCTGTGGTGCCTCTCCGGCTCCAAGTCGGCCCATTTGACGTCCTACACCCCTTAAATGCCTCATCCCAAACTTGTGCCTATCACTTCAATTCAAGTTATTCTGATTACTGGCAAGCAGGCATTCCTATCTCAGCTGGTGTTATGCAATGTATATTCCAGTCAATAGTATCACATTATCACCCATGGAAAGTTGGATGCACTTCACTGCAGATAGATAACTGAGAACATACTACTTCTGGCAGAGTTTCACTAACACATGAAACTGACAACAGAGATTTTCAAGGTTAACCTAAGAGTATATCAAAAGGACAGACTAATGGGCAATTGAAGCAGTGCATTCATCTTAGTAGATACGACATATTATCCCAACAAGATAGAAAATGAAGCTGCAAGCAAGACTGTCTGGGCAAAACTTGGTACCAAAGGTGGGCATAAACTTATAACTGCAGCCTGTGGCAACCACCAGACTTACACCCAACTGTAACTGAAAACCTCAGAGAAAGGCTCATCCTTGCTAGCACATATTATGTTCCCCAAACATACTGTCTTATTTTAAGGAGGCTTCAATAACTCAACAACCAATTGGGATGATTACAATTTTTTATGCAGTGGGTGTGACAATACATCCTGCAAAACACTATCAAATGCCTTCTCTGAAGAGTAAATAACAATAAGAAAATGTTAGATTGTTACTCACCACATAAAGAGACAGTGAGTCCCAGACAGGCACAATGAAAATGACTGCTAAACATTTAAGGTTTCAGACAGAAGATACTTCAGAAAACATACACATAATCTCACAAGCACAGCTTACACACACATGGGCACAGTCTCTGACAGCTGGGGCCCAACTGTGGATTGTGATTCCATCTGATGTGAGCAGCAGCCTGCTGGGGTGGGTGGTAGGGGTAGGGAGATGGGTGGAGGTGGGGTGGGGTGAAGAAGGGATGGCAGAGTAGGGGTGGGAAAAGATGCTGTGCTGCCTGTGGGAGGGTACAGGGACATGGTGGGGGCAGGATGGGCTCCTGTGCCAGAGAGGGCTGATGGGCAAAGAGAGACGGGAGAGGTGAGATGTAAAGAAGAGGAAAAGACTAGTAGGTGTGTTGGTGAGATTGAAAGTGTGTGTAGTGCTTGACTGGGAGCTGGGAAGGGAGTACGTAGGTGAAGGATAGGGACTAGTGAAGATTAAGACTGTGAGGGGGGGGGGGGGGCGAGGGGGGGGGGGGAGGGATACCTGAACGAAAGATATATTGTAGTGCGAGTTCCCACCCACACAATTCAGAAAAACATGTGTTGGCAGGAAGAATCCAGATGGTAAAGGCTGTAAAGCAGTTAATGAAGTGAAGCAGATCATGTTGCTTTCACAATAACCTGCCTTCAGTGGGGTATGTGATGCCTGTGACAGGACTGGAGGGTGAGCGGCAAGATACTTCTGTAGGAGAGGTGAGGAGGATAGAGGGGTGTTGCAGTCTGTTGGGGTGGGTGGTAGCGATAAGTAGATTGCACGGGGTGGGGTGTGGCGTGGTGAGAGATAGCAGGATAGGGGTGGGGAAGATGCTGTGCTGCCTGTGAGAGGGTGCAGGGATGTGGTGGAGACATGATGGGCTGCTAAGTGCAAAGTCAGGAGGCTGCATTTGAGGGAGGGAGACGGGGCGGGGGGGGGGGGGGGGGACAGAAGTAGAAAAGACTAGTAGGTATGTTGCTGGGATTGAGGACGTGTAGTGCTGGAGTAGGAGCAGGAAAGGTGATAGACACGGCTTGTAGAGGACAGGGACTAGTAAAGGTTGGGGCCAGTGGCGTTATGTGAATGAAAGACATGTTGCAGGGAGAGTTCCAACCTATGCAATTCAGAAAAGTTGGTGCTGAGTGGAAGAATCCAAATGGCACAGGCTGTAAAGCAGTCACTTAAGTGAAGCACATCATGTTGGGCAGTACACTCAGCAATCAATTGGCTGTTATTCCAATCTGGACTTTCCATGGTTTGATTTTTGCTTAAAGGCTTTCCTTCTATCCCAATCTAGTGCTGTTTTCCTTTGTTACTATTCCCTTACACATTACTTTACCCTATGTCAATCCATCTCTATCTTATTTCCTGTGTTTCATTGTTGCCTTCTGACCTGCAGACACTCTGACTTCCAAGACACCCTGTATCAACAGTCTCGTCGGTGCACAACACAGGGCTACATGACTGTGTGGATTGTTCATGCAGCATCTCTTGTCCTACATTCTTCCTGCTGATGTAATTATTCCTATACCTTCAAATTGATCACCCCATCCTCCCACATCCTTGCATATTTTCGCATGTGCTTGTCTATATGTTCCTGTTTCACAAATACTTCGCTGAACTCTGTACATAACAACCTCCCTGCTACTCTCTCTCCCCTTATTCCAGAATGCACATACTGACCTCCCCCAATCCATTTTCACCTGCTACCCCCTCTCTTCACATGTATCCAGACACTGACCTACATCACACTATTATTATCTTTCTATTTATTTTACTCTTTTACCTCATTGTGTTTTTATGTAAATTTTGATTCATTATCATCTTTCACTATGGGTCCAATGTCCTCAGGATTGCCCTTTTTTTCCCTATACTTCATCTATTTTGGGTTTCTGCGATTTTTTGCATTTTATTAGGCATTTTTATTCACCGCTGTCGATCCTTGCCCCTTCCACCTGCATCAATAAAGAAAAGTTTCCCCATCCTTAGCCAGAATTCAGTCCCACATACTGTTCCTGCACTGTTGCTTGGCCCATGGAATCCCCCCAAATAGCCTCACCATCAAATTACCCACCTGCACCTGCAACCCTTGCTTCTGCAATGACCTTTATCTGTTCAAATTCCATCAGTCCATAACTCTTATGAAACTAGCCCCAAAAATCTTATAAATCAGGCCCAAACCTCATTCCAATACCTCCTCTCTCCATCCATAAAATTCTCCTGCTTTGCAATCCCACATTCCTGCATCTCACCTTCCAGGTTGACATTCTTGCCCTCCAGGAACTAGAGCAGCATGCACAATGCCTCCGAAAAAGACTCTCCAACCTGTTCACCACCTTCTCCAGCCTTGAACTACCACTATCCATGACATCTAAAAGAGCCTGCACCAAACCTCCCCCATAGCCGACAAACCCTGCCTGACACACCTACTATGTTTACCACACACTCGGAAGCTCCATCCCACCACAGAATCCTGAACCTAAACAGACCCGAAATACTGTCATGAACATTTCACCCAAAAGCCTCAGTTCCACAGAAGTACCAGTCCTTTCTAAAGGCGTACCTTTCAAACCACTCTCAAATTCATCATGCTGGGCTTGTTAAAGACCTTCTCTCCTTATTCTGATCCCTGCAGTGGAAATACTTTTTTGCCACCAACCCTACCAATCAGACACAACCCAAAACCAACAGTGAACCTTGCCCGACTCAGTTCACTCCTCCATCCAACCATGATCCACTCCCACTGCCCCACATCATCCCCTGTTAACTTTCCAGTACTTTATAGTCTCAAATACTGCCTCCCCATCAATCCCCAAATCCTTCAACAAGGAAACCAAACTTTCATCCACAGTAAGAACCGCTATCCACCACCTAAAAGCTGATCCTGACCTCACAATCCGACTTGCCAACAAAGGCTCCACCACTGTGGTTATGAACTGCAGGGATTACCTGGAGGAGAGCCTCTGACAATTGTGAGATATGTTCACCTACAAATCCTGCCACAGTGACTCCATTCCTGAAATACAACAGGATCTCCAGTCCTTCCACAAATCATTATGTCCACCTCAGAATCTCTCCCATGAGTCCTTATTCTCTCCTCACCCCCACCTCTCCCTGCACTCCTACCTCTTATATCAGGGGTGTTCAACCTGCAGGCTGCATGTGGCCCAAAGAAAGAATCAACATGATCCAAGAAGTGAGCAGGTAAAAAAAAAGTCCATAATATTCAGTTTATGTAAAGTTATAGTAAATTTCAATTTGAAACTCACACCACACAATGCTATTCTCTCATTGGTCCATACTGTTTTATTCTTCTTTTCTTTTCTTTCTTCTCCTCAGTGGTTAATGTTAAGCAGGCCATGCGCAGTCCAAAAATACTTGTCTTCCTCCAATGTGGCTCAGTTAAGCTAAAAGATTGGACACTCCTGATCTACATGCTTCCTGAAATCCATAAACTCAACCAACCAGGTCGCCCCATTGTGGCCAGTTACTGTGCCCCAACAGAGGGGATCTCTGCTGTCATGGACTAACAGCTTCAGCCTATTACCCGTAATCTACACTCCTGTGAAAAAGACACCAACCATTTCTTCCACCCACTATTCACAGTTCCTGTTCCTTTACCACCTGGTGCTCTGCTTGTCACTGTTGATTCCATCTCACTCTACACTAACACCCAAACCCTCATGGCCTTACCACAATTGAATACTACCTCTCCCAATGCCCAAATAACTCCAAAACTATAAGCTCCTTTCTTGGTCACCATGACCGATTACATCCTCACTCAAAATTACTTCTTCTTGTAAAGCATCACCTATAAACAAATGCATGGTACAGCAATGGGCACCCGCATGGCGCCATCCTATACCACTCTATAAATGTGCGATCTAGAAGAATCCGTCTTAACTGCCCAGAAGCATAAACCCCTCAGCTGGTTCACATTCATTAGTGACATCTTTGCAATCTCGTCTGAGGACTTCAGTACCCTCTACCCACATCAAACCTAACAACCACCAACAATACCTACACTTGAACAGCTGCCATCCATTCCTTAAAAGTAGTCCCTTCCTCACGTAGTCGCATCTTTAGTGATGAGCATTCCCTCTCCAAATACGCCAAGGGTCTCACTGAGGCTTTCCTGGACCAAACTTACCCTCCCAACCTTGTTCAGAAACAGATCTCTCATGCCTTCTCTCTCCAGTCACCTATCACCTTCTGCATACACTGTCTGACCACAAAGGAGCACTCCTCTATTGACTAAATGGTATCACATTCTCCACCAGGGTCTAGACTATCTCAAGATGTGCCCTGAAATGAGGAATATTTTCTCCACTATCCTCTTCACTCCAACTACAGTGGTATTCCGCTGCCCATCGAACATACACAATATTCTTGCCCATCCCTACTTCAACCCTGACCCCAACCCCTTGCCTCACAGCTCATATCCCTGCAACAGACTGAGATGCAAGACCTGCCCCATACAGCCTAAAACCACCACCTACTCCAGTTCCATCACAGGCATCAAAGGCAGTGCTAACTATGAAATCACTCATAAGATCTAAAAACTAGACTGCAACCACTGTGCCGCTTTGTACACGGGCATGACAACTAACAAGCTGTCTGTCCAAATGAATGGCCACTGCCAAAGTATGGCCAAGAGACAGGTGCACCACCCAGTTGCTGAACATGCTGTCCCACACGATGTGCTTCACTGCAATGACTGCTTCACAGCCTGCACCATCTGGATTCTGACTACCAACACCAGATTTTCTGAATTGTGCAGGTGGGAACTCTCCCTGCAACGTATCATTCACCACATAACTTATATGGCTTCACCCTCCATTTGTCATCCACATACCTATCTCCTTCCCTGTTCCCACTTCAGCACTACATGTGCTTTCTAACCTACCAATGCACCTACTATTGTTCTCCCTCTGCCTACTTCTCTACCCTCTCTTCTTCTCCCTACCCCACCCCCCTTCCCCTCAACTCCCCAACCAACCAACTCTGCACCCAGTAGCCCATCCTGTTCCCACAACATCCCTGCATGCTCCCAATGGCAGCACAACATCTTCCCCCACCCCTACCTTGCTATCCTGTCCCCCACCCCCACATTACAGCTCCCCTCTTTACCCCCACCACTCATCCCAGCAGACTGCAGAGTGAGCAGCCTTGGTGTCACTTGAAAAAGATGAGGAAGGTGACAAAATATTTGAAAAAGTGATTAAAATGTGATAAGATATTTTAAAAACTGACAAATTATTTCCATAAAGAGATATGACATAAATGAATTGTTTTCATTTTCGATAATCCTGTATATGTCATGATCCTATATGGGGTATGGCCATTTTTCCTTCATACATATTTATTTATAAATGCAGGTACATCGATAATTCGATATTGGTACTTGTAACGAAATTCTACACTTCAATACTGGAAAAAGATCAAAAAAATATATTTTTGGATTACTGTTTATTAAGAATCTTATTAAAAAATGAAGTTATCATACTAGATTTTCTTTTCTCCTCCTTTCGCTCTTTCTTCTAGTTTCACGATTTGTGCACCCTCAAACATACCCTGCACCAATTTTGCTGTCTTTAATCTTTTTTCTAGTGCTTTCTTCAGCTTAGCTGAAGCTTGAGAGAGAAAACATTAAAAACCGTCATAGGTTGAACAATATTTTTTATTAACTCAATAATTGAGTTAATAAAGAACACTGTACAACTTACGACTGTTCTTAATATAGCCATAATAAGTTTGTTGTATCACAGTGCCACAACAGAATGGAATAGTTTTTCTTGAGAGAGAAGCTTTTCTCATGCCTCCATAGATAGCTGATGTTCTTTTTTCTTCTTTTCTTCCAGAAGAGCTATCTCCTAGTCAGTTGATTTTTCATGTTGTTATTGGGTTTTTAATCCTCCTCCTCAAGATGTCTTTTGTTTAATTGCTTTTTTTTATCTTCTAATGTATGCCTCAAATTGAAGTATCTTCTCTCTCTGTCTAAATTCCATGGCACAATGTAAGAGAAGCCTTAACAAGTTCTGAAACATCTGGATGCTTTATGGATGATGAGTCTCGTTTTGAGGTGTGCTGCTACCAGTAACTGTCAATACCTTTGTATCTAAAGCTGGGTCATCTTTTTCTAACTGTAGACCCTTGTACTCATCTAATTATTTATCTTACTGGTCATAGAATGACACCATTTGAAAACCTTTAACATAACGTTTCAGCTCCTACTCTTTATTCTTTCTTTGCGGTCTAACAACCTATAACTTTTCAGTGGCGAACTTGATATACATGTCTTTTCCATCACAGGTTTGTAAGCTGCAATGTAATGTTTTTGGCCATTATTTAGAAACCAGAACTTGTCATGTTCTCCCAGTTTACCTCTTCAGTTACTTGTCCACCAACAACCCAACAACTATGCGTCCATGAGGAATTAGGATTATACAAAGTAAAGAGTTTCATTATGAAGAACTTTAGAAGCTCTCCGAAATCTTTAAAACACAAGCCAAAAAGGTTGAAGTATGTTTTCTATTTCTCTACTCAAACTGTGAGTCAAGGGTGCTTGGTGAATTTATTGAATAGTTGTGTAAATATAATCATGAAATGAAGCTCTGTTTTCATTGACTATTTTTATAGTATTTACAACAGAATACCATCTAATTCTTCCAAAATACTGTTGGCCTAAGGTCCTAAAATAAACCACCTTGTGGTTGTAATGCCTAAAAAACTTAGGATGTGGAATGTTAAATTTAGACTGAATTTCTTCAATTCTTCCCAGTGAACAGGTCAACCGTCAAAATAGTGGTAAATATTGACCAGGAATTCAGATGCTTCTTCACCTAAACATGCCAAATTCTTTACTTAGGGCATTATGCATTGCACGAATGTTAGAAGTTCCAATGTTTGTACGTTGTCTGCCTCGAGTCTCCTGGACATCGCTATCTAAAAGCACTAAGCACTTTTTTTTTTTAGGTGATGCGCTGTTATGCAACATTTACTCCATCACCAAAATGTAATGATTCTCTGTAGTTCTTCTTCATTTCTAATACTGGTAGTATCACTGAAACTCGATGATATGACACCAGTCCATTAGTTATTAGGTACCTCATTTTCTTACAAGAAAGTGAAAAATATTCTGGAACACTATCAGGGAACATCATCTTGAAACGTTACAAGTATAATGTGATGAGTCCACAGAGTAACTGGAAATCACTGATTTCATTTTCCAAATCAGTTCAGCAGTGGTGAAACTATTCTCAGTACTTAACACCTGTAATATTGGCACAAGTACCAAACTTGAAGGTTGTATCTGATCTAGAAGTTCCAAATGTAACTATTGTGGTCCTCATTTAATTTCAAAGTTACACTTAAGTTTTTGCTGAAAGTGAGTGGTTAAAATTTGCCTAAAAGCCTTTTCTCTCAAAATTAATAGGATGAGAACCCACACTGCCAAAATAGTTCACTTTGCCTAACTCCCACAGTTGTTGCAACATTTATTTCAGACATGCTGATTGAGGTTTAGGAAGAAACCTACTGCCTTCGATGTGTGCCGTGTGACGACTGGTGTTCAGTTTTGAACACATGTATGAAAAACTGTTAGAGTTGCTCTTTAATTTGATGTATTATTTATAATTTTAAGCCGAATACAATAAATGCTACTATAGCTTAAAATCCCAATATTCATTTTAAACACCTGGTACAAGGGGCAATGAAACAAGTAGAAAGACTTAACATGCTCAGTAAGCTCAGTATGGGGACTCACCAGAATCGAGCACCCAATGGTGAGAGGCAAGGGGACTCAACAACATCAAGCACCACAAAGGTGAGAAGCAAGGTGACTCACCAACCTTTATCACCACAATGGTGAGTGGCAAGGTTACTCACCAAAATCAAGCAACACAATGGTGTGAGGCAAGGAGACTCCCAAAAGGGCAGTCTTATCATATCTCAAAGAAAAAACTTCAAACATTTAGCTCTGGCAGGAGCATGTAGAGGAACTTAAGCTCAGAAGAACAGTTGGCCAAACAGAGGATAGAGGTGTACCTAGTCGGGCAGTTCATGATAGGCAGGACCTTCAATGGTATACAGCCTCCATAAAGAAACTGCTACAGAACCAGTGGCTACAACACAATAGGAATAACACGAATCATAGATACTCAGATGCTAAATGAAACACTTTTGACTGTCAAAATGGCAACCAACATATGAAGCCTTTACAACTACCATAAAAATCTGCTCATATGTAAAGGCTGACAGTGACATCAACATTATTTTCCAGACATTTATTGACGATACAGGAAATGAAATTGAGGTAGAAAGCCAAAGCATAATTGTTGAACTTAGTACTCAAATCTTTCTTTGCAATGGAAAATCCACAAATACCACCCAAGTTTAATTCTCACACCATTCCAAAGATGAGTGATATAGACATTAGTGTCAGCAGCGTTCAGAAGCAGCAGATATTGCTAAAATTCAACAAAGTTCCAGGCCCTGATGGAATCCCTATCACATTCTATACAGAATTTGCAACCTTATTTTAATCATAATTTTAATATAGATCCCTTGAATTATGATCTGTACAGGAGTGATCCATAAAACAACCACCAAATTTTCCTGGCATCCATCTGTTGTAGAATCTGAGAGACAGTCTCAAACGTAATGACATATCTCACACAGAATGACCACCTCTATTCCATCCAGCATTGATTGTCATGTGAGGGCAAATTCATACCATTCTCACATGACATCCTGAAAGCCATGGATAAGGCAATAAGGTAGATCTAGTATTTCCTGACTTTCGAAAATCAACTGACTCCATACTACACTAACAGTTAGCAAAAGTATGATCATATAGGTTATCAAACAAAATATGTGTATGGATAAAGAATTGTTTGGTAGGGAGGACACAGCAGGTTATCATGGAAGGAAAGTCATCAAAAGATGGAGAAGTAGCTCTAGGCATGCACCAACCATTCACTGGAACCCTTGTCGTTCATGTCATATATTAATGATCTGAAAGACAATTTTAATTATAACCTCACAGTTTTTCGAGATGATATAGTCATCTATAATGAAGTACTATCTCAAAAACAGTGCATAAATATTCAATAAGACCTTGATAAGTTTTTTCAAAGTGATGTGTAGTCCATAACTTGCTTAAATGTAAAACTGTGCACTTCACATACTGAACATAATATCCTCTGACTACAATGTCAGAGAGTCACAACTTGAACCAGTCAACCAATACAAATAACTGGGTGCACCAATTTGGGGGTTGGCATATAAAATGAAATGCCGACCTTGGTTCTTTCAGGTTACTTACTGTCAGGGTGATTAAGGACATGAGAAGCAGCAATGGCAGCATGCTGGCAGCTTGAAGTGTTGCAGATAACTTGCAGCTCAGTAAAGGAGCAACTATCACCTTGAGAGGTCTTGTGGGAAGGCAGTATGGTGATGTGGCTCTGATCAAAGGAGCTGATTTATATAAGGGGGTCATATCAGACCTTGGAGGAACTGGCACAACTCGTGGCCTAGTGGCTAGCGTTGCTACCTCTTGATCACGGGGTCTCGGGTTCGAATCCCAGCCAGGTTGGGGATTTTCTCTGCCCGGAGACTGGGTGTTTGTGATGTCCTCATCATTTCATCATGCTCGTCATCATTCGCGTAATGGGATGACGACAGGAAGGGCATCCGGCCATCCCTCAAATTAACCCTGCCAAATCTGACCGTAAACATGCCGACCCTGTGACACTGTTGGACAAAGGCATCAGGAAAAGAAGAAGAAGATGATGATGAAACAGCATGTGGAAGGGAACATGAAAAAAATTATACTGGCCTCGGCTCACCTTCCTTACAAGGACAGTGTTCCTCCTTTCTGGAGGTGGCTACCTACTTGAATACCTATTGTAGAGCAACCTAAGAGATCTTTAAGAGAGGTAAGGAACCACCCTTCATGAATATGAGGGAAGAAGTATCTGACATAAACTTTGGGCCCATCTTAATAGGTAGTTTTGTCAAACAATGGCGTAAGGCAGTGGAGCCATCCTTACACAAGAATATTAACCCTTTCACGACGATGCCGCGATTGTTGTGTCATATGCTGCGTACAAGCGCCAGTCCCGCCAGCAGTGTCCGCTGTACGGCGCATTTTTCGTGCTCACTGTGGCGCTACTCTCTCCTACTCTCACACTCTTAGTATTATCGCAGTTATTGGACTTTATATTATATATTTATTCAGTAAAATATTTATACAAAACACACACGTTTTTTATATTGTATGTCGGTCTGTGCGCAAGTCCAAGACTGGGGATGTCAATGGAACAGCTGGAGTAGCCCGTGTACCTGATGTAGAAGCACTACAATAAGTGTTTCATGTTGATCGTCAGATTCGGTCGATGATTTGCTTTCATCTTCAAAGTCACTACCCAGTATAAGAGAAAGAGCTTCCACCACAGTATATCAATTACCTGCCGTATCATTTCTAGTAGAAACTAAATGAGGTTAGCAACATGTCACTTCAGATTAGAAACAAGGCAGGAAATAAGCAGCGCAACTCTAGCAAAACCAATGCTTCGAAACAGTATGCAACTGCCATCTAGTGACTCTGGTGTTAACTACAGACTTTGAACAAAGCCGCTACATGGTGCACAGGTCAAACTTCCACAGAAGTCGAGCGTAGTGATGCACAGAAATATGATGTGAGGTGGAACTGCTACAGCAGTCCACTGGCTGGGTGACACTGGACTGCTGCAGCAGTCCACCGGCTGAGTGGCACGTTCACTCCCAACTTCTACAGAAGTTCACCGTAGCAAAAGGTGTTAAGTTTGGGCTGAAATGGGTGTTAAAGAAACTGTATCTCATAGGAATTCCAGAAAAACAGACAGGGACTTATATTTGGAAAGACTTAACTCACATTTATCTGAAGTTAGACCTCCACCAGCAAATCCATTAGATTCAGAGGAAATAGCAAATGAAATGACATCTACCATCACGATTCCATATTTAGAAAAATTGCCCAGTCACCAAGAAGAGCTAAAAGAGGAATGTACCTTTGTGGAAAAATAATATTGAATTGGAAAGGAAGCAGGTAATAAGACTGTTAAACTTTGCAAGAAGAAAGGAAAATGAGCAAAATATTGGGAGGCCCTTGTCGAATACTATCTTGCTATTAAGCAAGTGCAGCAATCATCCTGGAAGATATTCTGTGAGAAGATGCAAGGTACAACTGTAAGGGACAAATTTCACAAAAAGCTCACAAGAATAACAGCAAATCCCGGAATCACACTACAGAAGGAAGACAATGAGTATATAAGGATAGCCCACAAGACTCATGTCCCTCAATGCACTCTGGCAGAAGATACAAATCGAGATCCAGTCTCTAAACCGATGAGAGAAATGGGAATCTGCCCGAGTGTTGATTTCAAGAAAATCCAGTGGGTGTTGGGAATGTTTCAAGCATTCGAGCCATCAAGTCCAAACAGTAACTTTCTGGCTCTGCTGCTATTTGCAGGAGACAGATTAATCAGACTACTGCACAGACTGTATAGAGCCAGTCTAGCAACAGGAGTTCTTCCTGATGCCTGGAGGACAGTGAAGATTGTTTTCATTCCAAAGTCATGGATAATTGATCATATAAATGCTTAGGATAAACAATCAATTAGTCTGTCCTCCTTTCTTTAAAGACATTAGAAAAAATGGTTGATGTGCACATTAGGGAATGGAGCTTAGCTGTGGTTTCTCTACATGAAAACTGACACACACACACACACACACACACACACACACACACACACACACACAGACAGAGTCAGCACATCAAACAAAACAGCATTCAACCAACTTGTTGGGAAGGTTTTACAAAAAAAGTATACATTTCTGGGAAATTGCTCTCTGCATCTTCCTGATATTGAGGGAAGTTTTGGCAATACGAGCTTTGAATCCAGGGTTACAGTGCGGAAGAGCATTGGATTAAGATTGTTGTATGTAAGAGGATTACGACCATGTTGGGTACATTACAGGCAGAAGCCACCACAATGAATGTGAAAATGGCAATCAAGGTAGGGGTTTGGTCCCCAATTACTGTGGAACGTAGTAGTGAATGAACTCATTAAAGAATTAAATGACAGAAGGTTACTTTTGCCAAGGATACTTAGTTCATTTAGTCACAGTAATACTTGGCAAATCTCCAAGTAGCATTAGAACAATGGCATGACACAAGCTGAACATTGTGCATAACTGGTGTAGGAAACAGGATCCAAGTGTTAGTCCCAGGAAAACTCTTGTAGAACCATTCACAAAGAAGCAAATCCAGGACACATGTTGGAATCTTAAGCTCTACAATGAAATTCTAGCAGTAGAGAGGATAGTTTACATAACAGTAATCCTTAACGCAAAACTGACTTGGCCACCTCACACACAGAACGTAAGTTTCAAGGAAAAAGGTGCTCTCGTGTGCACTTGGAAGTGCCTACAGTAAAAACTGGGGGTCTAAGTTCCAGGATCATTTATTGGATACACAAGGATCAGCCAGAAGATTACGACCACCGACATACATCAATATAAACCTGTTCAGGTGATACCAGCATCACATGGCAAGGAACGACTGCTAGTCAGACACATGCATGGTGCATGTAGTATCAGTGAAAGTGCTGTCTGTGGAATGTAGAAGTACACAATCTATTCGAGTCTGAGCGAGGCTCGTCACGAGGATTTCAGTAATTGCTCGACTTGTTGGGTGTTCCAGGAATGCTCTCCGAGTGTCTTCAACATACGGGGAAACCACGTCTAGGCGTCATGGGGTTAGGCGACTACCCCTCATTACAGATGTCGAATGTCGTAGGCTGGACAAACTGGTAAAACAGGACGGGCAATGAACTGTGGCAGAACTAACATCAGACTTTCACGCTGGGCAGAGTACAAGTGTGTCTGAACACACACAGGGTGTATACGTGGAAAAGGAAAAAAAATTCCCGGATTTCCAGGTTAAAAATAACTTTCTCCCGGGTGGAAACATAGTTTTTCCCTGTTAATTGACAGTATATTTTCTCTCGGGAACTGTATAACTTATCAATCCTTTGATTGGTTATGGTTTTATACATGGGTGTAGAATTCCCCGGCGCTTTAGAAAATGAAACTCAGGGGGAAAAAACACAGTAGACAAAGAGGAAACAACGAAATTGCTAAATGTAAACACGTGTCACGTTGAGACTACCCACGTCCTTATTATAACACAGGCTGCTCTGCGCATCACACCCGTATCTACGATATTTCCGAACCGGGGGAATACTAGAGCGTTTGAGATAGGACGACAAAAATTTTAAAAAATCGAATTTTCAAAAATATGTTCATTTTGTAGCGCACATCTTTCTGAAGAGTCTGATACATAAAACATACGTGTCCAAGGAATTGTAAGAGATGTTATTTGATGTTAAGTGTGCCAAAGTGCAGCGCCACACCTCTTCACACAGCATTCTTCTATCACACGTCACTGTATTTCGGTCTGTGGAATTGAAACGTGTATATTTTGTACTGGATGCCATCAAACTATATTCAGGACAGTGGAAATTAAAATGTCCTATGGTGCCTCTCCTGCTACCAGTCGGCCGGTCTGACATCCAGCCCTCTTTATTTATTTATTTTTAAATCAGAAAATCTGCACACTCTATTCCCTATTAGCTAACAACTTGCTGCTTTGTGTGACATAAAATTAAGTATAGGATACATAAAACCAGTAAAGAGAAGAGACAAGCAAGACAGTACACATTTCTTCAATCCTTAGTTCCTAGAATTTTTTTCTCTCTAATCTTGCCACAGTTTTACATGGCGTGCTTTCCTTTCTGCGAAAGGATCTGTTACCTCATCAAAGTTCGTCAAACGTTTTGCTACACGAAAAATCGAAATGTCGCTGTTTAATACTGAAAAAGCTGTAATTACAAATAGACCCAAGACTGGTGTGGTTTCTCGACCTGATTACCTATATTTTGTCACTGTCTGCGAGATAAAACAAAATAGGCCTTTATAATATTGCAGCAATTGTAACATATGCCAAATAAACGAGACTGTTTTGGCAGAAATGGTCATTTTTATAACACGGCAGAATATAATTCACAAAGTACCAATATAAAATGCCTATTACGCCTCCAACAAGCAAAAAAGCTTTACATTAGGAAATAGTTTTACACTTCATTCATACGCTCCAGTTTCTCAAGCATGAGATCGAAAAGTAGTAGTGCGAAATTTTTTTATAAATTTGAAATCGTCATATTCTTGCATAATTTAAGTGATGTCACGGTTTCTTCTCCTCCCTCGTTCTAACAAACAATGTTGTCATCACTAATTCTGTATCTATTCCTGCCAGTGTCAAAGCTTATTCGCCGGTTAACTTGACTAATTCTGCCAGAATCACCAGTTTAGTTATCCTGCAATTATTCTCAGGTTAGGCGTTATTACATGATCGTACAACTCGTTTTCCGCGCTACTTCCAGAATAGACCTTAAAGCAGCTGCTAGCCAGAGACTGTACAACTGGCCCTTGCTAGTATATCGATCTGGCCAAAAATTTTCTGTCAAAATTTCATTTTCTTGGGCACAACGAGAAGATAATACGTAATCTTTCTTAGCTGTTATTCCTGTTAGTCGTTTATTCGCACTCTGGTAGTCTGAATCTATGGATTTCTCTGGTAATCATAACAACGCTCATCGTTCACAAACCCAATCAACCACATAATCAGACAGTGGTTGGCTTTCTTTCGTTCGACTATGCTCTGCTCAGCTCGTATAGCCCCTTTTGTCTGCCGGAAAGTTTATTTCTAGTTACAACGAGGATTACACTGACAGAGACATCACGTACACTATGCACGCATTCACAAATCAACTGATGATTCATTCAGAAATCAACTTAGAATGTGTTCAACAATGTTCAAAAACCGACAGGGGCACGTTTCAAAGTCATACGAATAATCGATAGACCAACATGCGCTGGATGCTAGGCACTTTGTGAAACAAGGTTTTTTCCTCAAGAATATGAATTTGCCCCCCCCCCCCCCCCTCTCCTAGATCCACAGCTGCTGCACAATCCGGCAGCTTGGGTGCGCCAGTAAAATTTTTCCTGGTAGCACCTAGCTGCCTTTTTGTTTTGCTGCGATTGCTTACATAGCCAACAGCCATGTTTCTGTAGCCACAAGCGGAAGAAGGTACTACGCGACTGCGCATGCACATGATCCCACTCATAACTGCTAAAACAAATCTAATGTTAACAGTTGTGATGTCATGCTCGTCGGAGAAAGTTTGTTGTTACGAAGCATTGCATAGTCTTCCTAAAGCCTTTGACAAATTTTGCTGTTGGCAGACGCTTATATGAGCAATCTGTTTAGTTGCTGTATATGGCGCATTTCCTTTGCAATTTAAGTTTTTTCAGTTTTTTCTCTCATTCATGCTTTATTGCTGCAGCATTATTCTGCAATAGCAGGGTACAGTAATATCCTTTGTTAGAGTATTGGTTCTTACCAGTCAAAATTACAAAAATTTAACTGAGAACAAAAACAATGAAAAGTTCCCAGAATTCAAAAAAATTCCCAGGTTTTTCCCAGACCCTGACACAGTGCTCCAAACACTCCTAACAATGGGCCTCCACAGCCGATGATCCATGCTTGTAACAATGTTAACATCACGACATCAGCAACTACAAATGAAATGGGCACGTGACCATTGGCACTGGACATTGGCACAGTGGCAGAATGTTGCAGGGCCTGATGAATTCCGATACCTTCTTCATCATGCCGATGGGAGAGCGAGAATTGTCCAGGAGAACAGCTCCTTAACACCAGTACTGCAGTTTGGAGACAAGCTCGTGGTGGCTTCATTACCCTCTTGGGAACATTCATGTGGGCATCCATGGCTCCAGTGGAGCTCATGCAAGGCACCATGACAGCCAAGAAGTATTGTACACTGGCTGCAGACCATGTACATCCCTTTATGATGATCATGTTTCTCTACAACAGTGGCATTTTTCATCAAGATAATGCATCATGTCACAAGGCCATGAGTGTGATGTAATGGTTCGAGGAACACAGGGGCAAATTCCAATTGATATGCTGGCCCCCCAACTCACCAGATCTGAACCCACTCATACACATCTGGGATGTGACAATGTGGTGCCAGAGCTCATCACCTCCCTTCCCTGAATTCATGGGCATTAGGTGACTTGTGTGTGCAGATGTGGTGCCAACTCCTCCAGCGACATAACATGGCCTAATTGCTTCCATGCAATGATGCATCGTCACTGTTATCCATGCCAGAGGTGGACATATTGGCAATTAGGTAGGTGGTCATAATGTTCTGGCTGATCAGTGTACACCTCTATAATATGACCTATGATGATAATATAGGGCTGCACAGTGGTGAAATAAAGCAGAACAAAAGGTGGGTTCTAAGGAGCTTGGGAAGGCAGCATATCCACTGCTGGTATGGAGACCACGCTGGTCATGCCTACATTACGTCTTTAGGTTACACTGGAGGCAGCGACAGGAATATAAAGGTTAAAAAAACTGGAAACATTTAGAATATTCTGAACCACAAGCTAATATCATGAATGTGGTAAACATAAGAACTGTCAAGTACGTACCAGCTGACTATACAATAGCTTCCAGCATGGGAGCTTCCTACCTAATCGTGGTAGGTCTAACCATTGGAGATGGAAACTTTTGGAAATATCTACACATGATATATATTTAGAGAGAAAAGCCCCTATGTGCAAACTATGTGGTGTGGAGGATGAAACAGAACCACATTTAAATTCCCTGTGCAAACCACTGGGAGCCAAAGACACAGAATATTAGTGCATTCATTCCTAAAGACCAAGAAAAGTGTCTCCTACCACACTTCTGGAGCTTTTTTATTAGAATGAGAGGGAGAGAAACTGCACAATATACTTAGTTTCGATGTAAGCAATTTTGGGGGGGGGGGGGGGGGGGCTGAGACCATTGTTGTTTTGTGTCTCTGATTAAATCAAGTCATTCAGCCAAAACTAGAATGATCACATAACCCAGGGAAGTGGTAGACCTTAGAGCATTGTTAAGCTGCTGGGGTAAATGCCCTCGGTGTAGAAAGGAGATAGCTTACAAAACATTCTTGCAACCCACTCGAATATATTGCACAAAACAGGACTTGCAAGTGATACTGACTGTATGCATTGAAGCACTATACATTTGGTCACAGGTTTGTTTGATACCTGGGAAGTGATATGGAGATGCTGCAAAACGTTTCATGAAAAATGCTTGAAAACTGGTGCCACCTATCCTGTGAAATCCTATTTACACAGTTTCAGGAACAATTATTAAGGGATGAATCTAGGGATAAATAAACCCCTAGGCATTGCACTCCCACAGAGACCTCGAAGACAAGATCAGATAAATTACAGTATGCACAGAAGCATTTAAACAGTCATTTTTGCTGTGCCATATATGAGAATGGGATAAGAAGAAACCCTCTGCTATACACTTCACAATGGTTTACATAGAACAGATGTAGACAAATAACACACACATGAAGTAATTTAGGATATGTTATTTTGTCTTACGTGTACCAAGATGCAGCGCCATGTTTCTTCATTCAGTGCTCTCCCATCAAATATCACAATATTTCTCCCCCTGAAATTTGGAGATAAAGGATATTTTCCTCAGAAGGTGGCCTGCATGGAATAAAGGACTTTCAATATCACTACTGTTTTCCACTGTTATGGCGATAAATTATGTTGCATTCATTCACTGTTTTTAAAGCTTGGCAATGTGGTTTTCTGTATTTAACTTCACTGCATTGTTTTATGCACATCTGTGATATATTACCACACAAGAAGCCAAGAATGCACTGCTTCAGCCATAAACAATGTTATCAGGGCAGCAAATGCATGGCAAAGTATGCTTCAACAACTGTCAAACCAGAGGTAAAAGTCTGCAACCTTTCAAGAATGAAATTACTACCAAATGCTCTGAGAAGGGAATTTGTTTTTACCAATAAAATCAATACAGGCATCCTTTATCAATAGCAGTAATCAAAGCCATTGTGCCTATATTCAGCAACCTTTCAAATGACGACATATTGATGAATAGACCAGACCACTTTGAGGACCTCCACATCGAAACTGGTATCAGTGACCATAACTTGGTTGTGGCACCAATGACTACCAAAGTGCAAAGGACAACAAAAATAAGCAGAAAGATAGACATGTTCAGTAAACAAGATAAAAAATCAGTGGTGTCATATCTCAATGAGGAACTTGAAACTTTCAGCATAGGGCAGGTGCATGTAGAGGAACTATGGCTCAAGTTTAAAAGAATAGTTGAACAAACACTGGATAGGTATGTACCCAATAGAACAGTCCCTAATGGGAGGGAACCTCCATGGTATACAGTAACTGTAAATAAACTTCTACACAAACAGAGACTCCTGCATAACAAATGTAACACAAAGTGTAGCCCCATAGATAGAGAGATGCTGAATGAAACAAATTGGGCTGTCACAAGAGCAATGTGGGTCAATGGCTACCATAGCTGAATATTGTCAAATGATTTTTCACAGAACCTGAAGAAATTCTGATCACATGTAAAGGCGAAATGATAATTAAATGGACACCCTAGCTGCAAACAGGCGTTGATGTACTTCATTGGGGACATGTTGAAAATGTGTGCCCCGACCGGGACTCGAACCCGGGATCTCCTGCTTGCATGGCAGACGCTCTATCCATCTGAGCCACCGCGGGCACAGAGGATAGTGTGTCTGCAGGGACGTATCCCTTGCACGCTCCCCGTGAGATCCACATTCCCAACATGTCCACATCACTACATTCGTAGTGCCCACCATTCTAATTACTTGTGGCAGATTAAGCTACCAAGTCCCGTATGAGTTCGGGCATAGCGTGTGCGTTCGCACAAGAAGGTCAATGGCCGGGAAGCAATATTTTAACTATATATGATGGTAGTATCTGTCCCGAAAGAACAGTTACCGTGGATGACCATGCAGCTTTGCTAAAAATGAAATGATAATTAAATGGACACTCTAGCTGCAAACAGGCGTTGATGTACTTAATCGGCGACATGTTGAAAATACGTGCCCCGACCAGGACTCGAACCCGGGATCTCCCGCTTACATGGCAGACGCTCTATCCAACTGAGCCACCGCGGGCACAGAGGATAGTGCGTCTGCGGGGACTTATCCCTTGCACGCTCCCCGTGAAACGGTAGTATATATAGTTAAAATATGGCTTCCCGGCCATTGACCTTCTTGTGCGAACGCACACTCTATGCCCGAACTCGTACGGGACTTGGTAGATTAATCTGCCACGAGTAATGAGTATGGTGGGCAAACATCTATTAGGCGCACTACGAATGTAGTGATGTGGACATGTTGGGAATGTGGATCTCACGGGGAGCGTGCAAGGGATAAGTCCCTGCAGACGCACTATCCTCTGTGCCCGCGGTGGCTCAGATGGATAGAGCGTCTGCCATGGAAGCAGGAGATCCCGGTTCGAGCCCCAGTCGGGGCACACATTTTCAACATGTCCCCAATGAAGTACATCAACTCCTGTTTGCAGCTAGGGTGTCCATTTAATTATCATTTCATTTCTAGCAAAGCTACATGGTCATCCACGGTAACTGTTCTTTCGGGAACAGATAATACCGTGATATATAGTTAAAATATGGCTTCCCGGCCATTGACCTACTTGTGCGAATGCACACGCTATGCCCGAACTCGTACGGGACTTGGTAGATTAATCTGCCACGAGTAATGAGTATGGTGGGCAAACATCTATTAGACGCACTACGAATGTAGTGATGTGGACATGTTGGGAATGCGGATCTCACGGGGAGCGTGCAAGGAATAAGTCCCTGCAGACGCACTATCCTCTGTGCCCGCGGTGGCCCAGATGGATAGAGCGTCTGCCATGTAAGCAGGAGATCCCGGGTTTGAGTCCCGGTCGGGGCACACATTTTCAACATGTCCCCAATGAAGTACATCAACTCCTGTTTGCAGCTAGGGTGTCCATTTAATTATTATTTCATTTCTAGCAAAGCTGCATGGTCATCCACGGTAACTGTTCTTTCGGCAACAGATACTACCGTCATATATAGTTAAAATATGGCTTCCCAGCCATTGACCTTCTTGTGCGAACGCACACTCTATGCCCGAACTCGTACGGGACTTGGTAGATTAATCTGCCACGAGTACTGAGTATGGTGGGCAAACATCTATTAGGCGCACTACAAATGTAGTGATGTGGACATGTTGGGAATGTGGATCTCACGGGGAGCGTGCAAGGGATACGTCCCTGCAGACGCACTATCCTCTGTGCCCGCGGTGGCTCAGATGGATAGAGCGTCTGCCATGTAAGCAGGAGATCCCGGGTTCGAGTCCCGGTCGGGGCATACATTTTCAACATGTCCCCAATGAAGTACATCAACGCCTGTTAGCAGCTAGGGTGTCCATTTAATTATAATTTCATTTCTAGCAAAGCTGCATGGTCATCCACGGTAACTGTTCTTTCGGGAACAGATACTACCGTCATATATATGTAAAGGCTGTTAGTGGCACTGAAGTTAGTGTCCAGTCCCTAGCGGATGAGATAGGAACTGAAATTGAGGTTAGCAAAGCAAAAGCTGAAATGCTTAACTACATTTTCAAATGTTCCTTTACAAAGGAAAACCCAGGAGAATCGCCCCAATTCGATCATCATACCATTTGAAAGAGAGAAAGCTGAAATTGTTAAAACTGAAGAAAGCTCCAGGACCCGATGGAATCCCTACCAGAGTCTATACTGAGTTTCCAGCTGTCTTAGTCCCTCTTCTAACTATATCATAGATGCCTCAAACAAAATACCATGCCCAGTTCTTGGAAAAAGGCACAGGTCACGCCTGTCTACCAGAAGGGTCGTAGAAGTGATCAACAAAACGAACGTCCAATATCTTTGACATCGATTTGTTGTAGAATATTAAAACATATTCTGAGCTATAACATAATGAGGTATCTTGAACATAATGACCTCCTCAATGCCAACCAGCATGGAATCAGAAAACATCAGTCATGTGAAACCCAGCCCACACTTTTCTCACATAACATATTGAAAGCTTTGAATCATGGCTTTCAAAGAGACGCTGCATTTCTTGATTTCCGAGAAGCATTTGACTCAGTACCACACCTGTGCTTACTGTCAAAAGTATGATCATATGGGGTATCGAGTGAAATCTGTGACTAGGTTCAGGACATTTTGGTAGGGGGGACACAGCATGTTATCTTTGATGGAGAGTCATCATCAGATGTAGAAGTAACTTCGGGGTGTGTCCCAGGGAAGTGTGTTGGGGCCATTGCCATTCATGTTGTATATTAGTGATCTTGCTGGCAATATTAATAATAACAACAGGCTTTCTGTAGATGGTGCAGTTATCTAAATGAAATACTATATGAAAGAAGCTGGATTAATCTTGACCTTGATAGTATTTTGAAGTGGTGCAAAGATTGGCAACTTGCTTTAAATGTTCAGAGATGTCTAAAACTGTGCACTTCACAAAATGAAAAAAAGTAGTACCCTATGACCAAGCATCAGTGCGCCACTGTTGGAATCAGCAAACTCATACAAATACCTGAGAGTAACGATCATATAGGCTCAGTTGTGGGTAAAGCACGTGGTAGACTTTGGTTTATTGGTCAAATACTGGAGAAGTACAATCAGTCTGCAAAGGAGAAGGCTTACAAATTACTTGTGTCACCCCTTCTAGAATATTGCTCAAATGTGTGGGACCCGTACCAATCAGGACTAAGCGGGGATATTGAACGTATACACAGAAGGACAGCATGGATAGCCACAGGTTAGTTTAACCCATGGGAGAATGTTACAGAGATAATGAAGTAACAGAACTGGAAGAGTCTTGAAGATAGATGTAAACTATCCCTAAAAAGTCTGTTAACAAAGTTTCAAGAATTGGCTTTACATGATGGCTCTAGGAATACACTACAATCACCTATGTATTACTCACACAGGGGACCATGAGGATAAGATTAGAATAACTATTTAACGCACATATGCTTTCAAACAATTATTCTTCCCGGGCTCCATACATGAAACAGGACCCTGATAACTGGTACAATGGGACACGCCCTCTGCCATGCACCTCATGGTGGCTTGCAGGGTATAGATGTAGAAAAATGTCTTCATGTTGGAACTCATTGTGAGTTTTAAAAACTGTGTAGGGGAAAGGTTGCTGACAACCATCTTGGTAAAAGAAATGTATTTGCTAATAGTGTTTATGCTACCGTTTCATTTTTCAGTGATGGCATCCAAAGCAAGAAAAACATTTTAGAGGAAATAGCAATTCAGTCTACTGTGAACTACATAAAAGCTGTGTACTGAATAGAAAGGGAGCTTGTTGTGAAAGAGTTAAATTATTGGAGGTGGCAAAATCAAGAAGAGGGCACCAAAAAAGTGTGGAAAAAATGAAAACTACTGTATAAAGTAAAAATGAAACTGCTTATGGGCTTGACAATTTTAAAATAATGCAAAATACCAGCCAGGCATATGAAACTCTAATAGTCATGGAGGACTGCAATGCAGTTGTAGGGAAAGGAGAAGAAGAAAAGATTACAGGAGAATATGGGCTTGGGACAAGGAAAGAGAGAGGAGAAAGACTAACTGAATTGTGTACTAAATTTCAGCTAGTAATAGCGAATACTCTGATCAAGAACCACAACAGGAGAAGATATACTTGGAAAAGGCTGGATGATACAGGAAGATTTCAGTTAGATTACGTCATGGTCAGACAGAGATTCTGAAATCAGATACTGGATTTCACAGCATACCCACGAGCAGATACAGTCTCGGATCACAATGTAGTAGTGATGAAGAGTAGGCTGAAGTTTAAGAGACTAGTCAGGAAGAATCAATAAGCAACGGTGAGGGATACGAAAGTACTAAGAAATGACGAGATACACTTGAAGATACAGCAATAAAGAATAGCTCAGTAGGCAGTACAGTTGAACAGGAATGGACATCTCTAACAAGGGCAATCACAGAAGTTGGAAAGAAAAACATAGGTACAAAGAAAATAACTGCGAAGAAACCATGGGAAGTAGGGTTAAGCTATAGAGAGAGAAGTGTAGATTGATGTTGGACGAGAATGAGCTGTCAGGATGTGCCATATTAAAACTCGTCCGAGTTTCACAAGTGGTTTATTTTTTCCAGCTACAGTGCCCACATTCCTCCCAGTCTGTTGGGAGCCAACAAGACTTCCCCCAGTAGTGAGCCATGGCGTGGCCCACCACTGGCAGGCTACAGACCCCGTGTTGGCCTCAGAGGGTCGAACCAGCAACCTGCCGTGGACTGGAACGCTGGCGCCCCATCTGCTGCTGCATGTAGCCGGTGGGCTGACACACCCCACCGTCCAGGAGAGCTGTCACATTTGAATGCCTTGTTAGTGAACCAGCACCTATTTATACACGGCTGTGCACCTCTTTTTTGCTAACATGCTGCTCTGAGTCATGGACTCATAACATCCGGGTTGGGCCAGTGGGCCCCTTCTTCCTGTAACTTGCATCATGCAAACCGCTGTGTTTACTCCTTTCAGTGCGTGTACAGTCTTGTGACCTCCATTCTACTTCGCAACTGCCGGTAGTGTAACTTACTGTCAACAGCCTTGCTGTAATTTGTGTCCACCAAAGCTAACATTTTCCTATTTTATACGGTGGTGCTATATTAAATGGTGGTGCCACTACATTATTCCCTCTTCAAAAAGACGCAGTCCCTGGTTCAACCTCTAAACACTCTTAAACTTGTTTGGGTCGGCACATACTTAGAACATATTTACTGCTACTATTAGAAAACTTAGATGTGGTCTAGTCCTCTTAAACACATGACATGAGCCAAAACGTAAAAATTCCTTACTGGATGACCATTCCATGTAATACTAGATCAACCCCTTACCTACCCGTATTGCACCCTCGGTATCCAATCCACTGAGATTTGGACTACCATCAGTTCCCTCTTGGAATTGGATCTCCACCTGATTGGAATAAAAACAACACACAACAAAGTTAAGGCTGCGATGGCACTTGGCACAGAGGTGCTCAAAATGATCATTACTTGTCGTTGCCTTTCCCTATATTGAGCGACATGCTGCACGAGCTGTTCGGATGATGTATGCCCCTCTTGCTCTGAAATGAACTGGTTTACATATCTCAACAGACCTGACTCCAGAGTTTGATTTAACAAGGTCAGATTCTATCTTGGCAAAAACTCTAAAGTTGCTTCTGGTCAGTACAGCTGTGGCTGTGTAACATTCAATTATGTGACTCCTGAAACTGATGCTGGCAGATGGAGGGTTGGTCCTATTACGTTACACGCAGTTCCATTGATTAAAATTCTGCTCCCCTTGAGCTCTATATGTTTCGCTTCAGCAAATACTCCCTGCTCAAAACAACTTGCTACTACTATTAATTTTTCGTAGGTGGAGAAGATCGAATGCATCCCGACCTGTTGCAAGCTCGATTTTGGCTCCATGATGTCCCTTGGACAGTCTATTTCTTCCCTCCTGGCTAAAAATAACTGCACCGTGCACATGTCCAGATTGGTGCTTATCACCCTGGCTGGACATACCGTTACCTTCCCTCTATGGCAGCTCTGTAATTCCTCCCTTGTCACCTCGGCGTACCGGCTGTTAACTGGAGAGATCAGCAATACCTCCTCAGTTTTTACTTCTACAAACTTGCTCAATGCTCCCCCACTTCACTGGCATGAGGACAGGGATCACCATCAGCCTTCCTCCCTCTTCAAAAAGACTGCTGTCCCTAGCAGGTTTACAATACTCGAAAACACATACAACATAGGAAAATACAATGCCTAATTAATCTACCTAAACCCAATGACACACAACAGGAAAACAAAAAAAACTAAAAATACTCTACTACTTCCTGGATCGCAAAGCATGTGGTACGTCATGCTGTACTCTATCTTCCTGGTGTTCCCTGCACTTAACACCTCTCCCCGCTCTCTCTTTCTTCCTCTTCCCTTCCGGTGACATGCCTGGAATCACATCGGGGAGAACCCTTAAATGGGTGCAACCACCGAATGTGTACTATCGTTGTTCTAGTTGGCAGCTGAATCTCAACATTAACAGGGGATGTGGTTTCAACTAGTTGGTATGGGCCTTGATACTTCGTGATGAACTTTTTTGTTTTCCCTTTTGGCGTATACGGTCTGGATAGCATTACCCATTGCCCTACTCTAAACCGTGGTAAACATCCTTTCCGCTTCACTGCATCTTCATGCCTTTCCAAAGCCCTCGTATTCACATTTTGTACCCGTTTCCAAACATCCAAAATTGTTCTCGCGAATTGACGTAGAGATTCACCGGTCCTTCCTTTCTGTAGCTTCACTAACTCAAACGGCGATGGCATTTTTCGCCTTTACACTACCTCATATGGAGACAAACAGGTATTGGTATGGACTTTTGCATTGTATGTGCATAAAATATGCTTCAAATACTCGCCCCACTGACAGTGATGAGAATCCACATAAAAACTCAGCATTTTCCCGATTGTTCTATGTACCTGTTCCGTCCTTCCGTTCGCCTGTGGATGCAATGCGC